>NW_026591918.1:6090800-6234898 GCF_907164565.1 Psammomys obesus | reverse complement strand
GAAGAAGAAGAAGAAGAAGAAGAAGAAGAAGAAGAAGAAGAAGAAGAGAACTTATCCAGGTCCATCTATTTTATTTTTCTTCTTGTTGACATAATAAATTCAAACCAGAAAAGACTGTTGTTCTATTCTAAAAGACATGAAGACTAAAAGGACGGCAAGCAAATGCCTATGAAATTCATATTCTTCATTAGCACTTCTGGAAATATACACTGGACAGAAATTTTGTGCCAGGACGTGGAATACAGTGATGAGCCAGACAGGCAAAATTATCCTTTTGGGGGTTTATATTCTAAGTAGTAAGCATGAACTAGCAAGGAAATACTGCTAAGTGCTAAGAAGAAAATAAAACAAAATAAAAGAATGATGGGGAACAGCCATCAGACTAGGACATTTTGTAAGTCTTGAGTAGAGGTATGCGTGGGGCCAGAAACTAGAACTAGGATACATAAACTCCTGGCAAATGGAACATCTGGTACAAAGACTATGGTGAATAGGTCCACAAAGGAGACAATGTGGCTAGAGGAGAGTAAGTCCAGAGAATTCAGAGAAGAAGCTGGGGAACAGATCACTCCAGCCTTGGTAAAAGCTAATGGGAGGATACAATGAGTATCTCAAGTGGTATATGTAGCCTTTTTCCAGGAGATGTGGATACATGACTATGAAAGCTGGATATGGTACCAACAGCAGACCAATGAACCTATCTCACCCAAGTCTTCTTTAGGGAACAAGTGAGTTTCCTGGGGATGCTGATAGAAAATATGGGCGACAATTCCTTTAATAAGGATGAATGACTAAAAAAGTAGTTGCATTGATTAAAATCCCTCTCAGTCTGGATACTGACTTATGAAAACTATTTTTGTTGTTGTTGTTGTTGTTGTTGTTGCTCCCTGTCCAACTTTCAGGAAGCTTGACCACCTGGAGAGTCTCGTCAGCCAGACAACTTTTACTGCTTATGCAAACTAGAAAAGAAACCATGAGTATGTGTAATTTTCTGACCTTCCTGATCCTTGTAAGTTTCATTTACTTCCTGGGTCTTGTAGATTTCTTTACTTTCTGAGTTTTCTGATTCCCCGCATTTTTCCTCTGGAAGGGAATGTTTCAATTCTGAAGAAATAGCTGCACAAAACCGGAGAGCCACAACTTCTTTGTTTGAAACATCACTCTGAGCAGAAAATACACTGTAATGAGATGAAATGACAAGTAGCATAGAACAGAAATGGTAAATAAACTTGGCAAGAGGTGGCTAAGGCTTAGACCAAAAAACAAACAAACAAAAAAAAGTGACACAGGAAAATAGAAATCAATATCCAAATGCAGAACCACCTAAACTAAAAAAGGATAGGACTATCAGGGCAGGAGAGGGGTAAGGCTGGAATGAAAGAAAAGAACCAAGGATTCCAGGTCAAAGAATTGAGTCAACAATTCTGACATTTACTGAACAGTTGAAAAGAAGGCAGTCATGGTGATGGGCCAGATAAATATAAATACAGTCTGGTACATATTAAATTTCAGACTTTTATATATTCAAACAGTCATGCTGAGTAGGTAAAAATGAATGAAACTAAAGTCTGTGAGATCATAACTTATGATTTATGTTCAGGGATCACTGGGAAATAACTGATGTTTACTGACACAGCATAGGATAGATAAATTCACTGTGGTAATAGTACAGATAGCCTAGGACCAATCCCTTATCCCTCTAGAGACTGAGATGGGTGGAGCAGTGACATGAGAGAGGAAATGACACCCTAATTCCATCTTGACAATTCAGATGCATTTCCCACTTTATATAGATGCTCAGAATTTTTCTCATTCTCTGGCTTCCAAGCTTAGATTGAATGGGTCCAGAGTTTGAGATAATTTATAGACAAAACAATGGGTTTTTGATCAACCTGAGCCAAAGATACATGAGGAGAAAGAAGGGAGATACCTAATTCTCCATCCTTTCCAAAACCAGAAATGGTGTAGTATTTATAATGTAATTGTAAACTGGTTCTAAAGCCTGGTGATGTCCAGTTTGCTGGTGAACACTTACAAGAGAACACAATAAGCACGCAAACCCAGCACAGGCTGAGGATGGTGGCACATGCCTATAATCACAGCACTAGGGAGACTGAAGCAGGAAGACCACTAGTTTGAGGCCAGCCCAGGCAACTTAGTGAAACTCAAAAATAATATTAACGACATCAGAGACATAGATTTCCATTTCATTGTGGAAGGCGAGGACAATACCCTACACACACACCCCAGACTATAAAATAAAAGGCACATATGCCAGGAATGGCCTACCTCTTTCCCAGTTATTACTCAGTAGGACCCTATACCAAAGAGAGAGAGAGAGAGAGAGAGAGAGAGGCCAATGCCAATGTTCTGTTCTTGGTTAACATCCAGAACTTAGTAATAAGACTCTATTGCTGAAAACAACACAAACATGAGTCATAGAAAATTAAAATATTTAAAAAAAAAATCAGTCTGATACTGACCTGGAAGTTTCATTCTTAATGACTAGCTTCCATAGTGCTGCAGGTCCTACCAGAGCAGAAAATTACACAACAGGCTTACAAAGCTGTGAACTCCATGAGCTAAAAAAACAAAACAAAACAAAACAAACAACAAAAAAAAAAACCTTGTGTTGTAATATATGGCCACTGGTGTAATAATGACATGAATATTATGGGAGTGACCGATTACTTTGTGAATTGATTTAAAGATGGAACTGATGTGTGGTTTGTTAATTGAGCTTAAAATACAAAAAAATCAAAATAAAATGAAACAAACAAACAAACATGGTTAGTTAGATCATCGGCCCTAGGAGAGAACCTAAAACCATTTTATTCTGTTAAAGGTCATAGTAATAAGCTGCCCCCTATGTTCTTATCTTTATACCCGTCAATTAGGACATCTTTCAACCCTCACCAGACATGTTTCTGGTCTGGTCAACTGGTAGTAAGACTTCTTATTTACAGTACATAGTAAATAGAGTTTTTATCTCTAAATGGGACATCTATATCATACTTCCTTCTCACAAGGCTCAGGGATCACTATAGAAGAGAGGATGGGAATACTGTAAGAGAGAGAGTACATGATTCCTGTGAAACTCATATAGGGGTGGGGCTTCATGAGCCCCACCCCTATATGATGAACTCTTGGCAACTGAAGAAAAGAGGAAAAGTCGGTTGTCTTAAAGGATGCATCCCCTGAGAGATCACCCATGCCCTAGCTGATGGTCCTCCACCTGTTCACATATAGGCAGCACTAAGTGGACTCAGTGTTATTTTATTTTAAAGAGCACATGAATTTTAGAGGGAAACCAAAATTCATTATGTACATTATGAAATGCTCAAATAATAAAAAAGATTATAAAAAGCATGGATTTATTTAGAACAAATGGTAAAAACTTCAAGGACTTTTTACTTTAAACTGTCACAAGGAGTTAAGAAAAATCATGAGACTTAATGATGTCAATATTAAGAAAAAGAAAAGTATCATTTATAGTGTTCATTAATGTCCAGGTGATTTTAAGGTTCCCTTGTTCTTTTATGGAAACCAAGACGTGTCTGCTAAGATTCTATCTCCAGATAACCTAAGCTGTTACCTAGAATCCAAGAGTACTTCTTAACCCCTACAAATGTCCACCTGTGTCCCAGGGCCTGGTGTAGGTAGTCTTACATCTTGTCTTGCTACCCTTGCATAAAATCTCATCTTGCTGCAAACCTAGACCATCCACTTAGTCAGGATCTGAACACACAAAGCATGGAAAGCAGCAATGGGAACAGGCATGCTAATGTCAGTGAATTAGGCATGCAAGTGTTTTCTTCTGAATGTCTCCATCTGGCCCTAATTTTAGAGACCTCCCAACTGCCCACTGCAGTGAAAACTGTTCTCAGCAGCTCCCTAGCAGTTACTATAGAGGGCAAAGACCCTGAAGATAGCTATTTAGCTCACAGTTGATTGACACCACCTCTTACTATCTTAGCAAGATGCTGCTTTCAAGAGCAAAAACTCATGCACAAAGCCTTCCACAGTTGATAAATGCTCTTTTCTCAGAGAAAAGAGCCTGTTATGGCTAGGCACTATTAGAGATGTTCCGACTTGGGACTTTCCAGTTTTGATGTACTTCTGAGGTGTTTTGCTAAAAGATTCTATGTAGTACTCTCTACCTACACAAAGGTACTGTGTTGGAAAGTCCATCTAGGTGCTGGATGCTTGAGATTCCATTCATCCTGCATGGTCTCTATGGCCTAGTCACTGTAGCTGCCAGGCATTTCTTGTTATTTGTGTCTCTGAGACCTCTATTCCTGTGCCCCATGTGAAAAAGGGAAATGGTAAAAATAAAAGTGTATGAACAAAGCTGAGTGTTGCCCTATTGAAAACCCGCAGACCACCATCTGTCAGTGTGAAGCTGAGATGGGATAGCTGAGGTTTCTTAGTCTAGAATCCACTGAGTTCTAAGGTGAGCTTGGCCTCCACTGCTCACCTGGAGTGCCGGCCAGTGAAGTCTGGGAGGTCGGCAGACCAGTGAAGAAAGCTCTTACTGTTTTCCGACCTTTTCTCTATCTGTTCTACAAACTGCACAGCTGGAGGCTCCCACTCTCAAGATCATTCTGCACCTGTATGTCAGTTGTTTGTATAGAAAGAAAAGCTTCTTAGTGGTCAAAACACTGACTTTCTACCTCTTTTCACTACTTAGCCACTCAACAAATCATAGAGCAATCCTAACTAAGGCTTGAAATGGAACATGGCTGTGCCCATTCCTGCTCTGTTGATATGATAAAGCATTCTCACTAAAAACAAATGACCTACTTAGTTTACACTTTCAGGTCATACTCCATCCTTCAGGGATGTCAGGCAGAAACCAAAGTGAAATAGATAGAGGAATTGGCTAGTGAGTTGGCCAGCTCACTCTGCTTACTCACCAGCTCGTGTTCAGCTTGTCTTCTTGTACAGCTCAGACCCACCTGTCTAGCTTGGCCCTCCCACATCAATCATCAGCCCAGACAATCTCTCACAGACATAGCTTCAAGCTACTCTTATCTGGACATTGCCTCAACTGAGACTCCCTCAGATGCCTTTAGGCTTTGTCCAGTTGACAACTGGAGCTTACTAGAAGAGTGACCATAAATCTTTATGTACTATCCTCACACTAGACATGACATAATGAAAAGACCATCTTCCTACCCTCCCTAGAGGTTATATATAATAAAAACGCATTAATTAGTTGTAAAAGTCTATTGAGAAAAGTCAATTCAAGCAGACAGAAGATAGTATCAGGCCCCACCTTCAGGGATCCAAACACAGGAGGAGGAGGAGGAGGAGGAGGAGGAGGAGGAGGAGGAGGAGGAGGAGGAGGAGGAGAGAAAACAAGAATGCTAAGAAAATGCATTTGCTGCACTTTCCTAGGAAGAAAAACAAGCTAGACTACATTATGCTAAAAATGGCTTCTGTTCTGTTACTGAGAAGCCAAGGAAGGGCCCAGTGAACAAGAGCCCTGACACACTCTCTAGAACACAAACTATATAGTTATACATGGCAATGATAATGAAGTTGCCTTTTCATGAATATAATATCCATCACTCTAATAGCCCTGCACTGGACATGTTTTAATGACATGACCAGGTGATAAGGACCAGAAACAGCTGTTAAAAGTTCAATCCAACAAAGATATGGCTTTTACAATTATCTTGAATGCTCCATATAAAGACATGGCCTGGAATTGTAGGAACCAAAACCATCAAGTGAGGGATGAGATGGGATAGAGATTGGTGTCCAATAACCATCACTGATACCAGCTTGGAGCCCTCATACCTGCATAGTCAGAGTTAACTCTGGTCCTGCAACTCTGAGCCTGTAATTTGAGCTCAATATTCCACATCTCCAAGGGCATCTCAAGAGGTTAGACACATGCAAACACTCAACTGTAGAGACAACTGCTTTGCAGAATGTATTTCTGAAATTTTATTTTCCCCATTCCAAAGCAACTGCTGATTATTTCTGACAGCATACAGTTGTTACAGGGCAATGGTAAGAAACATCAGTGTAGCTTGGGCATGAATGGCTGGTCTCAGCTTATACCTGGGAGGTTTCAAGGGGCTGCCACCACAAGAAGGAAAACCAGACAGGTTTTCTCTGTGTAGCCTTGGTTGTCCTGGACTCTTTGTAGACTGGGCTGGCCTCAAACTAACAGTAGTCCACCAGCTTCTGCCTCCCAGAGTGCTGGGATTAAAGGTGTGTGCCACCATGCCCATTTCCACAAGGAGGATTCTAGCAGTGACAGGCATATCTTGAAAAGATTAGATTCTAAATTCAAGGCAAATATTTTGCCCACAGTTCCGTCAACAATGAGCATAAGGCTTCCTTTTTCATTTAAGCTATCCATGTGTGTTTCAGATGCTAAATGTGAGGACAACTGTACCTCGCTTGGACAGGGACATGCCATATGCTCAGCACAGTGGAATGTGTTTTGCCCTCCTGGTGGGTTCTGTGTCACTCTTGCTTCTAGGCATGCAGCTGTCCGCCTATAGAGCAAAGTTCTTCAAGTATGGGAAGAGCTGGCACTGGGAAACTGTGAGCCGCTGGCAGCAGAAACTATTCAAGATGTCAGCCATGTTTAGGCCTTGGGTCTCTTGGCTCAGGTATCAAATATCAGACAGAAATGTATTGGTCTTCCTTGAAGTACCTGAGCACCTCCTTCACTGTTGAGGGATAGTTATTCTAGTTGACTGTCTCTCCATGGCTACATGGGATAAGGGAAAGTTATCTTTTAAAAAGAGCCCAAGATGTAGAGAAGCATAACAACACACACAGAATGAAGACGTCAAATGCAGACTGGCTAATTAGTGCACTGTCCACCTGGATAAAAATGCCTGTCCCATATGATATTTATGTGGTTATTCCCAGCTTGAGCTGAGGTCACCTTACTTTAAATCCCACACTCCCAACCGAACAAGCACACCACCGTGTTCTATACTGCTGGTCCCCACATCTTCCAGGGTAGAATGTCAAAGACAGCAAGCATGGTCAAATTACCACCATCACCCACCACGCGCCAGTAAATGGCCCCATATTCAGGGCTGGGATATCCCGGCCAGCACAGTAAGGATTAAATGTAGCCACATTTAGAAGAGTAACTGCAATGGTAGAAGAAAAAAAAAAGCCTGTGAAACAGAATTTCATCTCCACCCCATTACCAGAAAGAGAAGTGAAGTTAAGATGAGAACTTGCCAGAATCTATGGAAACCTTCAGAAGATGTCTCTTATGCTGGGCCTGAGCTGGGTGAATTCAGGAAAGAGGAGCTGTCTGTTTTCTAATATGCTTACATTTAATTTATCAAAACACTTCAGACTAAAGTTATATGAATCCCACAAAGCATCATGGGTCTATTTTATAACACTTTTTAAAAATAAAAAAAGAAAAGAAAACTGTGTCCTTTGGGGGGGGGAATTATTTTGCCTCAAATAGTCTGCCCAAAACCTCTAAATTTGTAGAAATATCTTCTAAATTCAGAACCACAGATGCCTGTGTCAATTTTAAATTCTGTAAATACTGTTTCCAAAGCACCTTAAGCACACTTGGGCTGTCAAACCTCAAGGGGAGGTCCCTCAAATGAGACAAGACCGTCTAGAAGAGACACTGCAGGTAGATCCCAGGAGAGCTGGCCTCTGGCCATATGACCTCCGCTGGTTTACTGCCCCTCTCTTGGCCTTCCTATTCCTTTCCTTTAAACAGACATGGTTGTTGTGTTCTTCCTCCAGCAGGGTGACCAAGGCCCAAAGAGACATTATCTAAAGTCTTGACCAAATATCAAAGCCAAAAAATTTCCATCATTAGCATCACTATAATTGTACAGGAAGTAGAAATAAGTAATAAGTAATTTTGTAAAGGCTTGGCCAAATCATCATCATTCTATAGTAAGCATAAAGATTAAATTTACAATGGCAGGCAGCTTCAACAACACTCAAAAAGATTATTTTTCTCCTTTCATGTTGAAGACTGGCTTGCCATAAAGACTTGCTGAAAAGTCTTGGTTTACAGATGTCAGCAAAAACCACACTAGGGTGGAGTCTATGTGCCATCACTGTGGCAATAGGTTGACTTGAGTACATGCGTTTGTGTGTTCAAGAGTCTAAAATAGTCACAGCATAAATTGTGAATAAATTATCCAAATAAATCTAACTCCTGCCCCTAAAGCCCAGCAAAAAATACCGGAATGGCCCACACAAACCTCCCTTGAATTTGATCATGATGTAATTTTTATTTCAGGCACAAACACGGAAGGTTAATGATATAGCAAATGCAAAAGGAACGAGGCTAATTTGGGTAAAGTGTTAACCTTTCAACTCTCAGACCACAGCCGAAAATATGACAGTTCATTTCACATCTCTGTGTAGAATAATACGTAGAACTGTAGTGGTTGAAAAAACAACTCATAAGTGAAGAACTGAATCCTCCAAAAACTCAGAAATAGTTCACCCATTTTATTAAAAGTATAGAGTTGCATACATCATCCATCAACTCAGGTGGCATGCATTCCTGTTGGGAGATCCAACTTGTGAGGATTACATTTGCTTCTTTGTGCATTCCATGGGACAATACCAGATGCAAGTTCAAGAGAAGGAAATGTCAAAAAAGTTTTCCACAGGTCACTGTCGGCAGAAACCAGCTCCCAACAGAGAATGTGCACTTTGAGTATCACCAAGCGCAACTTTAAGGCGGGGGGGGGGGGCATTTCTAGTGGGAAGACATTTCCCTCATCAAATTTTCTCAAGTCTTATTCCTTTTCAGGGATCTGGAACTGAGACTCTGATGAGGGCCTGATGAGACAGCTGATGAGGGCCATAGCAGGCTGGGTCATGTCTTTACAAAGAACTAGACTACAGATGTGCAACTGTTAGTGGGAGTCTGTCCTTCTAAAAGCCTCAGCTAGGAGGTGCACAGTCACCCTGGTCACTGATGTTCTAAACTAGGGTTGGCAAGCATTGTCACCAAAGGTTCAACAGTAAATATCTTAGAACTCGTGGGCCGAGAGGCAGGTAGAAACCATCACAGTGACGTCTCAGTCAATAATCACTCATGATATAAAAACTAGACAGAAACAGGCAGCAGAAAGGATTTGACCTACAGGCATAGTAGAAACATCATTCATAAGAAAGTTTTGGAGGCTAGACTACCCAAAGACAGAGAATACCCAAAGACAGAGACTACCCAAAGGACCCTGTATCCTGCTACAGAGAAACTTGCACATCCATGTATTTTGCTGCTCTGTTCTTAATAGAAGGAAACGGAAGCATCCTAGATGTCCATCAACAGAAGAACAGGTAATGAAAATATGATGTACTGGGGGAGGCTATGTGAACATACATACACACATATGTATATGAATAATGAATATTCATGTTTATATCATGTTTCATTCATCTTTTCCTAAATTGTCCAGTGCAATTGTGGAACACTCTTTAGCCCCAAGCTTGGTGAGTAGCTCCTGATTCACAGTCTAGCCCATACAAAAGAGACCTGCTTTCCCTCTGCCTTTGACAATATATATATGAATAATGAAAACGTGGTGTGGGGTGGTATGTGAGCACACACACGCACACACACGCATGCAGACACACACATATACAAAATTCCACATATAAAAATACATATAATTTAATTCAGCTACAGAGAAAAATGGAGTGTGTAGGAAAAGGCACGGATCTGGAAATCATTAAGTAAGGTGGCTCAACTCAGAAAGACAAACATGTGTTCTCTCAGACATCTGGCTCTTAGCTTAGTGTGCGTGTGTGTGTGTGTACACATGTGTACACACTTATGTACGTATGTGTATACATGTGGGTGTGGGCTATAACTTACAATGGAGGTCACGAAAGATGAAAATATGGTATTGAAGAATGTAAGAAGGGATATGAGATCCTTGTGGCATGAAACCAGAAAAAAATACTTCTGTGTCAGTGCACAACTGTGGACAGGAGCATGGAGAAGAAGGGAGGGAGGAACGTTTAAAACAAATTTTGATGTGAAGAACATAAAGAAATCTCAAACTGTGTTAAACAGACATGGAAGAAAAAAAATAAAGAAGAAAGGAAAAGAGAGGAAGAGAAGGAGGGGGTCGGAGAGGATGAAAAAACAGAGCTAGCCATCTAAAGCAACTTCATGCATAAGATTTTGGAATGGTGCCTGATGCTGTCTGCTTCTTTTCCTTTTTCTCCCTACTTTTCCCTTGGTCCTTTATCCACTTATTCTAGGTACATTGCCTCTAAACAAGATAAGTCAACAAAATAAGAAAAATCTCTTCCTGGCTTTAGAAGCTCAAAGCCCTATGTCTTTTGGTTTTCCTAGGAATGAGAGAAAGAAAGAAGTTCTATGTGAGGACAGACATGGGAAAGGCAGTGGTGGATGCATCTTTGAGACTTCAGCAAGTTTATAACAAGGTGAGAGATGAACATGTGTGTGGATACATGGACAATGGTGCATCACAGAAAGGAGCTAAAGCAGAAGCATTCCTACATCATCCTAGGCCAGGTACCATGTGGGAAAGAAGAAACCTCAGGTCCATGGAGCTGGAATGCTGGATCTAAAAAGAGATAAATCTTGAACCCCAGATTCTAAGCAAAGGCTCTGCAAAGCAGCAGAGAAAAGGTGACTCCTTGGTAGCAGCCTAACCCTACGACCAGTTCAGGAGCAGCCCTTGCTCTAAATGAACACATACACACAAAGAGAGAGAGAGAATGGCAGGGTGAACCCACTCTCTTGGAACATAAGTGCATGTGAAGGGACTTTGTAGATGTTAACAGAGGATGACTAAGCAGCTAACTCTAAGAATCAGAACCAGTGATCAGAGGAGATGAGGGGGACATTATGAAGGTGCCAACAAGTCAACAGAAGAATGACCACTGAGGAACAGAGAGATGGACTATAGAAGGAACTCACGAGATGACCTATGCTTGCCCCTTACGTGTGTTGAGAATGAGATGCCACCACAAAAGGAGATTTCAAAGGCTATGCAGCTGCCCCTATGCAGAGATGACGATGCAGAAGGCAAGCATGACTGATGCCCGCTTATAGCCCTTCCCCCACTGACTCAGAAGAGGCAGGGTACTAACAGCTAAAATGGACAAAGACAAAATGTCCAACTCTGCTGCCTAGTTATGGACCTTTGACCCTGTTTTCCAAAAAGAATTGTCCAAGGTGGAGGGAAAGCAAGTCTCTTCTGTGTGGACTAGACTGTAAATCAGGAGCTACTCAGCAAACTTGGGGCTAAAGAGTGTTCTGCAGTTGCACTGGATGGAGGGAAGGGGGAGGTGAACATGCTCATCCTACTGCTGGACGGTCACTCGATCTCTGGGTCCCTTTTGATTAAGAAAGTGATTAAAATGAATGATAGCATCAGTAGAATCTTGAACAGAGAAATTGGAATATCCCATCCAGCTTTTTTCGTGGGGAAGTTATCCAGGTAAATACATGTCTTGTAGATCAAAACAGTATTAACAGGACACCAAGCTGAGCTAAAGTTTGCTTCTCAATTCCAAAGACTCAAGCAGGCATAGAGAGCTCTCATTACGGTTTCTACTTTTTACAAGAGGGTGAGGTGCTTCTGGCTTCCCTGAGCCTTGCTGTGTGTGTAAGATACCAAGCTCCAGAGAACAATAAGGAGATCAAAAAAGGCAGCAACTAGGGAAAAAAATGTAATCCACACAGCAGGCGCAAAATAATTGCCTGAATTTCTCTTACTCACCAGGAGCTGTGTTTTCCAACATGAAAGCAGTCTACAATAAATCTTTACATGTATTCTTAAGATACTTATTTTCTAGGTTTGCAAGGTACATACAGTTTAAAATGTGGTTTGTTTTTGAAAGTTGATCTTGGACCTTCATAAGAACTATATAAAGAGTTTTCTAGAAATGCAGGTTGGAAGATGCAGCATTGAACAGAATATGGAATCCCTGAAGGTGGCATTTGGGAAACTATATGTTACTACAATTCCCACACCCACGAAAACTCCATACTCCAGCGAACAGGCACTTCAGATCTCTCTAGAACATCACCCTCTCTGTGAGCCCTTTACTGACCACAATATTTCACACACATCCATTCTTCTTCGTCCAGCCTTGGTGTCTCTCTGCCCCCTGCTACTTCCCCATACTAGTCTTCAGTTGCCCTGCCATCTGTGTATTTCATTTCCCTTTTCTTATCCCACCCATCCTGGATGTCAACTTTACAAAGCAACACCACTTGCTTTGTTCTCTATCACTTCCCAGAGTCCAGGCCAGTGCCTGGCACAAAATGGGCACGAGGTAAGCATTTTTAGAATAATCTTCACTGCTTCCTATGCTCGCTTTCAATTCAGAGAAGCCCCAAAGATTTTTAAAGACAAAGAGGTAAGAAAGTACCTGCTTTGTGGCATGCTATGTAATGAAAATGACCTGGTTAAAAACAAACAAACAACAACAAAAGACAAAATCCACTAATCAAGAATTATAAATATGGAGTCTCTGTGACCTTTTCAAATTTTATTTTATTAATTACACTTTATTCACTTTGTATCCCCCCATAAGCCCCTCCCTCCTCCCCTCTCAGTCCCACCCTCTCCTCCCTCCTCCCCCTTCTTCATGCATACCCCTCCCCGAGTCCACTGATAAGGGAGGTCCTCCTCTCCTTCCTTCTGATCTTAGTCTATCAGATCACATCAGGAATGGCTGCATTGTCATCTTCTGTGGCCTGGTAAGGCTGCTTCCCCTCAGAGGGAGGTGATCAAAGAGCAGGCCAATCAGTTCATGTCAGAGGCAGTCCCTCTTCCCGTTACTATGTAACCCACTTGGACACTAAACTGCCATGGGCTACATCTGTGCAGGGGTTCTAGGTTATTTCTATGCCTGGTACTTGGTTTGGGAAGACCCCTGTGCTCAAATTATCTGGTTTTGTTGCTCTCCTTGTGGGGTTCCTATCCTCTCCAGATCTTACTATTTCCCACTTCTTACATAAGATTCCATGCACTCTGCCTAACAGTTGGCCATAAGTCTCAGCATCTGCTTTTAACAGATGAATAAAATAAAGGAGTCCCTCAAATATCCTTTAACTATGGCCATCTTCTCTCCTGAATAATCTACAGAACCAGTGTACAGCCGCATTCAGAGACATGGCCTAAATCCAGCAGATGGATGGCCTAAGGCTCCTGTCTTAGACCGTCCATGACTCTGTCCCTCTTCCTACAGCTTTGGTCTGCCTGCTCCCTAGCTGATGCCCTCAGTGGCCAAGCCCCACTGAGCACCACCCTCCTCACCCTCAACAACAGAAAGAGAGGGTGTGGTTTCAAGCATCTGGAGATGAGGGGGAGGCTGTGATTTCACAGAAGAGACACATCATTATTTTCTTGTGCCAGGATCATGTTTCGTTTAGCTGACTTGGCTCCGCATCCACACAGCATCCCTCAGGCAAAGAATACAATTAAACAAATGGAGAGGAGATTTAGTAACAATAAATTCTACGGAGCTGCTCATTGTTTTGCATGCTGTTTTGAAAATTGCTGAGCATTTAGAAGGATCAATCACACTGAATCTCGTGGGTTCAAACATTACATGGAAACTGCTATAAACTGGAGATTTGAAAACACACATACACACACATACATACATACATACCCCAAGCACTTATGTTTTAGAAGAGACTTTTTCACAATCCAAAAATAAAAAAACAATTATAAAAATAGACTTAGGATATGTATGGAAACATTCAGGCCAAAATGGAAAATAAATTAAAGAAATCAAGTATGAGGCAGGAAGCACACCAATTCCCAGGAAAAGAATTGTATGCAAGACTCAGAGAAGTATTGAATAGGGAACCAAGGGCTTGGGTGGCCATCTCAGTTGTACCAAGCATGTCATACATTACTCATAGGCTAGGACATTGACTTTCGAGGGTTTCAAGGGCATGTAATATATTTAAATCTTATTGTCACCATTAGGACCATCTTAAGGCACCATGTGTATTGCTATCTACTTCCTACTTTCTTTCAAGTTCGCTGTCTTCACTCAAGCACAGCTACAACCTATGATAGGAAATTGGTATTTATTACACTGTATCTTATATTTCCTGGAACTTGTATATCTCCACAATAAATACATTTACTTAAAAAAGGTAACTATATCATTAATATTAAAGGAAGGCCAGAATCACTGGTCTTAAAACAGAAAGCACATCAAAAAAGTTAAGTATAAGGGACTCCTGCTTTTGGTTATACCAGACAAGTTTGTTTCAGACTAAATCCTTTGCCAAGAACAACTTTAGACATTGGATTAAATATATAAAATATAAGAAGAGAAAAACAAAGAGCCTCTGTTTGAAGACATTCAAGAGACACTAAGACAACTAGGACTAAAAGGTCCAACAGAGGAGTGAAACACAGAGATAAAGCCAGCAGACAGCAATGCCGATTGATAAACGTCATAGGACTCAAGGTCTCAAGAGTAAACAATTATGAAAGAAAAACTGAAATTTGGAGTCAAAAGAAAGCCTGGTAAGTATCCAAGTATTACCGTAGAAAGAAAAAGCATGAGAAATGAATGAGGGTTAAGTTGAAACAACTCAACAAGAACCAAAACCCAATTCTAAACCATCTCAAAGCAAAATGAATATGATGATCTACCAGTGCTGAAAACACTGGACAGAGGTCAATGTTAATGTAATTTCTCCAGGAGAAGATAACATGAATCAAATGTTCATATTGACTTTATATTAACAATGTTTCCATGTCAGACAGTCCATGAGACCTAACCAAACAATCAAAAACTAAGGGGGAAAACATGCAGACTCATGTGTGACCCAGTTATTTGATAAAAACTTCAAACATCCATGATGAGTAAATTCAAGAAAGCAGACAAAAAAAATGTTATGAGAACTAGAATTTTCTCATCCAAGAAGGAAGGAAGGAAGGAAGGAAGGAAGGAAGGAAGGAAGGAAGGAAGGAAGGAAGGAAAAGGAAGTCCTGAACTGAATGTTAGTAACTGAAAATAAGAACTCACTAAATGGCTAAAGGTAGACTGGAAGATGTGTGAAGTAAATACAGAGCTGAGGAGACTGGCTGTGGAAACAGAGGGAAAGCAGACTGAAGCTGCACAACCAAACTTCTAACCTGTGTGTGTTTGGAGGAAAGAACTGAGCAAGTTCAATAGTTAGATAGATATTAGATGATTCCAAGGACATCAAGCTAAAGATTCAAAATATTTACAACCCCAAATAGGATAAAGAAAACCACAAGACATATGATAGTCAAACTGCTTAAAAACAAAGACAAAAAAAAAAAAAATGAGAATGAAAATCTTACAAGCAGCCAAAGAAAAGAAACACAGCACCTTCAAGAGAGCAGGAGTAATAGGGAAGCTGGCTTTTAAACAAAAAGGAACAAGGCTGAGAAACAAGTGAATGACATCTTCAACATGCTTAGTGCTGGCCACTGCCAACTTAGAACTCTTTCTCAGTGAGAGCAGCCTTCAAAAATGTCTGCAAAGAAAAAAGAAACACTTTCAAACAAACAAAACCTGAGAGTATTAATATCCAACAGGCATTCGCTGAAAGAAATGGCAAGGGGAGGCCTCGGGAGACAAAGGAAAATAGACAAAGTGGAAGCATGAAAAGGGAAAAAAAGAATAAGACAGTACAATGTTCATGCATTTTGGATAAAATTAAATAAATATTGGCGCCACAAGTGCTCATGCCATGTGAAATATATCTTAAACTGCAGCATCAAATAGGTAGAATGGTGATACCAGAAGAGAGATGAGCATAGGAGACATGAGGCTGTCTGCAGGTCAGTATTGGTCAGGAGGTACTAAGAAGGCTAATTGGGATCCTACTCTAAAAGCTTAGGGTGAGTGTTTTCAACTGTAGTAAAACCACTTAAGAAGCAGAAAGAAAAAATCAGGAAGGGGAAATAAGAATGATAAATTTACTCAAAGAAGACACAAACAAAGACAATTCAACAGAAAATGCCGTGAAACTATAAGAAAATTGTCAAATAGTTTTAATTTACTAAATACACTCCTCTAAATACAAAATATGCAACCTTTCTACTTTAAGTATATAGTGCTTAAAAGTAGATTATCTTTTTTGAAAAGATGAAAGAAAAAAAACCATGCAAACATTGGCCAAAAGAAAGAGAGAAAAAAAGAAAAAGAAAGAAAGAAAGAAAGAAAGAAAGAAAGAAGGAAGGAAGGAAGGAAGGAAGGAAGGAAAGAAAGAAAGAAAGAAAGAAAGAAAGAAAGAAAGAAAGAAAGAAAGAAAGAAAGAAGGAAGGAAAGAAAAAAAAGAAAGAAAAGATAGCCAGCTAATACCATACCAAGCAGATATTTAGAAAGGAAGCTTGCTTGAAGGCAGAGAGGCTTTTTTATAACAATGAAGGAAACATCCCTGGCAAGATGTAAAGACTCTAAAAGTATATACTTAATGTGATGGCTATTCTTGGTTGTCAGTTTCACTACATGTAGAACAAACCAACTAAAGTCCAAAAATGGAGGGATTTTTGCCTAACTTGTTCTACGTAGAGTCACTTCTAATCCAGATCTTTGAAATAGGAAGATACCCGCTTTAATCCAGATGTTGAGCTATAAAAGCACACCTTAAATGAGGGCCACACCTTCTGCTGAAAGACAAGGAAGAAGGAAGCTTTTTTCTTTGCCTGCTTGTCCTTGCCTTGCTGACAAGTCCTTTTCTGCTCTGGCATTAGAGACTACCTCTTTGGAATTCCAGTGTATACTAGAGACCAGCTGAGACATCCAGCCTTCTGGACTGAACAATGACTAGATTTGGGGACTTTCTGTTCACATCCAACCATTGTTGGGTTGGGTTAGTTGGACCAAAGCCTGTAAGTCATTCTAATAAGTCCCCTTTCTGTGTATATAGAGGGATTCATTCTGTAAGTTCTGTTACTGTAGAGAACCCTGATTAAAACACCTAATAACAGTGCCTTGAAAATACACAAAGCAAACATTGGTCAAGATAAAATCTACAAAAGGTAATTAGAAATCATATTGAGAGAGCTGGGCATTCTTCTTCAATAACTGATATAATCAGTGGAAAAACACTTCAGTTAGGACTTTACTTGTATGTGAATACATATGCATATATGGGTAGACCATCATAGGTCATAGCATGACTTCAGGCAACATTACAGCACCATTGATGTTCCTATATGCTGGCTTTACCTAGTGACATCACAGCAGACTTTGTATAAAAAGGGTGCTCTGTGATGTGTGCACCATGATAAAATCACGACAGAGCCTTTAATCGCCAATGATGTTTGGAGAAATTCTCTAAACACATTCTCAGGCTTAACAGGCTGTGAGCTCATGACCAACAATGATGAAAACATATTTTCTACTATTGAACATTTACTAAAACTGACACTTCTCTGGCCAAATCTAAACAAGCATCAACAAACCGAAGCCATGGAGTTCTTGCTAGTTTGCTTCTCTGCCGGTAACACATTATCATAAACTTAGAGAAAACAAAACAAATGTATTATCTTACTGATATCCAGGCTGAAAGTCCAGGATGGAAAAACAAAAATTAACACAATAATAATTCCATTTACAATAACACAAAAAACCTTAAATGCCTAGAGACAAATTGAAGCAAGGATTATAAAAGTTAGACATTACAAACAACAAACCATCCTTGGACTGAATTAAAGAATATCTACGTAGATGAAAAGGCACATCTCATGGCTTGAAAAACTAGATGTTGTTAAAATCAGTCCATTCCCCAAATTCATCTTTAGTTTCAGTATAGTCCCTTATCAAACTTGCAACTGCCTCTTGTCATTAATGAAAATGCAAATCTTAGAATTTACATGGAAATGGAGAAAGAGCTCAAATAGCCAAAAAACAACAACCCCAGCAGAGAATGAACAAAATTGAAATACTCACACAATCTAACTTCTAAACTTACACAGAGTTATAGAAATCAAAGCAGTGTGGTATTTGCATTACTGATAGACACATAAAGCAATGGAACACTGGAGTCCTTTTATAATCAATAATCTGTCAGTAAAATTGTCAGTACCACCTGTCTTAGTTACTTTTCTACTGACAAAGCACCATGATCAAAGCAACTTAGAAAGCATTTAATTTGGTGGCTCATAGTTCCAGAGAGATAGTGTTCATGGCTATTACGGCAGGGAACACAGCAGCAGGCAGGCAGGCAGACAGGCAGCCATGGCCCTTGAGTAGTAGCTGAGCGCTTACATCTAATTCACAAGCATGAGGCAGAAAACAAGCTAACTGGGAATAGCACGAGATGTTGAAACAGGAAAGCCCACCCCCATTGACTCTCCTCCTCCAAGACCACACCTCTTAATTCTTCCCAAATCATGCTACCAACTGGAGACCAAATACTAACTATGTGAGCCTATGGGACCGTTCTCATTCAGAGCACCACACTACCATGTGGAGAAAAGAATAATCTTCCAATTGTGTTGGGACAATTAAATAGCAACTTATAAAAGGATGAATTTGGACTATACCTCTACATTACACAAAAATCAATTCAAATGAGCCTCAAAAGAACTACATCAAAAGCTACATCCAGAAAACTGTTTTGGTTTTGTTTTATTTTGGTTTTGTTTTTTGGGACAAAGTCTCTCATCACACAATCTGGCTTTGATATGTTCCTTACGCTGATTTTAAACTCCTGATCCTCTTGCCTTTGCTTCCCAAGGTTTTGGTTATAGGCAAGCAATACTACACCCGGCTTAGATCAACTGAACTCTATTAAAGAACATAGAGTTGTAATTCTTCATGGCCATGCAGTAAGCGACAGTTTCTTAAATATGACACAAATGCATGAAGAAACAAACAAACAAAAACCAGAGCTAAACCCAGGAAAATTTGTAGCTTTAAAAAAATCATTTTGTATACTAAAGAACATTATCAAGAAAATGAAAAAAAAATAATCCACAGGATGGAGAAAATATTTGCAAATAACATACGTGATAAGGATCTAGCATCCAGAATATAGAGAGGATCTTACAACTAAAGTTTGAAGAAAGTGGCCTAACTTTTCAAAAATTAATGAAGACTTTGAACAAACATTTATTCAAATGAAATAAACAAAGGGCAAGAACATACATGAAAAGCTACCCCAAATCATTAGACATGAAAATAATTCAGTACAGATAAATGGTAAAAGCTGAATAACCGACTAATGTAACAAACTTGAAAGCTTAGAAGCAAGCTTAGAAATATTGATAACTCACCGTAAAGAAAAATATTTATCAATTAGGTGACAATAACGCCAAAAAGAAAGCAGTGAGTTAACTTCTAATTCTCAGGTATGTATTCTATATTAAGAACTTACGCCAGTACCATGCAGTTTTTATCACTGTTGCTCTGTAGCACAATTGAGATCAGGGATGGAGATACCTCCAGAAGATCTGTTGTTGTACAGGATTGTTTTAGCAATTCTGGGTTTTTTGTTTCTCCCTATGACATTGAGAATTGTTCTTTCAAGCTCTGTCAAGAATTGAGTTGGTATTTTGATGGGAATTGCATTGAATCTGTAGATTGCTTTTGGCAGAATGGCCATTTTCACTATGTTAGTCCTACCAATCCATGAGTATGGGAGCTCTTTCCATCTTCTAATATCTTCTTCAATTTCTTTCTTCAGAGACTTGAAGTTTTTTCACACACACACACACACACACACACACACACACACACACACTCAAGAATCATCACTGAAGAAAGGTGAGAAAGATTTTAAGGGACAGAAGCTGTGGATGACTATAGCAAAACATTGTTTTCAAAACACAACAGGCAGTTGCACACATGAATTCACAGCAGATAGGACAGCATGTACAAAACCTGTGCAAAACCAAGCCAGGCAAAGTCCCAGTGTGGCGTACAGAAGTGGTCACGAAGTCTCATCCCTGCCTCAGAAGCTGTTGGTGATCGATGGCTGCTGGGAAACGGAGAGCCAGCTTTTCTCAAGGACATGGCCCCTGCGAGGCTACCCATGACCCGGTAAACGGGTGAATATCCCTGCACCTACGAACACCACTAAGTAAACTCAACATTTAACTCTGTTTTCTTTTAATGAAATTGGGAAGGAATAATGCATTTGGGGTAGAGACTGGGGAGAAAAGGGAGGGTATGCTTGATCAAAACAAATTATAGGCAAAACATTAAATTCTCAAACAATAAATAAACTACCAACTTATAAAGTAAAACTACAGTGAGCTGTAACCCCATCTGTAGAAAAAGCATGACCTAGGTACCTGGCAAAAATATACACATATCTATCTATATCATTATAAAAGCATGCCAAGAGCTACACCACAAAGCAAATGCTGGCAACAGTGTTTACCTATGCTGGTAAGTATGTTGAGATGCAGTTATACAGAACAATATCATCTAGGGAAGCAAAGTAATGAATTAGTGTGACAATTAAATCCTGAACAGTACAGTCAGTACCCCACAGGAAGCACAATGTCAAAGAATTCATACTGATTGGTAACAGATACACAAATTGAGTTAGAAGTCATCAAAGCTGAACTGACTTGGGAAGACAGGACTGGAAGAGAGAAAAAGTTACAACAAGTTCAGTGTCATGCAATACAAGTGTGTCGGCTTCACTGAGCAGGGTTCATTTGCCCTCATGTAGAAACGCTTGATTCTCACACAGAAAGTACTCTGTATTTAGGTTTTTGTTGTGGTTTTTTTTTTTTCATTTTTGTTTGGATATTGTTTCTGTTTTTGTAAAATTCTTAAATAAAATTAAAGAATTAAATACAAAAAAAGTTTACGGCAAGGGGGGCCTCAGCTGCTTAAATGTATAAAGTGGAGACTAAACATTGATGGTTTGTAGGGAACATCAGCTGTGTGTTTTCCTTTGTATGTGAATATACTCTTCAATACACTAAACAAGTCAAACACAAGAATATCCGAAACCATTCTGGTTCTTTTAGTGAATTATTTAAAGCAAATACCATGATTTCTTGGTGTACTTCATCAACAGAATTGAAAAAAAAAAAAACACAATATGTTAAAGTCCATCAAAACATGCCATTGAGAAAATAGATATGCTTAGTGAGTCAAAATCATGTCATTAAGTCCTAGTGAGATCCTGCTGTCCTCTGTAACTATGAAGCCATGTTCTCCTCTTTCTTGTTTAAATAGTGAAGAAACATCAAAGATGTTGGCATCATCGCCAAGCCTAGACTGCTTCTTAGTGTACAATAAGCCAGGACTGAAAAGGAAGAAAATCGCTTTCTCATGATGCTGTGTGACATAGTGGAACACCGTAGCATCCTTGACATCCGCGTTTTTGCCTGCTGGCCCTCCATGACTTGCGGATAGGTGATGCTTCCCCCTCAATGAAAGCTACGAATGGGCCCTGGCTTAGAAATGGTTTCTAGCCAGTGCAACCAAAGCTTCAGTATTCTTACCATCACACACTGTGCCCTCTGCCACCTGTTGGCTCATGATCTCTGAGTTTCACCTTTTACGGCTCTCTTAGCTCATTCTTTGCCAGCCACACGGTTCCTGTTGCTAATCATCAACCATGTTAAACATGCCACTGCCTTGGGACCTTCACACTTGCTGTTCCTTCAGCCGGAGACTCTGCACATTAGCTATCCATGGCTGATTCCCTCCCTACCTCCAGACCTCCACTCAAAATTCATCTCAATAATGAATCACTCCACAGCGCTCTTTAAAGAAGATTGCTCCCTCCATCCCAATCCCACGCCTGTGGCTGTGCCTGTTTGCTGGCGTGGTCCTAACCACAGTATATTATTCTTCATTATATCCTCTCCTCATTTTGAGAACAGTGCCCTGCTTCTTTACAGCAGTGAGAAAGGAAGACGACTGGACATGAAACTCAAGAGACAGTTTAGCCAAGAACTTGAAAATGTACTACTCCCTTAGCTTTGGAGTGGGAACCAAGCCTGTGGTTAGGGTCCCTTAGCAACAAAGCCCTTTTCATCCCCAGTGGCTGGACAAAGCCTGAATGATAGGCAAGCTGCTAAGACAAGATTGTTGTTTATCTGTCAAACCATACCATTTGGTCCAATTCCTCCCTCCTAGTTCTGGAAGCTTCTCTGATTTACTAGGGGTGGTAGGGGTGGATCTTAGTCTCTCCCTGGGAGTGGAAGAGTACAACTGTCCATTCAGCAAATATTTATCCATTGCTATTTATGCACCAGACAACATGCCATGTGCCGGGAACAGAAGAAGCCTGCCTTTGCCCAAGTGAATCTCAGTCAGGAAGAACATGAGGGGAAGCCAGCCAGGCCAGCATCCTGCTCGAGCCTCAGAGCCCTGGGGTACAGCACCTGGCTGGATCGTGCCAGGCGTCAGGTGCTGCGCACTGTGCAGGTCTGCAGTCCTATGCTCTTTATTCCTAATCGACAGTCTCGACACTGTGCTTTTGGTGTCACTCTTACTCTTCACTCCATGGCTTAACTGAAAGGAAGCAAGTTCTGGGGAGAAGTGAAGCATGAGCTTGGACTACCCAAGAGTGGTTGTGCCAGGCACAAGGGTCTCAGGGTTTCGATCAGGAAATGGGTGAATACCTCCACTGAGAACTTCTTTCCCTTAGCTTATGTCTGGCTTAAATCACATTGGCTCCTACTGCCAGGCTCTGGTGAATTTAGGCTTGGTGACAGATACTCTGTTTAAGTCATCTGAGTAGACGTTAGTACTGTAAGAGGGTAGACACCATTTAAGCCCATTTTGCAGGTATAACAGTTGGCACTGAAGTAAAATGTTCCCAAGACTCTATAGGTGATCTGAGTTGGAGTTTGAATTCAAACCGAGATTTGTCTGACTCTAAACTCTTCAAATAAAATTCAAAGTCCTTCTAACAACACCCAGTTTTTCCAGTTAGGTTGGAAGACAGAATCACAGTTTTTTGAGGTGGAACTTAATACTTCAATGAAGCTTAGTGATGCTAGTTAGCTAAGCATACTGACCAAAGTAAAGTGGGGTTGAGTAATCCAAGACCCAGCTGTAATTCACAGTGAGTGATAGATATTTGGTAAATCTTCCCATTTGTATTCATTCATTCATACTCTCTATCTCTCTGTCTCTGTTTGTTTCTGTCTCTCTCTCTCTCTATTACACATACACACATACACACACATACACACACATTGGTTTGCTTGTTTGTTTGTTTACCTTACTAGAATTAGGCTAGGGTAGCAGCCTGTGCCTAGTCATCTGGTCCAATGGTGTTATAAAAGAAAGGTGAACAGGATCCAAGTATATTATTTGCACGTATGAAATTGTCACAAAACCCATTCTTCTATACTGAGGGAGAGGGAGTAGGTGAGAGCTCCACAGTTCAGGCCGGAAACTAACATTCCCTTGCTTCTATTCCAGGAGCACATTCAAGTCACAAGCCCAGCTTCAAGGAGCAGACAGACAGACATCCTCTAGTGGGTGGAGCCAAGAAATCACATCAAACCAGACACATCTCATTTCTCACATTCTCAGTTCTCCAAGGCAGCTAACAGACCACCCCATACCACCTCAGCAGCTTCCAACATACACATATATACAGGTTCCCATACCCAAGTTCAACATGGCAACCTGTTTGATGCCAGCAATTCCCCTTTAACTTGGACCAGTAGGAAGAGTCCATTGGATTGTGCTTTCTCTTTAAATATGCACATACCTTTTCTACCTTTGCCTAGTGGAGTTCCTACTGTTGCCCTTTCATGTGAAATTAGTTGGATCAAATGATGGCGGACTCAATAGTTGTGGCTGTAAGGCATAGATCGCTGAAACAGGTAACATCTCAAGCTGTCCCCAAATCAAAGGTGTTCTACTGGAAAAATTCTACGGAAGTTCATACCAGCTAACCCTATGGCTTCTACCTCACCCAACCAGTCTGTCCTTTTCCTCCTCTTCTACTAGCTCACATGCACCCTTCTCCTGCAAGCTGGCAATGTCCTCCTTATCCCACCTCAATGTTGCGTGTGTTCCTAATTTGTACTTGCTGTGCCTGCTGGCTGGAGCCAACATTCTACCCTCTCTTTTCCATCCACTGAGATCCCCTGGCCACTAACAACTTGGATTCTCAGATCTTCACACATGCAATCATTCAACAAGCATTTGCTGGCCCATCAGGCCGAAGAGCTACGTAGAGCTAGAGCTACACCCAGGCCATTCGCACGGAGCTGTCACTCTGGTTCCAACTCCCCAGCTCTCAAGTCCCTGTGTCTGCTTGTCCTCACAGGCCCTTGTGTGTGTGACTCTGTATGCAGTATACACTGTGTATATGTGCATAGAAATATTTGCACACACACACACACACACATACACACACACACACACAGCCCATTATAGCACAGACTACACTTGATTCTGATGATTTGCTCATGGATTTTTTTCTTTTCCATGCATCTGAAAGTTCTCCATGCTCTGTGATCACACCTCTTTATTCCATTGTTATGATTATATCACCCAGAACTCTCCTTACATTGAAATTCAAATAAACATTTGTTGAAATGACAAATGAGTAAGCACTGGAAGGAAAGGGGCTTTTGGATTGTATTTAGCTCATCCATTTCTCATCTTACAAATGAGAAAACTCAAGAGCCAGGAAGATAACAAAGGACTTCTCATGACTCTGTCACTTCTATGTTTACAGCAATGTGGTGGCCCAGCCTCAAGGTCAACATGAGGTGTGCTCCACATTCTAAATGCAATTTCTGAGCTTAAGAAACTTTAATCTTCAGGCATTTTGGAAAAACTTGACATTGGGAGACCAGCAAGGCAGTTCAGTGGGGAAAGGTGCTCGCCACCAAGCCTTATGAGCTGAGTTCAATCCCTGGGGCCTGAATAGTAGGAGAAAAAGTCCTCTGGCTGGGCGCCGTGGTGCATGCCTTTAATCCCAACACTCAGGAAGACAGAAGCAGGCAGATTGATGTGAGTTCCAGGCCAGCCTGCTCTGCAAAGCAAGTCCAAGACAGCCAAGGCTACACAGAGAAACCCTTGTCTCAAAAAATCAAAAAAAGAAGAAAAAGTTGTCCTCTGACAACTCCAGTTACACAGCCATACAGTAATATCCTCTCTCTCTCTCTCTCTCTCTCTCTCTCTCATACACACAATATACACATAAATATAAATATAATATAATAAAAAATTTTAAAGCAATAGAAACCTTAAATATTAACAAAATGGGTACATCAAAAGGGACCAAGAAATTGGACTATTAACCTAATAGAATAGACTGAGAATAAAATTCCAGCACTGTTTGACCTTGGAAAATTCATTTCTCTTCACCTCCAAGTTTCATGTTTTGTACCTATGCAGTGGCGCTGCCCTGGGGGCTCGTTGGCAAGTTAGAGAAAGATGACAGCAAGGCAGACGTAGGACGTGATGCTCAGCGCACCCGCAGACCCATCAGTCCTCAGCGCACGCGCAGACACATCAGCTGTTCCTTTGCTGCTCCCTGAAATCAGGGCCAGTGAATGCATCAGCAAATGCTCAGGGCTTCACATCCAACCATAATTATGCTCAGGAGCTCTCCACAACTGTTATTAGTGATGGCAAGCCTCCCTTGTAAGC
This sequence comes from Psammomys obesus, assembly GCF_907164565.1. NCBI lineage: Eukaryota > Metazoa > Chordata > Mammalia > Rodentia > Muridae > Psammomys > Psammomys obesus. The sequence continues at coordinate 6,209,332 of NW_026591918.1, read as the reverse complement.
TACAGATGAAACTTAGCATCTTTTGCTTAGGGCTTTGGGGTGTAGTCTTACTTTTTACCACAAGACTTACCTATAGGAATTAAAGCATTAGTGGGTCCTAAGCACAAGAAAATGAATGCATTCCGAAGTACGAATGACTTCAAGCCCCACATATCAGTGGCATAAAGGCCATCGCTTAGAGGCAGAGCCTGCCCCTAATGGGCAGAAGATGTTCCTATCCCGAGGCTAGGCAAGCCTATTCAACCATTTTTTTTTTCCAGCATAAAGACAGAAATGTAAGGGTTAGAAGCCTACATTTAAGAATGGTTTTAAACAAGATTCTATGGCATCTGTAAGAACCCCTTTTATCTTTTGCATCTTCACTTTTAATGTCTGGACTTTTATGAACTGTGTGCTTGAGCTTGACCCAAATCCTGGGTGCCATATTCCAAATCAGAGGAACATGTGTTCCTCTGACTCAGGCTTAAAATCACATATATCAAACTCTTCCTCCAACATAAATTCAACACACTCAAGGAAAAAAAAGAAAGAAAAAGCTGCATCCAGGTCTGAGGAAAGGTGATCTTATCACATTCTTTGGGAATGAGCAGGCCACGACCAGGGTCACCAGGAGATCCTTGGCACCATTCTTACTTCCCAGAGCTTCCTGTGTTTTCTGGAATAATCATTAATTCTGGCGAGCATGCAGCCTTAGCCTTACCATAATCTCTGTGTGATAAGGCGGTATTTTTCCATGGCTCACATCACCTCTAATAACCCCTGTCTCCAGGTACAGTTTCTCACAGTAACCATGGGCTCTAGTTTAGACCATGGATTCAGCTCATGTTCTCTGAGCAACATGAAATGGTTTCTCAGCATCTCAAAACTCAAACATATACCCTCTCTCAAATTTGGAATAAAATCTTCTTTCATAGAACCAAAAGACACATGCGCGGTGGTGGTGAGAATAAAATCTGGTGGTGCACACAAGCTAGGCCAATGCTCTGCCTCTAAGCTCCATCTTCAACCCCAAAGATATTCTAATAAAAACGTTTTTTAACTAGTAGGATGCCAAAGAAGCAAGAACAAGAACCACAAGAATTTTGTTCTTTTGTGTGCAATTAAGTTCATTTCCAGGCAAAAGCAGTAACATTCATATTCGTACTCTCTCTCTGTGGGTATATGTAAGTATATGTGTGCGCGCCTGTTGTATGTTTAGTGGGTGTGTATGTGTGTGTATGTTGATGCGTGTGTGTATATGTATGTGTGTGCGTTGGGGTATGTGTGGTGTGGTATATGTGTGTATGTATGTGCATATATGTGTGGTGTGGTATGTATATGTATGTATGTGTGACTGTGTATGGCGTGTGTGTGTATGTGCAGTGATACATTCACATAAGAGGTCAGAGGAGGATGCCTGATGTCTTTCCCCATCACTCTTTACCTTGTCATTTAAGAGGAGTTCCCTCACTAAATTCCGTGCTGCCATTTCTGCTATGTGAGCTGGCCAATGAGATCCAGGAACACTCTGGTCTCCTCCCTACCCCCTTGCAATGCTAGGCTTACAGGCATTCGGGACCAAGCTTTTCTGTGGGTTCTGGGAACCTGAACTCAGTTCCTCTTGCTTTCATGCAGCAAACACTCTTTCTCACTAAGTCATCTCCCCAGTACTCCCTTCCGAAGGCACTGGGTAGGCTTGTTGTTGTTGTTATTTTTATTTGTTTGTTTTATTTAACTAAATGTTAACTAAGAGCCATTGACTGTGTCATAAGCCTATGAATTTCAGGGTTTGCTGCCAAAAGTGACCCAAACTTTATCACAATGGTTGGTGTGTAATGTGAAAAACAAGAGATTGGAGAACATGGGTGCTTGAGAACAGTAGAAGGGCATTTAGGACAAACTGAAAGAAACGTCTAGAGGTTATACTGGGAAGATATGTTACAGCTAAAGTGTGAAAGGAAAAGTTTTTAATGTCATGCTTTAAAAAAATTAAAAAACCAAAGCAATCCTCTAAACAGTACAGGAGCCACCAAGGTATCCAGGACATAAGCGGCCATACTCGCATGGACTGGGTGCCCAGTTCCCTTCCAACCTTACAGCAGGTCCTTGCCCATCTCACATCACGGTGCCACCCACCCCACTTCACCTGGCACTCCTCAGCTGCCTGCCCCACTGCCTCATAAACACCCGTAGCACTTTGGTGTGCCCAGTTCTCAGGGCATGGGTCACCCTGGTGCCAGTGACTCACAGCGTGGGTTTGCTAACCAAGGTCTGCTCACTGACCCTCACCCACTTGGGGTTGGAAGATCTACCTGGCACCTTGTAGAGGAGGCCAGGAGTGGGCATTAGGTAAACTGACTGTTTCCCTGCTGGCTTGGTGGCATTCTCTTCAGCTGTTCTATTTGTACATAGGGACTACAGACAGTTTTAAAAGGATGATTATGTTGTCATTTCCACAGAACCTAGAACTGTAGGAGTGTGTGTGTGTGTGTGTGTGTGTGTGTGTGTGTGTGTGTGTGTGTGTAAATCAAAGAAAGCAGTGAATGCTATATCTGGTTTAACCTAGGACAGAATGAAATAATGAAAGAAAAAAACAGGATAAGGAGACACCAGATTTTAAAAACAAACTTACAGATTTGGGGAGGTGCTCAGCCCTAGAAGCAGCTGCGCATCCTGAGCTTTCCTGACAGCTGGTTTCGCTCAGCCAGAGGCTCATGGGGAACATGGCTGTCCACTTGGTGACAAGTAGCAGGCTTGCCTCTCCTTCCATAGTGCCCTCTTGGGGCTATCCCAGGCGGGCAGGTATATGATGGCACCTCCTGGGAGGCAGCTGTGGTGTGAAGACTAAGGACACACGAACAGCCAAGAAGAAGTGGGGGTTGAAAAGGATGGGCCTCACTACTTGTAAAATGAATTCCACAAGATAAAAACAGCTGTGCTGTTAGGATTGACTTGGAATGCTGCCCTGGGACAAGGAGGTAGTGCCTGGAGACAAGGGGTTATTAGAGGTGATGGGCACCACAGGGAATATCTGCCTGATCACACAAAAATAATGTCTTTTAAAATGCCAAATTAACAGCTTGCTTCACAGCTGTTTAGTTTACTTAGAAAGCAAAGGACCAAATGCCTCTCATGTGCCACACAGGCACTGCCTGGTCAACAAGATATCCAGGACCACAGGCAGAAGAAAGACAAGGTGGCAACGGACCCTGAGAGAAGCTCCGGCCTGGTGGCAGGGACTGCAGCCAGTCCTAATGCCTTGCCTGTACTCCCAGCACCTAGAGAGCAAAGCTAAGAACACTGTGAGGTCAAGGTGAGCCTGCACTGTGCATGCAGACTCTGTCTGAAGACACAAAACCAGAAAACTTCCCTGCCTGCCTGAACTCCTGGATTTCCTTTTTAAAAGGAAATATTCTCTTTAAATAACATTTTCATTATTGGTGACCTGGAAGATAAATGAATTCGAGAAGTAAAAACTATGCTGCATCTAAACAGACTAGTTATATACAGCTGCTGCTAAGTTGGCATTTTCCCTCAGCAGTTGGGCTTTCTCAACTTAGTTTCCTCCTCTCCTTGCTTTGGTGAAAACCTGCAACCCACTGGTGACACACACTTTTAATCCCAGCACTCGGGATGCAGAGGAAATCGATCTCTGCAAGTTCAAGGCCAGTCTGGTCTACATAGAAAGTTCCAGGACAGCCAGGTTTGTTCCACAGAGAAACCCTGTCTCAAAAAAAAAAAAAAAAAAAAAAAAAAAAAAAAAAAAAAAAAAAAAAACAATAATAATAACAATAACAATAATAATTCCCACAATTCTGTAGAAAACATAATTTTAAAGAGCCGTGTCGTCTAATCACAAAAGTATTTATATTTATTTTATGTTTGCTTTAGAAAAGGTCTGAAGTGCTCTCAGGAATAGAATAACAATCACCTACAACTTTCACTACTACCTATATTTTAAAATAAATTCTACAAGATCACATAAAACTATAAATATACTGCCTTGCTAATAGGGGTTAGAGTAACTACATTGAAAGAATCAAGGAAATAGTGTCTACTTTTTAAAGTTTTATTAATTATTAATGTGTGTGCACGTGTGTCTGTGTGTGCATGTCTGGGTTGTAGTTATATGGGTGTGCTGGTGACTCTGGAAGAGAGAAGAGAGCATAGAATTTCCTGGAACTGGAGTTACAGTTAGGAACTGTCTAGCGTGAGTGCTGGGAACTCAGGTTCCATCCTTTGAAAGAGCACAAGGGCTCTTAACCTCTAAGCCATCTTTCCAACCCCAGGTCATTATTGTTTTGAACCTGTCACATTCGATTACCAAGTTTCTAAATGCTATTCTCAATGACAATTCTTCTATAGGTGTGATTTATGCTTATAAAACATATATCAGAGGACCTAAAATTATTTCATCCTCTGAGTGAACACTAAAGGTTTATTTATGAATAATTTGTAATCTATTTGTTTAAATTTTTTTATTGAGGGTCCACTCTATGTCAGGAACGGTTAAGGTTCTGAAAAACAGAGGAGAAAGATCTCTAGTTACTGTTTTTGTTTGTTTGTCTTTTATAGAGAGCTTAGATTATTTTCCAAGGGTACATCCACAACAGTAAAATGCCAGAGCTGGGGAAATGGTTCATTGTTTAACTGCTTGCTGCCCAACCCTGTGGACTGGAGTTCAGATCCCTACCTCCCCTAAATGTCGGGCAATCCAAAGGCAGAGATAGAGGACCCACACAGCAAGCTCGCTGCCCAGACTGTTCATATTGCTGATCTCTGGGTTCAGTCAAGAGACCTGACTCCAAAAGGAAGTGTTTACAAACATGAGCCTCCCAGCAGGGCTGTCCAGAGAGTTCTGCAGCAGGTAGGTGGACTTGCAGTAGGTAACTTCCCATAAGACATGTGGAACTCCATATTGTTCAGTCTCTGAGTCCCTCAACTTGCTGTGCTTTGCTTCCAGGTGAACCAGTGTGTGGCTTGAACTACTTAGGACAATTAAGAAATGGAGATGGATCCAGAGCCAGTTTCATGTGCATGTGCTCCTGCGTGTGCTCTGGTGTCTGTGTCCTGGTGGGACAGTATGGGGGGATTCTCTTATACAGGCATGTACCTAGCTCTAGAGAGAGAGCTAAAAAGGAGGGAGGGAGAAACAGGAAGCAATGGTACAATATGAATGCCTGCCCCCATGAATAAGGTGGGAAGCAAACAAGGAAGACCCCTGAGGGTAGGCTCTGCCTTCCACATCCCTGAACACCACACGTGGATACACATACACACATACGCCACACAAACATAAAACAACTTAAAATGCTGCAGACAGTTTGTTTTTACTCCTAAAATTACAGAATGAAAATGGCCTTATCTAACACAAACAATAAGTTTCTAACAACTTATGAGTTTTGGAGATGAGCAGTCATTTGTGGGAAAATAACCAAAACTGAAGTTCTGTTTTATTGTTTTGTTTTGTTGAGATGGGGTTTTCCTGTGTAGCCCTGGCTGTCCTGGAACTCACTCTGTAGACCAGGCTAGCCTCCAACCCAGGGATCCATCTGTCTCTACCTTCAAGTGCTGGGATGAAAGTTGTGCGACACCATGAAATATGCCCTATCAAAACTATCACAACTAAAGAAGACCCTCAGATAAGTCACAGTTATAGAAGTGAAACCCAGCTGTGTACTCAACACCAGAACCACGCTGTTTTATTCCCGGGTCTGTCTCCCATTAGGGAGAACCTTTGAGAATGTTCTACAGCCTGTGTCTTCATTTCTTTATCTATAAAACGGACATAATAATTGAACCCACTCAAAGAACTCAAAGGTCCTATGTACTCAAACTATATAGTACCTTCAATAGAAATCACATAGCACAATTAGAATGGCCACGAGGAATCTGACCGTGATCCAGTGAGTATATGGACAACACAAAATGAACTTGGTTTGATTTTTTTAATTATTTTTCCCCTTCTTTTTATTGGGGGGAGGAGCTCACAGAGGAATGGGACAGACATGGGAAGACTCGGAGGTAAGCATGATCAGGGTGCAGGATGTGAGATTCTCAAATAATCAATAAAAAACAATTTAAAATAAGAATATCACTGAACATCTCTTACACATTCAGTAGGTCATTTGTAAAATAAAGTCTAATTCCTGTCCCTTTTGGCAATCAATTTATCAACAAAGCAAAATACATCTAAATATCTGACTTCAAAAATAACTTCAATTCTTTGGCCCAGAAAAACATTGGAATGGATGATTGCACACTAGACTGGCAAGCTACCAAGCTTAAGGTATCTGTTGTTGTTCGGGGTCTTTGATGATGGGACAGAACCAGGGTCTTGCTAACACTAGCCATGTGCTCCACCACCAAGCTCCACCCCAGGCCTTCCCACTTCAGTTCTCGCTCTTTCCCTTCTTCACTTACTACTTAGCCCACTCTTCATGTAGGCCTTTAGCAGTTCAAGTCCTTCATGGCCTGGGGACCATGGAATGTTCTCTGCCTCCTCAGATTGAATATGACCCCACAATGCACAGAACACAGTAGGAGAAATACCCTAGGTGGGGTGATTTTCTGAAAAATTTATCGAAATCAAATTATCTAAAACTCTTGGTGCCATTTATTTGAAGGAGAATGCCCAAATCCAGACAAAATTGGCCTTTGGAGTCACTTGACACAGACACATAGCCGACAGAAGGCGGATTTCAGCCCTGACTCCTGAAGTCCCGTCATTAGTGATTAATGACATGGGGAAAACAAGCCAGCAGGTACTGACATTAAGAGAGAAAGCTATTTTAAACATCCCCCTTTCTAATTAAATATTTCTTCTCAGAGCACTTGCAAACTAAAAATAGTTTTGATCTGTCCACTGGGGGCCACATCAAGTCAACATGGAGTTTAATTAGTTTGCTTCAAGCAAGAATGCTATTCCCCAAGTTTTTGACAGGAGTACTGACTCTAGGCCTCAGGTCCAGCCTGCTTGTGCACCATGTCTGCCCAAATGAAAAACTATGTTTGTTCACATGGGTTTTTTTAATTAATTAATTATTAAATTCTGACTGCAGAGAAGACTGAGAAAGAAGGATTTGTAATTGGTTTTTATAATTGGTTTCATATTTATAATTAGTCTACAAAGGTCTTAAAAACCCATAGTTGGTGATCAAGAATGTATTTAATTATTTAAAACAGAAAATGTTTGGTATGTTTGCACCTAAACACAACATGGAAGTCAATGTTACATTTCAGGTGCCTTTGCCCTCACGGAATACAAACCCTGAACACATTATTCAACGCCTTCCCTCAAGGCTTCACTTTGACTGTTAATGTCAGTTTTGTCAACTAGCTGGTGGACAGTTCATTAAACTGGTGGTTTGCAGCCTGGGCTTCCAGTACTTAAGCAACATACTACAGATGAATGTGGAGAGTGTCTCCAGTGAACCTGCTACTAGGAGCATCCTGACAATGTTTCCTCTAGCTCAGCACATTCCTTCATTCATTCATCTCTACATTCAACCAAGTAGGTGAGTCAAGGTTCAGTCAGCCAGGGTCCTCATCCTAACAGGACAACTGAGAAACTCTGGACATGGTCAGTTCTCAAATGGAACCGTAGACTCTAGAGCAAGGGTTCTGAAACTTCCTTTTGCTGTGATCCTAAATTACCCTTCTTCATATTGCAGTGATCCCCCAACCATAAAGTGATGTTCATAGCTACTTCGTAACTATAATTTTGCTACTGTTGTGGATCATAATGTAAATATCCGATTTGCAGGATATCTGTTATGCTACCCACCAAAGGGGTCATGACACACAAATTGAGAGACACTGTTCTAGATCCTACACAGCTTTGCTGGGCTCATCACGTTTGAACATACACTTGACTATTATTTGTTTTTTTATCTTTGCCAATGTGACAGATGATCATCTCAGGATGCTTCGTTTGTGAGTTATTTCATTACTAATAAGATTGGACATGTTTTCAAACATTTCTTGACTAAATGCGTTTCTTGAGGAATCTTCCTAGACTATTTAGCATACATACATACATACATATATACATATACATACACATACACATTGCACAAATGTAGATTCACACATTTAACCTTTACCCCAGTGGTTCTCAGCCTTCCTAATGCTAAGACCCTTTAATACAGTTCTTCATGTTTTGGTGACCACTAACTATAAAATTATTTTCATTGCTACTTCCTAACTGTAATCTTGCTGCTGTTATGAACTGTAATGTAAATATTTTTGGAGATAATGATTTGCCAAAGTGGAAAGAACCCACGGGTTGAGAACCACTGCTCTACAAGGTTTTCAGTTGGGATTCCTTGCCCTTGGTGATTAGAACATTCTATGTATTCTGTGTTTTGCCGGGAAATAATTCTGCAAAATTATAGTTATTCATAATTTTCCTATTGTGGAGGGAGGCCTGACGTGAAGTTTTATTTTAATTATTACAAGTCAGCTTTGTCTTTGTACTGCTGTCTCAGTTAAATGTCTGGCGGTGTTGCAGCCTCTAACTTAAGTCTTTTAATGTTTAATTTTTTTTCTCAAGTATGTCTCATGATGGTTTCTGAAATGAGGTAAAACATGGGTTCTATTTCTATTTTTCTTCAAATTCAATAAGCTGCTTGAGTTTTTTCCTTAAATCCAAATGGTTCCACTGATGTCCAGAGAGACAACCCAAAAGGGGCCTCACTCAGCAGTCCACAGAATCCAATGACCGCCAATGGAATGACCACAAGGCAATAAACAGGCTCCATCATAAATTATGAATCAGAGAGCCAAATATTTTCCCTCTGAGATTATTTTTAAGAAAAGTGTTTTGTCCCAAAGCTCTTGCAGAGGGACAAATGCCATCACAGAAACAGATATTTTCTGAAGATCACGGTAAGAAGTGTTCCGGCTTAAACCAGATGTAACAAATGACACAAATCCAGGGTAGGAATGAAACGCTGATCTCCATTTCTTAAGATCAGAAACAATTTTTCTCCTGAACGCATTTAAATGTCAATGTATCCCGCTGGTAAATCCCAGAGCTAGCACAAAACATCTGTGGCCTTACCATGGCTGAAGAAGGGTCATGGGAGCTGTGGCTCAGTCTTTGCTTAGAAGTCTCTGGACCTAGAAAACAAAACCCATGGACAAATAAGGTCAGACTGCCAGCTTGAGGTCTAGGGGCTCTTTTTGAACAGGCTTTGGATGTCCTAGCACTACCAGTGTCTTCCCTTTGTTTCTTGTTCCGGTGCTTATTCCTGGCTCTCCAAAGCAAGATGGCCTAATGTCTGATAAATGTTCAGCTAGCACCATATATAGCTATTCTTTCTTTCACCCCCCAAATATGTAAAAGTTTTTTTCTCTCTCTTCACCAGGAACTCTTTTATAATTGGGATGCATTGATGAACTATGGACCCCATGGGGCTTATATTCTAGACAGAGGCGGCAAGCTACAGCTTGCAGTCTCAATTGGCCCCACAGTATATATCTCTGAGCCCAATATCAACAAGTGATTTCTACAATTTAAGAGCTTTTAAAATCAGATGATATTTGTGAGATATGAAATTTTACATCTCAGTGTTTGCAAATAAAGTTTTACTAGAACACAGTCCTATCCACTCATACATAGTGTCTACTTATCTGTTTCCACAATGAGTAGCAGAGGTGAACAGATGTGACAGAGGCTGTATTCTTTCCAGAAACATTGAAATCTTTTGCTATACTAATAGTCATCAGACAAAAGAAGTAAACCAGATAGTAAGAGAATAGCTGACAATATGCAGTACATGGTTGAGATTAAAAAGATGAGATAGTATCAATGATAGGAGTCAACGAAACTATTTCCTCAAATATGAAAGTCGAACCCATAGGAGGACAAAAGGGCCATTGGAGAAAATGTAATCAGTAGTGATAGCAAGGACTAGAACCGTAAAGAGGAAGCCAGAAAACCATCTCATGCTTGGGAAGGAGGTAAGTGTCAAGGAAGACATGATGAGTCACCTGAGATGCTCTTCACAGGTTCTACTGGAGTAAGGCAGAACATGGAATAGCTGCCTAGTCCAGTGGTCCTGTAACAAAATGAAGGGGGGACAGACTATGCACAGATTATATCTGGCTAGGAACATGGGGAACAGTCTTGCAAGAGTGGTGTTATGAAACATAGACAGGAAATAGAAGCAAGTTGGGTTCTGGAAGTAAAGTCAATTAAGACATAGTGCTGAACTGAATAAGTCAATAAGGAAGTGTCCAAGGATGGAGGCCAGCTTTCCCATTCAAATGGGACCTTTGGTACCTCTGTACAGCTGGGAAGACTGGGGAGTTAGTTTGCCCAGGAGAGGGGAGAGAAGACTTTATCAAATACCCAAGGAAAGATGACAGAAAGGAGCATTGGATCTAAGGGTTAGGAACTCCACAGAGAGTCAATAGAAAACCTGACCAGCCTACTTTCTGAGGCCATGTACTTAAGAGGACTCACCTTGATGCTCCTCATAAACTAAACCATTTGCTGCCCACAGGCTTAGAGCTTCTCTGAGCTGGCAGCAGCTGGACATGCCATTGTTCCCTGACCATAGCTCCCCAATACTCAGCCTGGCAGACAATCATCTGGTTCTTTAACAAACATTCATTAGCATCCTTTTATTCCCATTATCTCAAGTCACACAAGTCAATCAGTGCCTACTGTCTCCAGGCATGGTGCCATTTTTTAGACAAGGTTCCTGGAGGAAGGATGAGTTTTTATGACAAGAAGTCACCACACCTCATTATGAGGTGCCCATAAAGAAATATTTTCTGCCCAACTTGAAGCAACCTTATGCTGGGGAAACACGTCTATGCTTTTAGCAGGAGATCTCAGCTTGCTAGTGGCCAGAGACTAGGGAGATTTGAGGGGGCTACAGATTCCTGTGAGTGGGTTGACTCTTTGAGGTCCCCAGAAGGCTAGTAGGAAGGTTACCTCACAAGCAACACTGACATTGAATCATCCCCATCTTCCTGGCAAGCTCCACCATGCAATACAAGAGCACAAATGACCCAATTTTGACACCTCTCTGCTCTTTCAGGCTTCAAGGACACCCCCCACCCCCCACCAAAATTAGTTCTTAACTCCCTCTCCATGTTCTGGGTAGAAATGAAGGCATGAAACACTTACCTCCACATGAGAAGCAGTCATATTAGGACCCTCAGCAGGACATTGTGAAGATGAGAAGATCCCACACACTAGAGGACTAAGTACCCACCTTAAGGATACTCACTCCACAAATAACACACCTCAGTGTAAAATTACAAGCACCTCCTGTGTGGCAGACCAAACTCCAGGGCAGTCAACTTCTTTACAGTCTCCTGGGGTTGGAGGAGCTTATTAGCCTACTTTTTCAGCTGTTACCTGCTGGAGTTGTATCCAGAGTCTGGATGTCTGAACCTCTCCTTGTCCAGTTCTTTGTGTACCTCTATATAGAGGGAGTCATGCAAAGACCTTGGGAGGACATGCCTGGAAAGGAGGATTTTTGTGGTTTGTTTGTTTGTTTGTTTCTGGGTAGGAAGGATCCTTCTCAGGCTTGTCTCTCCACAGTCCGGAGGGTGGTCTGGCCTACTCACTGTAAAGGTTCTTGTTTCCTTTGACACTACAGGACCAGGCTCAGCAGGGAGTGGGTAGGCCTTAGGACATGTCCTTCAGCTTCACCCTTACAGTAGCTTTTCTCTTACTGGGAAGCTGCAGTGCAGAGAACTCTTCTTCCAATCCCCTTCTGAAACTCTTTACTCCGGCTCCCAAATCTGCCATATGCTTAGAGAAAGCTAGAACCGGAGGCAGCTTTTGGCTTTGGGCAGCAACATTATCCACATTGCATCCCTCAAAGAAATACTGGGCTTGTACTTTCCTACTTTATGTATCCCTGTTAGTTTTCTGCCCAGAACAAAGGGGAATCTCTTCAGTTCTGTTCTCTCCCACTTTCGCACATTCACAGCCCAACCTCACTCTCACAGGGCATGCATGAGTACCCTCCCCTCAAGCCAGCCACCTGGGAAGCAGTACAAGCAACAAGGAACAGAGAGTAGTCTAAAAGTGTGAGACTGTGAGCCAGATGAACCCCAGGGTCACAGATTCCCTGCTTTTCATGGCATCATCTGAAGTAGGTAGGGAGCTGAGCATTCTTCTGGTGGGGGAGGAAGTTGGTCACAATACTTGAGGCCTATAATTTTACTTGTAACTTGCTGAGGATAGGGGAGACGGCTCAAAGGGTAATAGCACTTGCTGTGCCGGGATGAGAACCTCAGTTTAGCCTCCACAAAAAAGCCCAGGCGTGACTGCAGACATCCATAGCCCCAGAGCTGTGGGGTGAGGACTGAAAGTGAAGATCACTGAGACTGGCTGACTCCCAGAGTAGCACAAAAGCAGTGATCTTCAGGTTCACTGAGAGACCCTGTCTCAAAAGAATACATACACCACACCCTCCACACCCCCCACATACACAGTCGCACACAAATACTCTTTATGTCAACCCAGTGCTCTGGTGTTATTGTTGCTGTTGTAGGGATGGAGGGATGGAGGCATAGAGGAGCAGAGTAACTTTTCCAGTGTTGTTTAGTCAACTGGTAGACGATGTGGAATCTGAGACGAGAGAGGATCTCTCCTTACACAATACAGTCCAGTTTATTCATGGTGGTCCACAGCCTGCCCACTGTATCCAGAGTCCTAGCTGAGGATATGACTGTGTCCTCAACAATAAGCTACACTGCATTGAGCACTCAGGCTATTGGTCTGACCTATACTTACTGTAGTAGATGATATCAAAGGCCATGCAGGCTTCTCCTATCCAGGTCTCTGAAATCTTCCACCCACCAGCCTGGCACACACACAACCTTGTAAGGGCCTGGATAGAGCTCCTATACTAACCCTTGATACCAAGCTTAAAGGGCTAGGATATAAAGGAGCAGCATAACACCTGCCTAGCACGCACAAAGCCTTGTGTTCAATTCTCAACACCGTACGGAACAAACATCAGCAAAACAGATTCAGCTTAAAAGGCCTATCAACTTGACTTTCTAAATCTGGTTTCTGGGGTCTTCTGTCAGCTACTCAGGGTACTAGGTCCTCCTTCGCCACTGGGCCTTTGTCCCTGATTTTGTCGTGCCTGAAAGTTTCTTATGCCTTCTTTTGTTATTTAGCCTTCTGTCCTCAAGCCTGGGTCACACTGTCATATTTTAGGCTTACATACCTCTGTGTGTGGTAGGTAAACACAGGAAATAGCTTATCTTGGATCATTCAGATCTGAGGCACACACACACACACACACACACACACACACCCTTGTGGTACACTTGGCAGTGGGACTCCTTTACCTGCACATGCAATGAATGCATCCCTCTTTGAAAAATGTGCTAGCAAACCTCAACCCCCTTCGATATCCCAGCTGCATCGGGATATATGTACTGCCATGCATGGATATGAGTCTCCCTGCCTCTGATGACAATCATATGTAGACAGTTTCTATTCAGATGTATTGCAATACATCTGGGTATAAAGACTAGAAGGGCCATTTGGGCCTGGCCTAGTGTGGAGTGTATGTGAGTGTGTGTCCTCTAGCAGCCTTTTCAGGGGAGTCCCCCATTTTATATTTATGCATAACTGAGAGTGTGTATAATAAAAGTCAGATGCCTCACGGGAGGTGACGTGTGTAGAAATAATTATATAGCCTAAACCGATCAAAATCAAAGCAGAGAACCACACAAACAGCATCCCCCCTAGTGGCTCCCCCCCCCTTCCTTAGATCCCATAGAAGGAGGCCTTGGGCTGTAGCCTGGAGCTCGTGAGTACCATCATTCATGTGGCCCACTGTCAAGCTTGACAGCTCGGCCTCTCTTTTAATCTGCACTATCCCTTTGCTCTACATACATTTATCTTGCTTCTTTTGCAAATCTGTATGACCCTTGTTTTCAATTCTTTGGCTAAGAGGCCACAAACCTGGAAACACCCAACTCAGACTCCAACCACCAGTAACACATGTACATTTTTTTTTGAAATAGCACTTCCCAAAGCATAGTTCCTAAATCTCAGAGAGCGCTTCTCCCAAGACTTAGAGAATCTCAAAGGTCAAAAGTAGTATTAAGTTGCTAAATGTTAAGAAAGGTGTAAGTCAAGCCACAGTTGGTACTCAGTGAGGAGATGGTTCAGTAGGTAAAGGGATGGCTGTGAAATCATGAGAATCTGAGTTCAGTTCCCTAGTATTCACAGAAGAGTCAATACTAGTAGTCAGCCTCTGGAGCCCAACTCTGGGAGAAAGGAGACAGACAAATCCTTGACCTCCTGCTCAACTATGAACCTCCTGCCCAGTTATGAACCTCAGGGCTACCCTAATAAGGCAGGATTTATTCAAAATGTACATTGGTGCTTGAAGTCATTCTTGGGGCTTTGACTCACTCATTCATGAACATTCATGAACATTTATTCTTTTTTAATTTACTTTAATGTTTTGATTTGTGTACATGGTGTGTTCCTTCACCTCTGTGTGGAGGTTCATGCACCTGTGTATGCACATATGGATGCCAGAAGTTGTTCCTGAGTGTTTCTGACTGTTCTTCATCATCACTATTGGAGACAGAAACCTCTCACTTAACCTAGAGATTGGATAGTCTGGCTCCAAAGACAATGTGTACTAAAATGTACAACTTCCCACTGAGCCATAATTCCTCTTTCATACAGATACATCCTGGACAAGTCAAAAAGGTAGCTTAGAAAGTAACTCTGGACATGACAGTGGAGCTGAACACCTAGGGGAAGAACATGACACTCAGTGAGTCCTTAGTATGGCCTGGGTGCTGAAACTACAGCTCAGACAACTCCAGGCTGCTCCTCCTTGCCCTGTCCTCAACCTTTGATTCAACCCTTTCAGACATCTGGTACGAAGGCCTCCTCCCCACCTCGTTTCCCATGTGAGCCTCTTCCCAGCACCAGTCCCAAACCAAACCACACACTCAGCCCAGGCTTGCTCTGTGAACACCAGTGGTGACATCAGCGACCACACCCCATGCTCTCCCTAAGGACTGAATCCCCATTTGCAAGTCAAAAGCTTCACAAATTCTCTCCCACTGTATCCTAACGAAACCCTCAAGCTATAATATTCATGTTCCCACATTCTAGACAAGGAAATCAAGGGGTTAATGAAGACCAGACTTCTCTATGGTCATAGACTTGAAACTCAACCCCAGAACAACACAGCTTTACTCCCTAAGCTCACCACTACCCAGGAACACCAGCTACCTCTAGACATGAACACCTTTTCTCTCAAACAGATTGGATCTAGAAGCTTGAAGCTAGGATGGAGAGGTGGGCTCTAGACACGGTACCTACTTACCAGTGACAGCCAGAGGCTGTGGTTCCAATTCAGTCACCTTGGCTTCAGTTACCTTGCAGCCATACCTCCAAATCAAGTTTTCAAATGAAATAGCCAACACCACCATCACAGGTTAACAAAACTTAAGCAGCCACAAAGGCCACCCCCCCCCCCCTGGAGAAGAGAAGTCCTTCAGAGCAGAGGGAACTATATGGATTCAGGTGTTGGTAGTGTTTTTAAAACTCTTCCTCCACTAGGAATATCTCCTCCTCTTCTTTAGTTTTGATCCTAACAGCAGTAACCAGCCCATGAGCTCAGCAAAGCAATGGGGGAAAAGGCTAGGCTGGAGCCCCCAACAAGACCCAGTGTCTGAGGTCTATGTCCACCTTGCAGTGGCATGCAGGCAGAGAAAGAACTAGAAATGGGAAAAGATGGCACAGAGGTCAACTTAACACAACCTCTGAAGGCAGAGGTCACATTGTCCAACACACAGCCAGGAACCACCCAGAATGCTGGAATAGTCACTCATCTGAACCAAGATGTGCTTTGTGACATCCAGCCAATCTAAAAAAAAAAAAAAAAAAAAAAAAAAGAAAGAAAGAAAAGAAAGTGAAAACGTTAAGATAAAAATTTTTACATTAAACATGGGAATATTTTTGCTACATTAGGCTTAATAATTAGGTTCACTTTTTTTGCCATTTACTAGAGGCTAGTAGAAAAAATGTAAAGTGCATAGATGGCTGTCCTGTACATGTAGGTGACAGCATGGTCCTGAAAAAAGGGCAGAGTCAGCATTAGAACAAGACTTACGATAGAGTCACGCCTTGATGTTCCTTCCTCCACCCCAAACCTAGTCTGCACTGTCGCTTGAACTAGCTTTATCCTCCTGGAAGCCTGCCCTTCCCTCCACCTAGAGCTCACCACGGCTCCTCAGTTCAGGTCTCATCAAGCCCAAGGCCAGGACTCTCTCCCTTCCTGGCCACCCTGGTTGATTCACAGCACTGTCCTGACCTTAACAAGTGACCCCTGAGAGCTGTTTCCATCTTCTTTCATGCCTTCCGCCTTCCTGGCATGCCAAGGCCTCAGGGAGAGAACTCCCACTTCTGCCCCCGACTCTTCGTGGTCTTTCCCTTCAGAAGTCTGTGCGTAATTGTTCTTTGCCCTCCTCTTTAATGAGCTACTGGCTCCTGGGTGCAGGGTACATGAGCCCAGACTTGCTCCTGTCTGAAGCTGGTTACAGCCGAGCCACACCCACCTCGCCCTAGCACTAACGCTCAACACACATGAGCCAGAGTCTAACCTCACACCCAGAGCTGCACACCTGCCGGTCTCCAAAAATGGCAGCAAGTGCTCCTTGCTGGTGCCATCTTCCCTTACTTGGCAATGCGTGCTCTGCCTCCCGGGACTTCTCCGCTGATCCAGGCTTCCTTTTCATCCGTCCTTCGTGCCCTGCCCTTTAACAGATGCACTGATAGAGGTACAGGAAACCCCTACTCTGAGGGAGTGCTAAAGCCGTTCAGTAATCCTGGGCAGCCTCATTAGACGTACGAAAAAATTAGCGGCCACACGGGCTGAGCAGATTGCTCACCATCATTATTAGCCTGCCTCTGAACCCACAGGGCTTTCCTGATGCTTTTAACCATCGTGTGTCTCAGGAGCACCGAAGGACAAAATGTTGAACCCCAGTGCTGTTTCCAGTCTGTTACTTTATGCAAGCGGTTGTCTTTTTTTTTTTTTTTTAAGGCAAGTTACAAAACAGTATTTTATAATGAAAAGAATAGCAGTAGTCTGCCTGAAAGGAAGCATATAATTCCCTTCAGATATGAGATTTGGGTTTTTTTTTTTTTTTTAGACTATAAGGGTCTCAAGGCCACGACTGGGCCTCTAAATGGAAGAGAGAGCATTAGAGATACATGATATTGAGAGTTAAATATGGTCATGCCTTTGAGATGGCCCAGCCATTAAAGGCTAGGTTCACAACACAAAATATAAGCTGTTGTGTTTTTTAATGCACACATACTTATGAACTGCCATATAATGTCTCCTTTTTGTGCAGACATTGCTTCTCCGTTTTTGTTTTTGTTTTCTTTTTCTTTTTTGTTTTTTCTAGACAGTTTCCTCTGTGTAGCCCTGGCTGTTCTGGAGCTCACTCTGTAGACAAGGCTGGCCTTGAGCTCAAAGATCTTCCTGCCTCTGCCTCCCCAATGCTAAGATTATAGGAACGCACCATCATGGCCCAGCTCCACTGTATATTGCTTCTCAGCCTTTTGGCTAAGACAGAGTGTTAATTCACATGCACATAGAGTAATGATCAACCCAGAGACATTAATCTATCTGTCACCTCAAATGCTACCATTTCTCTACAGTGAGCAAATCAAATTTTCAGATCTACTTTGAGATGTCAGACCGTTAGCATACTCCCCCTGTCGTGCCTGTGACAAGAGAACATATTCCTTCTAGCCAACTGAAACTCGGCACCTATTGCCTGACTAACCACTCCCCATTCCCTGTTCTGCTCAGACTTCAGCAACCACCATTCTCCCAATTTCTACTGAATAAATAAATAAATAGATAACTAACTAACTAAATAAATAAAAAGCTCTGATTTCACATCAGTGAGGGCATGTACTGTGCCTCATAGCTTCTGACTTATGGTGTCCTTCTGGCCTATCTGTTATTAACAAAGACAGGAGTTTGTGTTTCGTCATGTTATGTCTAGAGAGTAATCTATTGTGTCTGTCTCCCACGTTTCTTTTACCCAGCTACTGTGGGCACACAGCATGTACTGACTCCGTGTGACTCCATCCTGACATCTACAGACAGTGCTGCGCTGTGCATAGTGCTCAAGTCTCTCTTCAACACACTGACTACAATTTAAGCTTTTAGATATCTCTATGCCTCAGTTAATTCATTTGAAAAACTAATTGGAAGTGTGAAAATTCAGGGTACTGAAGTTGTGCCGATAGGTGGCATGGCAAGAGCATCCAATCAAAGGTAGTGGCAACCCTCTGCTTTACTGGGGACTCTGAAGAGTATGAGAGGAGTGTCTCTGTCTCCTTGCCTAAGTGTCTAGTGGTGGTCTGTAAGGGCACAAGGAGTGTGACAGGCAGCAGGACATATTGGGAAGAATGGAGGTTTTATGAATTGAATGTCAGTGTCCTTCCAAAATTGATATGTGAACAAACGAACCTGCCTATTGATGGTATTTGAAGCTTTTGAGAAGTGATTAGAACTAAATGAGATCCTAAAGGTGGGGCTCTTGTGACGAGGTTTAGTGCCTTTATAAAAAGAAACATCAGAAGGTGTGTATTCTACCACTCTATTCCTGTCCCCATGGAAGGATGGTCACCTACGATTCAGGAAGCCCTCACTAGAAACCCACCCTGATGGGACATGGGCTCAAGCTTCCTGTTTCTTGAACTGGGAGAAGGCACTTCCGCTATCCAAGGCCCTAACTCATGGTCTTCTGTTAAGGAAGCCCGAGCTCCTTGGAGGGTATGGAGGGCTGCTGCCCAGGGAGCTCACAACAATGGCAAATCTCAGGCTCCTCAGAAGCATCCTCTGTGGCCATCAGCCTTCTGCAGCCAGCCTGGGGCCCAGTGACCGTGGACAATGACCATGATGCTCTCCATAAAGTCATCACACCCCATGGAGTCTAGGCTATATTGCCAAACCACCACTTTGCTGTCAGAATATTCTAGACTACAAGACGAGTGAGTGATGATAGCATTAACAAAACACTAAGTGCTGAGAGGTAGAGCTCAGTGGCAGAGCACTTGCCTAGTAGGTACAGGACTCTTCCTTTGCCCCAGGTACTGCAAAAATACACACACACACACACACACACGACAATAGGTGCAAATACAACCAGCAGAGACCAAAGGGTAGCACCTATTCTCTTGCTTGTCCCCCATTTTGAGTGCCAGTCTGAGGAGAGAAGCCTTTTGTGAGATTCCCTCCTGGCTCAGCTCCTGCTACGTTTGCTAGGCTGTGGCCATTCTTTCCCTTCCAAGGTCATATCAGAGCTGTTTTTCCTTGTCATTAAAATTCTTTGTGAACCACATTTTAAGGGCAGAATAATATTTTACCATTGGGTTGTGCCATAATTTATTTAACCATTTCCCTATTGTTAGACATGTAGGCAGTTTCTGGTATCACACAGCCATAAATAATGCTGCCACGAACATGCTGCTACATAAATTTTTATGCACCCACCTATCCCTGATTGTTTCCTTATGAGGGATTCAGAGCAGTAGAAGACGGGTAGCTGCACGAGCGCTTTTATGGCTTGTGCCCCACGCTGAGCGGCAGCTGAGTGAGAATACCCACCTCACCGCATGCCTACCAGCACTGGTATTATCTTTTTCATCTTTTGGTGCTGTGTCATGGCATGTCTTTGTGAATTACCTTGGCTATATATTTATGAAGAGTCATAGATACTTAGGTTTTGATAAACTGGTTTGGGAGCTTAAAAAAAAAAAGCAAAAACAAAACAAATAAAAACCAGAAGAATGGTCTATCTACTTCATCCTCGGCCAGGATTTGATATTTAGTTTTCGAGAAATATTGTGCTTGTTTATTCTGTTTGGCTGTGGTTTGCGACAGTGACTTGTGGCTGGCTAAATAGTTGGAGCAGAGATCTGAACAGCATGGCTTCACAGAATAGATCCTTCCATGTGAAACAAATGCCACTCTTCCAGGAGCAGGTCTGGCTAGCAAGTTCCTCCCAGGACGCTTCATATTCATTCTTTAATCCAGTAAAGCAGTGCTACTACTGGTTCTGCATGCAGGGAAACTGAGGCTGGGAGAGGGTTTGGAATTGGGCTTGATTAATTCCATTTGCTGTTGCAGCCAGGTCAGACACTGAGGTCCCAGACTGCAGGAGAACTGATGATAGGCACGTAGGCAATCAATCCTGGCTTTTGCTTGCTTGCTTGCTTGCTTGCTTGCTTGCTTGCTTGCTTGCTTGCTTGCTTTGGTGATCCCTGCCACCAATACCAACCCACCCCAGCACTTGAAGTCACATCAGGACTGAACGCATCCTCTTCCCCTGTAATCTGGCAAGGCAGCCCTGCCAAGGGAAAGTGATCAGAAAGCAGGTAACAGAATCCATGTCAGAGACAGCCCTCACTCCTCTTACTAGGGAACCCACATGAAGAGTGAGGTACCTATTGGCTACATCTATGTAGGGGGCCTAGGTTCAGTCTATGCATGTTTTTTGGTTGGTGCTTTAGTCTCCAAAATCCCCCCTGAGCCCTGGTTAATTGGCTCTGTTGGTCTTCTTGTAGAGTTCCTGGCCCCTTCCGGTCCTTCTATCCTTGCCCCAACACTTCCACAATATTCCTCGTCCTCAGCCCAATGTTTGACTGTGAGTCTCAGCATGCTTTGTTCTGCTGCTGGTTGGAGTGTCTCAGAAGACAGCTATGTTAGGCTCCCTCTGAAAGCATAGCAGAGCATCATTAACAGTGTCAGGTGTTGGCTGTCTCCCATGAAGTGGGTCTCAGGTTGGGCCAGGCATTGGTTGGACATTCCCTCAATCTCTGTTCTATTTTTAGTCCTGCAAATCTTGTAGGCATGGTAAGTTTTGGGTCAAAGTTTTTGCGGGTGGGTTGGTGTTCCCCTCCCTCCACTAAAGGTCCTGTCTAGTTAGAGGGTGGCCTCTTCAGTCTTCATGACCCCTGCTACTAGGAGTTTCACCTAAAGTCACTCCCATATCCTCCAGTAGTCTACTACCATAGGTCTCTCTTCTCTCTCTCTCTCTCTCTCTCTCTCTCTCTCTCTCTCTCTCTCTCTCTGCAAGCCCTCTGTCCTCCCGACCCTGCTCTCCCCAGGTCTGATACAGACCTAGTTTCTCTCTGTGCTCCTTCTCCTAGCATGTTTCCTCTCTTCAACTGCTTCCACTGTTTATTTTATTTCCCCTTCTGAGTGAGACTGAAGTATTCTCCCTTGGGTCCTCCTTGTTACTTGGCTTAAAGTAGATTGTAGATTGTAGTATGGTTATACTGTACTGTATGCCTAAGATCTGCTTATAAGTGAGTACATACCATGTATGTCTTTCTGGGTCTGGGTTATTTTACTCAGAATGATCTTTTCTAGTTCCATCCATTTGCCTCCAGTATTCCACTGTGGAAACATACCAATTTCTTAATCTGTTCTTCGGTTGAGGAACATCTAGGTTGTTTCCAGTTTCTGGCTATTTACAATAAGGCTGCTATGAACAAAGTTGAACAAGTGTCCTTGTTGAATAGTGGAGCATCTTTTGGGTATATGCCCAGGAGTGGTATAGCTGGGTCTTGAGGTAACGCTATTCCCAATTTTCTGGGAAAGCGCCAGATTGATTTCCAAAATGGTTGTACAAGTTTGCACTCCTACCAGCAATGGAGGAGTGTTCCCCTTTCTCTACATCCCAGCCATGCTGGCTTATTTTCAAGTTCTTGCAGCACTGGAGATGGAGCTCAGGCTAGCCAAGTGCTCTCTTCCATGGAGTTATATCCCTATGTCAATGTGATTTTCTCACACAGGACAAAGTACCTCATACAATCTGCTTGTTTTACTAGGTCCTTGAGGATTTTTCCATATCATTGGAGGGGACTTTGAGCAGCACTTAGCTAAGTTATCAACTAAGTAAAACAACAAGGACTCACAAATAATCTTGTATATTTGTAATCACCAAATTTCTTAAAATGTGCATAAAAATTAAATATAAAAAATGTCCACTAAAGAATAAGTTTGTGTTAAAGGGAGCATCAGCCCCAGAATGCAATGACTCCATATTTTAGGACATAAATGGCTTTAGAATGTCCCATTTTTTTCTGTCCCATTTTGAGGATTACTCTCAATATACCAGGACATATTAAACTCTGGCACAGAGAAAAATAATGAATGAGTTCTCTGAAGTCACTTGGCATTGCCACAGAGCAGTAGATTGGAGTGATTTAAAGTTACATATAATACCCCAGTTTCTATTCAGACAATATAAATCTTTTATCAGAGAATACAAAAGACAGACACCCAGTATAGACTGGGCAGAAAGGCCTGTTGGCAACAACTTAGGAAGGGCTGAACAGTGGAGAATGAATAAAAGATGGTTGCTGTTGGCTTTGATTGGGTTTTTGTTTTGTTTACCATCCAGACAGCTGGACAAATAGAAAACTCAAAACAAAAAAATAGCGTCATCCTCACACTAATACAATCCTCATAATCAGTCAAGAGAAAAGAACTCACAAACTCCAGGTATTGAAAACCTAAAGACACAAAGCAGTGGAATAACCAGACTAAAAAACATAAATCTCTAAAGCAAATTTTGAGGTGTCCACTTTAGGCATGAAGACAGATTGTGTTAAGTTTTCCTTCAGGAGAAAGATCCCAAATCAACAAATGAGTAAGGAGCAATTACCTGCATCTTTGTGTCATTGGGAAAATTCATCATAAAAAGGGGATACCTCTTTCTCCACCACGGGGGAAACTTACACACTGGCTGAAGACACATCATGCTATTAGGAGCACTGGATGCCCTTCACCACCATTGTGGAATGCCATCTACCATGAATTCCATGGCTATTATTATCATGAGATCAGACCAGCTGGGCTTACCTGAAAGCAAGCACCACAAAACTGGGGCCTATTAACATTCCCTTGTAGGAGGGGAGGGTCATCAGATCCTCACCTGAGAGAAGAACAACTCCCCAATTTCAGCAGCATATAATTCTGCCCAGCTGCATACAGAACTCACATGGTACTAGCAGCTGGGCCCAATCTGCAGCTCAGGGTTACATGTACCCCAGGGCAGCTACAAATGTGGTCCAACTCCATGCCTCATAGCCAAAGATGAGAGACCCCTGCCAGCTAGAGTATATAACAGGTGGTAAAAGGTTAGATGATAGGGGTAGCTCTATCTGTGCAGCTATGGGGAGGCCATCACCCGTGACATTAGGGTAGCATTCTTCAAATGATATAACTGTCTGGGGGGGGGATGTCACTCATGTCCTTCCAAATCATCTTAAGTCCTCATATATAAGTCCAATAAACTCATTGGTTCACTAAAGTGGAGTTGTCCTTGGTCTGACACTGTTGCCCAGTGAATAGAAATTCACTTGTGTCTCCCCAGAAAAAGCCACATAACACTTGGTACCTAAACAGGGACGGGACAGAACCAAAGATGAGTTTGGAAGAGCAGTCACATTTCCCCTGGTGTGGGTAGAGCGGCATGAGATGGAAGCTAAGCTATATGAGGATGAAGTGGACATAGGTGTAATACCAACATGACCAACCATTCCTGGGTGGTATGGCCCACTTTCTTGAAAGAGATGTTATTGCTGTGTCTGCTACAGGGCAAAAGGCACTCACTTGCAAAGCTGTTGTGTGTAAAGCTGAAGTGTGCCTGGTGGAAATCCCATGGGGGCCATTTTCTTCTGTGTTTGTATAGAATGGCACATCTCCTTGATAAATGTGCTCTGCCAGGACAATATGGGAACATTTTGAGATCCCAAGGATGGCTGAAGACCAGAGAACATATTGCAATCTCTGGAAGTAGCACAAGAGGAACAAGATTGTTAGGAGCTGTAGAGGAAGCTGTCCTACCCCTGCTACGGGTGATAAGACTGCAACTGGAGCTTAGCTGTCTGCCCAGAAAGAGTTTGCCCACATAAGAAAGCAATCATGAGAAAAGGACCTGCCGGTGTCATCCGCCATGATTAGCCTATGACTTGGTGTAAACTGAGTAGAGGGCGAGGTGGAGAGTCTTGCCTGCTGCTTCTTACAGCTAGGGTGTGGCAAAGGAAAGGGGCTCCAAAAAAATCTGTGCAAACAGCCCTTTCTCCAAACCTCTGAGTCCACAGGAACAGGGAGGAAATGGGTAGGAATGAGTGAGCAAAGCAGAAGAGAGCCTCTGTGTGGTGCCCAGTTCCCCAAGGCCAGCTAGAACTCTTTGCGGGAGCGCTAAGAAGGAAGAGAGCTCAGCAGAGACTCAAAACTGGTATGGGCTTCTGTGACTTTGCCAAGCCCCCTAGTGGGTCATGATCTTTATGAGGTGGGAAAGGCTCTGGTGGATCTGAGTGACTTAGACCAGCATGTAAATCAGGTTTGTAAAGTACTAAAGCAATCAGGAGGGGATGAGAAAAAGAAAAAGCAGACGAAGGGGGCTGTCCAGGTCACTTGAAAGCAAATGTGGCAAGATTGGTGTGGAGCCAGGCTTCCTAGGGAAAACCTGACAGAGAGCCAAGCGCTGTATTTGTGAGTTTCTGGAAGGCTTTAAAGCCTGAACAGTTCACCAAAGAAGTGCAGGTGATCCCTGCTGCCAGCTGCTGTGAAAGAAGCAGATCTCATGGGTAGGCACTGTGCCAACCGCTCCCCTACCAGGGAGGCCAAGGCTGCCTGCAGGCATAACACTCAGAGTGACCAGAGGCTTCACAGTCAGCTGCAGACTTATTGGTCCATCTCTAATGTACATGGATGGATTCAAGGTCCAGGTCCTACTTGGGTCCTAGTGGCCTACAGGGACATAAGGAGAAGTGAGTCTTAGTGATGGATGCGTAGACAAGGGATGCCTGTGTAAAAAGGCTTTGTTCTAGAAGAGGTGGAGTTCCCATCTCTCCCAGGACAAGTCACACAGCACGTGCCAATCATTACTTCATGTGTCCCATCCATTTTTATTTTAATTGTGGGAAGGCAATTCCCAGCCACCAGAAAGATCAACGGAATTAAACGCTAATTTTTGCCACTTAGAGATAACAACTAGAGAACACTGGGCTGATTTTTCTTCAAAATACGTGAGTCAAATGTACCTACACATTTCCATTCTAAAGCAAAAGATCTATGCTGAGTGCAAAGATGCTGAGTATCACCGAGTCAGATGCCTGACACTACCCCTAAGTATCCCACAGCCACGGGATTAACTATCAAGTC
Organism: Psammomys obesus; assembly: GCF_907164565.1. Lineage (NCBI taxonomy): Eukaryota > Metazoa > Chordata > Mammalia > Rodentia > Muridae > Psammomys > Psammomys obesus. The sequence goes on along the minus strand of NW_026591918.1, from coordinate 6,184,127 downwards.
TCCATTGAGACACCACACAACCAACAGCACACTGATGGGTAAGGGAAATGCCTTCAGATGACTCCCTGGCAAAGAAAAGGAACTCTAAAAAAAAGACCATCCTGGTCCCTAGACCAGGTAAGCAGTGAGAGTGACATTGCCAAAGGAGATGGTTTGGAAATGATTAAAATTCCGCTCCCCAGCCACCACCCACCTCTCCTCCCCCTGCCTCAGAACCCTCAGTATGCTCTCAAGCACATTATCATATTGTTCACTCTAACCACTCTGTGGTTCACCTCCGTCTCCCTACCAGCCCCGGAAGTCCTGCAGATCACCACTCACAATCCTGGCTATGAATGTGGCCAGTTTCCACTCTTGGAGTGGTACTGTATCAAGTATTCCTCTTTCTGTGCTTGGCTTGTTTCCCTTAGCTTAATTTCCTCCAGACTCATTTACATCCCCTCCCACAGCAAGATGGCCTGCCTCAAGATTGACTAATATGTCATTGTCTGTACCTACCCCTCCTCCACAGTCTGGCCATCCAGCACACTGAGGTTGCTTCTGTGTCTTCACTGTTTTCAACAGTCTTGGCAACAATGTGAGTATGAAGTGAATGTGAAAGAGCAGGTATTTCTTGGGGATCTGCTCTTAATCCAGTATAGAAAGGAATATGTGATGGGCTAGGTGAAGGAACCAAGATGGAGCCCCTGTGTTCCACCCCACCACCCCACTCAACTGTCTGCTGATTTGGGCACACAGGTGGGACAATCAAGTCCTCTCCCTAGGAACTTGTGTGTATTCAGCCAGCACCAATGACTGCCTTCCAGGCACCTCATGGGCCAATATCATCTTGAGATCAGAGCAGCTTCGATTACCCACAAGTGCCCCTCCCAAGACCTGAGCCTATTAACACTCTAGAAGGCAGGGAGGGTGCTGGGTTCTTCCAGGAGCTTAAGAAAATACAGATACCCCAGGAATCACTGTCTTCACAATAAACCTGGATAACTAAGGGAGGGTCTTTCACTGATGTCCTGTGTTAACTTAGGACCGGATCGTTGGTGAAGGATAATTCTTGAATTCCTTGGGCTGGGGTACCCCTGGGAGCCTCCCTGACTGTTCGTCAGGCATCATTCGCGTCATCACTTTGTAACTTCACCCCCACTCCCACCCCACATCTGGAAGTCTGTAGCAACATGTAACAGACTCTCAGCTAAGACATCCAGAGCAGCAGGTCCTAGGAGAATCTGCAGAGTCCAGCCTGCACAGCCCTCGGCCCTGCAGCGTGTGCCTTAGTACCTACCTCTGCCTCCGACCTGTGTGAACATTCTCTTGTGTCAGTGTTACACGGCAAAGGAATATGGGGGTTGGGAGAGGAAAAGAGGAAGAAGAGGAGGAAACAACAACGGAATAACCCAATACTAAGACAGTCTCAGTCTAAATTCTGAGTAAACTGTTCTCAGAATTTAGTAAATTCTCAGTAAACTGTGTGTGTCTGACTGAAGTCGGTACTGGTCAATGGGCTTCTTGTGCTGGTGGAAGGTGAGGAAGGCCTGGTTCCCTTTCGGATATTTACTGAGCATCTCACATATGCGGGCTCAGTTCTAGGCCCTCAATGTTCCAACTTTCCATGGTCATGGGGAATCTACAGCTATGCTACCATTAGTTTTGTGGCTATTGAGCCCCTGGTATGTGGTTCAATGCACTGAAGAACAGAGTTCATTGCAACCGAACTAGCTCTCCACAGCTGATGATGGCTCTTAGTGAGGAGGCTGTGTTAGCTGCTTTGCCTAATTGTGCAGGGTAGGAAACACCGGCTTAGTTTAGTAAAGCAGGAGATACTCAGAGATGGAAAATGGCATGCCTGAGGTCACAGGATGAGTCAGGACCAGAATCCAAACTGATTCTGTGACACACCATAACTACTCCACACTTACACACAGGGGCGTGAAACTTTGATAGGGGATAAAAATAAAACGGGACCGTCCCATCTCTCAGGCATGAGCACTGTTTTAGTTACAAAGCCAAAACAGAAAGCAAAGCCAGCGGCAGGACCCACACTATCAATTCCGCCTACCCATGTGGACTTCTGGCCAGCAGGCTTGGCGAACAGCTCTAGCAGTCCTGGCTCAACACAGGCCTGTGGTCGAGCCTGTTTTATTGCATGCTGAAACTCTCAGATTGCTCAGCCTCCAAGAACAAAAGTGATGGCAGGGCAAAGAGTGAAGGGAGGCTAGAGACTTCCCCTCCTGACTCTGAGGGTGGACACCATGCCTGGCAAGTTGCCTTCTGCCTTCACAGCACCACGCCGCACCCCACTTCAGAGAGGCCCCATTGCCTGGGAAACATCTCCACTGCCTCAGCTCCCACACCCAGGAGAGCTCCCATCCCTAACAGTTAGGGCCAGCCATTCAAATCATATTACACTGTAAGTGGTTCTACAAATTGTCAGCCGTAATGAAATTTAGCCAGAAGCAGCAGGAGAGGTGCAAACAGTTAGAACTGGTTTCTTGGGTTTCCGAGACCCAAATTCAAGTGGTCAAAGCTTCTCATGAAAAAACGCAGGGGGTGTGGGTTTTCTGTGGTCATAGGGGCACCCTCTCACAATTCTTTCTTTACCCGTGCCCCACCCCAAATGGTACTGAGTCAGTATCCTTCCCCACAAGAGAAAGTCTTGGTGACTTCTTTACCCAACAAAAGATTTGGCTGGGAGAGGCCCGGAGGAAACGTGGGGAGAAAGAATAAGGCTGGAGAGCTTGAACCCTAGCCTCAAATATGGATTTCAGGAGACATCCTGAGAGAGGAAACCCACCTGCCAGGAATCCCTCCAGAAAACCAGCCTGTCAGACAGTACCTGTGCTCTCTGCACTGCCAAAAGCCTGCAGGTGGCAAGCTGCAAGGAGGCTGCTCATTATCCTGCCCCTTATCTACCGGTCAATATCATCCCCAGGTGAGCTCTCCTTGGCAGATGGGTCAGGCACAGTCTCTACTTGCAGACTACTCACCACTTAGTGTTGATTGAATGACCACCTTGTCTGGCCAGTCACCTGCACAAAGCACTTTTTGGGAAAGCCTTGGGAGCCTTGCAAAATGGACAGGACTTGCCTCTTTCATATTTCAGCAGGAGGAGGGGAAGGAGGAAAAGGATAGATCCCAGGAAGACCAAGAAATGTGCTAACAATGTGTGAGTGTTTTCAAAACTTGGAATTTCAAATTGTTGCAGACAGAGAAAGAGCGCACCTTGAAGGAACAAGTGAGACCAAGGCAAATGGGCAGAAGGACAAAAGGTCAAGGGCCAACTAATGTAGCCATGGTTCCATTTGCTTCTCATGTTCTGTTTCCCACCTCAGAATATATTCCCCTCCTTGAGGCACAACTTGCTGAAGGAGCAATCAAATGCTTGTGACCCTTTCTAAATCACTGTGCACATGTCAAAGAATGAGAGCCCAGAGAAGACACAAAATTTGCCCAAAGCCACACAGCAAAATGGTAGACAATGAGGAGCCAGAATGCAGATCATTCTGTTTGGGTAGGGTCCTGAAGTTCATGGACAGAGGAAAAGTTACTGCCTGTTGCTCATGGCACCCTCCAATGGCGGAAGAGGGAGGAACAGCCAGGTGACCTCTAAGGTGGAATCCTCATAAAATGTCAAGTTCTGGGAGTGTCTGGTCTTCCAGAGTTCTCCCCAAACCTGAACAGCCTGGGCACAGTGAATGGGAGCTACTGGGGTCCAGGACCCTGCGCGATGGTCCCTGGATTTAAAGATGAGAAAGCTGAAGCCAGGAGGGGGCCAAGAGTCTGCCCAAGGAGCATGGCGGCTGCCCACAGCACATGCCTAGGATGCCCGGGCCAGCGCTGTGCCCCTGTTGTGTGTAGTTCCCACTAACCTGGTTTCCTACTTCTCATCCTCCACCATGCCCAATGGCCATGGTCTCTCCTGAAATGAGAACACCTTCTGGGGCCATTCATGTGGACACTGAGTCACCGAATGGAGTGCCCCAAAGGTTGCAGGGTCGGTGAGCCTGGGTGATGAGAAAAGGCTGTTTCCTCAGATTCCTGTGATGGCCATAGCAAAGAGTGCTTGCTAGGCTAGCAGGATCTACAGTCCTCCCTATCACCCGTATCACTCTCACAGCCTCATCTAATACAGATGAGAGTATTTAAGCTCAGAGAGGTTAGGTAAGTGGACAGTGGATACATAGCTAATGAGAAAAGTTTGGAGCCAAGGTTGGTTTTGGTTTTTTGTTTGTTTGTTTGTTTGTTTGTGAGGGTGGTTATTGTTGTTTTTCTTTTGTTTTGAGCTGCAAGCTTTGACCTTTCCTCTGTACCATGCCCATGCTCGGTATGTGGGAGTGAGTCATTCCCCAAGTCTTTGAATCTCAGCAGCCCTCAAACCTGCTAATGCAATGAGAGCAATAGAGACTAAGTCTCAAGAGATCTCAGAGAGCCCAGACTTCTTCACTGGAGATGGAGGATCCCAGTCAGAAAAGCACATTCCATTCATCACCACCTTTGGAGTGATGAGTGAGGACGCCTCTGTAGACAGCCCTGGCGTCTCTGCAGGACCTACAGCAGAACCCTAAACGCCTCCTTCTCCATCAGTGGTACCAGTCCACCAATCTGGACTTGGATGGAATCGTCCTCAGGTCTGTCCACTCCTCTCCTGTCTTGGGTACGCAGATATTCTTTATGTCTCTCCAGGAAAAGTCACCAGGAGTCCATATTCGCTAAAGATGGGATGCCAGTATGTTCCAGGACTCAGCCGGTCTGCATTTTCTTCTGGCTAGGGGACTCACATTGAGTCTGGGGACACAGTGATGCCCTCGGGGAGTATCAGGACAGCCAACGTGCTGGACAGACAGAATTACCAACTCCAAATCTCATATACTTACAGTTGGAGGTTATAGGGAAAACACCCAGAGAATGCCTGGTGAATGTGTGACCCTCCTCCACAGGGTGAGTCAGGGACCCAGGCCTCTCCACATGGTGGGGGGCGGGAGGAGGGTTCTATCAACTGCTGGTATTCAGGAAGGGTGACAGAAAGACACAGAGAGAATTCACAGCGGCTTTTCAAAAACCCAGACCCCAGTCTCCCAATCCCTCATCTGGAAGTATACAGCATGCCCAGTCCCCCCACTGGACGGACCAAGTCCTCTCACTCTTGTGGGGACTCTGACAAAGCGTGTCCCAGTAGGAGGCTACTCCTGGTAACACCACCAGACTGCCGCTGCAGGAGGACACTTGGGTCGGACTGAAGCCCTGCAAATTATCCATTCCTTCAGCTACAAATCAGAGTCAAAATACTAACTCAGGTGGTCCTTGAGAGTCTTAAGCAAAATGAAAGAATCAGGCCCGGCAGCACACACCTGTAATCCTAGAATTCTACCTTGGGAGGTGGAGGCAGGAAGACATTGAGTTTGGGGCTAGCCCAGGCTACATAATGAATGAGACTCTGACATGATAGATCAAGTCAGAGAAAAGAAAGTAAAGGACAGAGAGGAGGGAAGGAGAGAGAGAGCAAGAAAGAGACAGAAGGAAAAATTACTTCCAACGGTACTCTTAACATTTTCAATTTCCAGTGTGTGGACATGAGATTGGTCCATGCAGGTACTTTCCAACTTGCCCAGGAAACTGTTACAGTTTTCCTTGGCGCAGGAGACACAGCAAAGGGAGCCCAACTGTAGGCATCTCTCTTGCCTGCACTCCTGTCTGCACTGTCCTGTCCTACATAAATGACACTGTGAGTCCTGCAAAGGCCTAGTGGCTTTCCTAGCCAGGAGTGCTCAGTTCCTGGCATCAGGTTCTGAGTGATGGAATGTGCTTTGGGTGCCACCTTGCCTCAAACACCAGAGCGCCTAGCAATTGAGCTGGATGGGGGAGGGGTGGGCTGGCTAGGAAAATTCCATTGGTGCTTTAAGGTTTTTGTTTTTCAACTAATTCCACCTTTTAGTAGGTTGTGAGTCAGCCTGGGGAGGGGGGTTTAGATCACATCATTTAAATATCGACTCTAATTGGGTGCTGGCTTTTGTCCCTTGCTCCATGTGAGGGCTGAGATCATCAAGATTCTAGATGACACTGCAGGTGAGGTAGAGCCATTTGAACACGTGCGTGAGAGCGTGTGTGTGTGTGTGTGTGTGTGTGTGTGTGTGTGTGTGTGTGTGTATGCACACATACACACAAAGCACTTAAGTTCCCGTGACCTACGAGATTTGTTTTTTTGCACAGGAAGTTTGAGTTTTTTGTTAATTTTCACTTCCAACCTCATTGGTAAGTGAAATGCACACTGTGATTATCTATCACAGTTGCTTTCACTTTCATGTGTCCACCTACCCACCCACTCCTAACACTGGACATTTAGCAACGTCTGCAGATAACAATTTGATTATCATACATGGGAGAGTGCTATTGTCATCTAGCAGATAAATGTTTGGAGTGGCACCAAATGCCCCACAATGTGCAAAGAGCAACCCCCAGGAAAGAATCACCTGGACCCAAAATGTCACCATGCTGAGGTGAAGAGCCCCTGAGGAAAGGGGAAGTACTCTGTTCAAAGCAAAACAAACAAAGAAACAAAGGAGGGGCCAGGTGGGCCACAGGAATGGCAGCTGCTTGGACCTGCTATACAAGTGCCCAGCCCCCATTCTTCCTGGCCTTTAAGCCACAAACCTAAATTTCAGTGTGAAACTATGATTCTTTTAAAAGTCCACATCTAATCTGCATACTTTAAAAATTCTATGCACGTTAAACAAAACAAATCTGGAGACACTGAAGTCAGGGGGTACTGAGTAGGAGCCAGGGCTGCAGTCGTGCCAGAGAAAGGCCCCTCCCCACAGGGAACAAGCATTAACATTACCTCTTAGAGGAACCCGCAGGCTTAGACAGTCCCTTGACTCCCCTCCCAGGCAACTTTTGTTGTGCTATGTATATGTAAGAGAATCCTGTTTGTGTGGTTTCCCTGCACAACAACTGTAGCAACTAAATAAAGTTGTACTCTCCCATTTTCAACACCAGGGGTTCAGCTTCACAAAGCCATTCCTCAGCTGGTCCAGGTGGCAAAGCAAAGGGCAGTGTTAGCCCCAAGACAGCTTGCTGGATTTCCAGTGTCTACACAGAAACATCAAGAAGGGGTTTATCTCACTCTTGGGTCCCCACACAAGCACATACCTCTGTGGTCTGATCACCCCAAGTTCTCCAAGCGCTCGCTCAGAACCTCAGCCCCACATCTAAGGCTGCATTTTCCCACTGGGAGTGAGGTTTTTCCCCAGGGCATGGTCTGATGTTTCATCCATTAAGGGAGGTGGCCGTGGACACCCAGCAGGTGGAGGCTGGAAGTACAGGTACTCCTGCAAAGGGCAGATTGACTCCAGAGAGCCAGCCACCCAGCCTGAAATTCCAGTGCTGCCGGGGTGAATGAAGCCCTAGCTAAGAAGGGACAGTCTTTGTGTCATGAAATAAGCAACCAGCAGAACATTCCAGTTGGTTTCCACATGCTCTTCATCTCAAACAACGCTTTATTTCTCTCTTCAGCTCATGCTTTTCTTCTGGCCCTTCTCTCCATTCCAAATGTCTTCAGGGGAGAATCCTCTAGCACAATTCTTACATCTCAGCCACAGCAAAGCAAATAAGAAAAGGAACAATTAACAGTTGACTGGAGGCCATCAGAAGACCAGCATTAATGTACAAAATGATTCCTTGAGGTTCAAGCTTAAAAGGCTTTCATGCTGGAATATAAGTGTTTTTGTTTTTTTGTTTTTTTTCTGGAGGTTCTAAGCCATTATCCAAGCCCACATCAGACTCAGATGAACTCACCCTTCTCTGCTAAACACACACACACAGGAGCATGCTGGGTTTCATAAAATGATTTTAATAGAAAAGTACAAGATATGAACAAAAATAAATAATCTTTATCTCTTTTCTAGCTCAGCAAGTTGAAAACTGTATAAAAATTGGCCTAAGATGTAAGTCCCTCCTTTCTTTAAAAACACTGTGAGAGCTTTTATTCAGCCTTCTAGATTGACTCTCACCAACCTTTAATGACATCTGCTTTATAAAGTTGGCTAACAAACCGTTTCCCTAACATAAAACATCATCAAATCATCATATTTAAGTTGTAAACTCCATAACAGGCAAATTAGAAGATCCCTTTTTTTAAGTTTTAATTCTTATGTCTCTAAATGTCTCTGCAATTAAAAAAAATCATCTCAACCTTCACAACATTGTATCTTGTTTACCACTCCACAAAGAGAGGGATGAGGAGAAAATGCTTTAAGAAAATAAATATTTAAAGTATGCTTTACAGTAACAGTGCCTTAGAGCTGTGCCTTCATGCTTGTTTGCATTAAATATGTACTTGAAGTTGCAAGCAACTTTGCCATCCCCTTTCTCTGCTTGTATTTCCAGACCCAACAGTTTTTACAGGTGGTGTTCACTAATGATCACTTTCATCAGTTAATACAGCTCTTGTCCACGGTTCTGTCATCCTGCTCTCAGGCCCTATCTGAAGGTTCCAGTGGCTTGAATAACATTTCAGAAAAACACATTGGAAACTGCTATTGGAAAAATCCTCAGAGAGAGTGTGGGCAGGCAGCTGCTGTCATAGGAAGTGGCAGTCCCCGAAGGTCAAGAGCACAAAGAAATAGGACTGGAACAACACAGCCTTGACCCAGGAGCCCAATACTGACCATTTTGGACATGGTTTTGTTTGCCACTGTCTGAATATAAATGTTTCATTGATGTTCCTGTACTGGGAAGGTCTTGAATACACTCCAGGATGGGAAGAAAAAAGATGCTGACATTGCTACATCGAGTATATGTTTTAGCAATAAAGAACACTGGTCAATATACAACTGAAGAAAAACTGAAACAGATGTGATTCCTAGAACCACAAGCGTTTGAATTTGGCCAGAAATGCTATTTTAAACACTCTATATGTTGGTCTACTGTGTTTTTTTCTTTGTGGAATAATGCATTCTTGGTTTCCTTTAAAGGTTTCAATATGTTACAAGGTTATCCAGAAAGAGAAAAAGAAAAAAAAAGAAAGAAAAAGAAAGAAAGAAAAGAAAAAGGCTAGTTAATGTATCAGTCTGCACAGTCCTGGCCAGATTCTTGTCTACATTTCCAGAAAGCAGAAGGCCTTCTATAATTGCACATCACACAGGAACCTTTAGTTCCTGTTCTCTACAGACCCTTGCTTTCTTTCCACAAAGACTGCCTTCAACTGGGACAGAGATAGCCAAAAGACCAATGGCAAACTCACTTAGAGAAACACAATAGTTGCAGCGGTAAACACAATGACACGTACAGACATGCACATACACATGCATACGTGTCTGTATAAGCTGAAAGTCTGGTCATGGATGAAAGCATGAGCCTTTTTGGTTCATCTCTGGGATATTACAATAGCAACACACTCTAAAACAATTAAGTCGCGAGCATAATGCTAAAAGAATGTGAGCAATCCTGTGACCAGCTTTAAGCCATCTGCTTGATTTCTTTCTCTCTCTATTTGAAGGAACATATAGGAAAAGAGAATTCCACTTTTTTTTCTATTACATATAGAGCTCTTTTGAGGCTTCCAAATTGTGCAGTTTTGGTAAAAATTGTCTGCTCTTTTATTATTTGAACACGTAGCTGCTGCCCTAAGCTGTCTCTTGTGGCTTCTCCTAAAAATATTTCTCCACATGAATTAGCTGAAGGACAACTGAAACCTCTTACCAATATACAAGTAACATTTTATTTTATATTCTATCTTCCATTGGCATAAGCCTTTCGATGTTTTTTTAAACCAGTGAAATATACAAATCACACAAGACAGAAATATGTACATTAAAAGTACAGAATAAAAGCCATAAAGGATATACAAAATATCTGAATGATGTGTAGAATATCTTACATTAAATAGTTTTTTAAAGCTAGGATTGTTAAACTCCACTCTGCTCATAAACATGAATCATTAAAAAAGAACATAATCTGATTTAGCAAATAAAAAAAAAAAAGTACTTCATGGTTTTTGTAGAATAAAAACCAAAAAAGTGACATTTTAAACTAGATTAGTGCTTTTTTTTCCATTTCAAGATCTTTTGCTTGTGATTCACTGTAGTTGAGGGGAAATGAATATATTTTTGGGCAATAAGTTAAGAGCCACAGGACTGAGGTGATCAGAAGGCTACCAAGCCCATGAAGGGAGACATACATCTTTTCAAACCTTAGAAAAACAGTATCAGGCCGTGAAAACAACACAGCAGATGTCACTTTTGAAATAGAGGTGCCCTTATTTTAAACTAGCTATCTCTGTGGTGAGCTGGTTTGCTTCAGGATCAGTCCTGTCAGAAAGACAGGCACAAGTCCTCACTGAGAAATGAGGTAAGCAAATGGAGGTGAGGCTGGTGCTCCTGGGTTCTGGGAGCTTCTCAAGGTCCACAGCTGTGACAAACCACAGTGCCCTCCCCACGAAGAACACCAAAGAGGGTGGAGAACTGGGGGTGGGCAGGAAGCAGAAAGGCCACTTTCTGACCAACATACATTTCAGGACACCAGCCCTGAATGTTTCTTCAAAGTCTACCTTGCTTCCTGGTGTTGGGGGTAGGATTCTGTGAAGTCGCAGGCCAATGTCAAGACTCAAAACATTTTGGGAAAAAAAGAAATCTCAATTGGCCTGCAATGAAGGACAACAATACTCCAGGCAGAATAATCCCAGAGCAAACTGTAAATCTAAGTCATGGGCTGCACTGAGATGTAATTATATCTATATTTATATATGTATATTTATATATATGTTATGTACAAAGGACTGAGCTATCAGGCACCATTAAACCACATCCCCTCTTTTATAAATGCAACTGTTCAAGTACACTAGGAACAGTTTTAGCGTACACCTGCAGAATAATAGGAAAAGCACAAATGGATAGTCTCAACACAGGAATAGAACAACCAAACAGCCAGCTGCAACACCTCTGTGGACTCCTCTGGCCAAGTCACATCAGCCAAACCCATGAAGTTACTGTACCTCCAAAGAAAAGCCTTGGGGGATAAACAACCTCAGGTAGCTGGTTTTGTACTCCTCGGGGACATTTCCTGCCCTACAAGCAAAGAGCACCCACTGGAGCTGCCATTGGAAGCGCAGCCAGCAGAGTCCAGAGGCAGGGCTTAGGGTCAAGTAGGAAGGTGGCTGCCAAGGTCTCCTCAGTGAGGCAGTCTGCCCTTCTGCAGTGCTCAGCTACATGGGAGTTCCTTGTTTCCCGGGTAGGGGGTCTGCAAATGGGATTCACGGTAATTTTTCATTTTTGAGAAAATAAGATGGCTTTCAAAACGTTTTTTTCTTTTGTTTTTGTTTTTTTTTTTTTTTGAGTCAGAATAAAGTCTGATATTCAGAACAAGCTGGGCTAACACCATAAGGTTATGTCTTTGATGTAGGAAATTTCAAGTTTTCTAATTCCTGGGGACTTTCCTCCCCCAGCCCACCAGCTCCCCAAGTTTCCTGAACTGTTAGAAAATGACATGTCCATAAATGGAATATCTGTAGATGGGATATAGTAACATTCCTGATATGCCTGCCTATGAAGATATGAGGTTTTTAAGGTCCTCCTAAAAATACAAAAAGCAGGCATATAACCTCTGGAATGGGGAGTGTCTCATATTCTATATTTCTGGCATATATGTATATTTAACACATCTATATTTAAGATCTTTTGTCTTGGGCCGGAGCATCTGCCATCCATTTTGGTCACAGGAGCTGAGTCATTCATGGGTCTGCACCACCTCTTTCACCTGGATACCAACCATCCCCTAGGACTCCATGTTTGAGAAGGAAATCGTTTCTATACCTTCTAAATGTGAACCCAAACCGCACAGCTAAATTCGAACATGTGTTATTTCCCCTTTATCCTGTAGCATCGGAAGAAAGAAGTTTTATACTAACTTTGCAAAGATCCGCAAAATAAATATTTTTCTTAGTTTCCCCCACTATTGCCAAACATTAATTATAATATTAATAAAAACCCACAGAGTTCCTAGATGGTAACAGAAAAACTATATGGTTCCGGCTGCAATTCCTTGGGGGGGGGGGATAAAAAGAACCAGAAGCACTGTACTTTCTATAAATAAGTGGGTCCTGGGAGTGGAGCTGGGTGACGGACGGGCGGGCACTCCACTATTTGCACACGAACTGATCCACGACCTCTGTGCACTTCTTGCACTTGACATAGCAGCACCAGTGAAACTTGCAATGACAGCGTTCGGTCTGCACTGTCTTAAACTGGTCGTAGCCACGACCACAGCACATGAGCTCGCAGCCGTCCATGCCTTCTGAGGTCTTGTTGCACAGACGTCCCTGTGTGCCCAGCGAGCCCGTGCTCTCGTTGCGTACGCAGTAGTCCGGGCTGGGGTCGATATAGACCAGGTCCTGCGTGGTCGGGGAGTTGAAGCGGCTGTTGACCTGCACCAGCTTCCCTCGGCTGTTCAGCCTCATGGCTGCCGCACTGTCGTACTTCTCCTTGAGGGCATCGCCCACCTTCCGGAAGTCCGCCAGCTGCAGCCAGCATGTCTTGAGGCTACACGAGCCAGACACTCCATGGCACTTACAGGCTACATCTGCCAGGTTGTATACTGTCTGTGGGAGGAAAAGGGGAAGGTTACAACAACGCAATTCCCTGGAGGGGCTGCGGTGCAGGCATTCGCAAGGTGAACAAAGCTGTTCTTCACTTTCTAGAGGCAGCCATGTCCCTTGGCAGAATCAGGGGCTGTGTCGAGTCTTCATGCCTCACCTCTAGAAATATTGCGTTGCTTTCTTTGAAACTCTACAACTCCCTGGTTTGCATCATTCCATCTACAGCTATCACATTCAGATGGGAAAAGAAAAAAAAAAAATCCAGTGACCTCCACTTTTAGCAGTACAATGAAAACTTTCTTTGCCTGTCTTCCCTGAATGCAGACCCACACCCAAGCCTCTGAGGGCTGTGCTGTTATCCTTCTCTTCACAGAGAAGGGAATGGAGGCCTGGAGAGAGGAGTTCCTGCCCAAACACTGGAAAGTGGGGAGTGCCAGGATCCCAGCCCTGCCAGTAAGACACCAAGCTCGTGTTCAATGGCTTGGTGCGTGCTAAGCTGGGAAGGGATCCATCCCCAGGGTCACCAGGGTTTCAGTCTTCACCCATCCTACCATATTGCAGTGTCCCTCCACTGTCAGGGCAGCTCGGACACCTGTGATCTCATCCAGTGACACTGGCAGCTTTGTAGCATGTGCTGAAGTGGATGATAGCATGGTGACATGGCAAGGGCTCTCACGCAGGCCGCACAGCCAGGTAGTAGGGGGAATTTGGTCTGGGATTCAGTCATGCCCATCCCATCGCTATTCCCTCTACAGTCCCTGCTCTGTCCTATCCCACCCTAGGTCTCAAGGACCACCTTGCAGCCATGGACACAGGATGTCTGACTCTGCCCTTGAACTTAAGCAACTGGCTGCCCTCTTTTCAGCCTATTTGCCACCTGTGGATAGTACCAACTGTGGAACCTACCACGGTCAGGAGGATAAAATTGACGGAGGCAGGGAAGCACTTGGCATTCCAAATCCACCCAGTAAACCTGGTCTTTCTCCAGGGTGATGGGGCCATGGCCCTGGGTTTTTGCCCAGTCACCTCAGGCCTCCCAGGAGCAATGCTCATAGGTCTGGCCCGACAGCACTGTGCCCAGCAGTCTGGGAGGTGGTGGTTGCCTATTTATAGCCCTGACTTCCCACAGTTTCTCATGCCAGCGACCTTCCAGAGTCATCATGGTGTGGCAGTGCTAGCCAGGGCCTGTCCAGAGCTGGAGCTGCTTCTGCCCAAACAACTACCTTCCTCCTCCAAGGACTCATAGGAACTTTCTTTTAATAGGGGCCAGTATACTCTCTTGCCATAAAGACTTCCAGTCTGAGGAAGGTTTTGCAAATATATTTAACCTTTGCTCCCTTTTAAGGAAAACCAAAAGCTAATGCCCTACGGAAATGTTCATATGATTTCCTGGCATAGTGTACAACCCCCACCTTGGAGAAGAGCTGGTTCCTGTGTACCTTTCTAACCAAGATCCTTCCTTTAGCTCATTGTGGCCATGATAGGTCAAAACCAAATAAATGACACATTTAAAGATGCAAGTATCAAAAATAGCAAAGGCATTTCTCAACTTCTCGGGGGGTCCCTCTCACCATTTGGAAATGCTTGACCCTCTCCTGACAGTGGAAAAGCCCCTCAGGATTTCTCTCTAGGAAAGAAGTGGTCAGGAAGTTCCAAGTGGCCTGAGGCAGATCTAGTTGGATGTACCAGTCAGATCTAATACAGAGGGGAATGATGCCAGAAGGTGGGAACCTGGGAATGGGCTCTCAGGGGCTTCCACAGAACAGAGCTGATGCTTCCCCCTGTAGGACAACCACAACCTAAAAAGAGGTACAGTCCCTGAGGTGGATGGCCTGAGGGGACACATGCTGGATTTTCTCCCTAGCAATCACCTGCCTCCTCAGGGAAGCAGAAGCAAAATCTCATTGTACTCAGCCCTCCCCTGACACTCTCAGATGTTTAATATCCACGCTGAGAAGAAGTTAGCTGGAGTTATCTCCATGATCTTTGACTTCCCCATGCCCTATTATTCTGTGGTGTTTAATAATTAACCTATTATTTATCAAGTCCTGCCTACTGGCTGACCTTAGGCTAAAACCTGAGATTGAAGCAAAGGAAACATTGTTGTGGGTCAGATTTCTTATGGTGTACCCAAATACCTGCCATCACTTAGTCCTCACAATGGCTCCAAGTGGGAGTCTTTACCATGGCCACTGGAAGGTGAGGAAATGTGGAAACTGAGGCTCAGAAACTAAGAGAGAAGGGCCTGACTTTAAACCAGCATCTCCTGTAGTCGCTCCGTACCTTTTCATCCCTAAGTTCAGAGACACGTGTTTAAAGCAAGTTAACTGAGGCTTGTAACACAGATCCACTGCTTTTCTTCAGCGGCCACTAAGTGGTTCTCTTGGCCTCAGTTTCCCAATCTGTAAGATGAGGGTGTGGGGCCAGAGCATTCTGAGGCTCCTTCCAGTCCTCTGTGGTCTACTCTGTGATTATCTTCCTTTTTCCTCACCCCAAAATACAGAAGAGTGAAATCTCTGACCAGAAAGTTCCTGGCACCTACCTTGGGTTCTGTGAAAAAATAATGGCCCTGGTTTTCAATGCTGCCAAAGTTAAGAAACATTTTCACCCCTTCATTTTAAAGCAGCCATAAAGTGCCATGTGTTTAACCGCAGGGGGAAAAAAGGGTCTTTTAAAATATCTTGGAGTAGCTTTTCATATGCCCAACAGGGAAAGGAAAGAGCGGAAACCAGGAGAGGCTCAGGAAGGCTGGGGACAGATTGTCAGTTTCTCTTCTCTCAAGAGCCACCCTGGATTGGCCCGCTGGTCAGACTTAAGAAATGCCAAACTGCTAAAACTTCTTTCCTTTCCCTTAAGAAGGCCCATTGGAAATGCTCTCAGCCCATCAGGTCTGCTATATAACACCAGAAGACAGACAGAAAAAGAAGAGCATCCAAAGCTGAGGTGAGACCTTGCTCATTGCTTTCCCCAAACTGAAACCCAGGCCCAAATGGGTGACCTCTGCTACCCATTGGTGGGGATCAGATAAAAAGGCACACAACCTAGTTCTCAGAAAACAGCTGGAGCTCCAAGACCCAGGGTTCATCAATGGGATCATTTAGCCCCCTGGAGGGGCAGGGTTTCCTGAATGTGTGCCTTTCTTCCAAAGAAGCCCCTGACAAAGAAAGTGACCTTAGGGAAAAACAAACCTGTAATCCCAGCACTCACTGGGGAGGCAGAAGCAGGTGAATCTCTGAGTTGGAGGCCAGCCTGGTTTACAAATCGAATTCCAGGACAGCCAGGGCTACACAGAGAAACCCTGTCTTGAAAAAGAAAGAGAGAGAGAGAGAGAGAGAGAGAGAGAGAGAGAGAGAGAAAGGAAGGAAGGAAGGAAGGAAGAAAGAAAGAAAGAAAGAAAGAAAGAAAGAAAGAAGAGAGGGGGAAAGGGGAGGGGGGAGGGGAGGGAAGGAAGGAGAGAGAGAGAGAGAGAGAACAAAGAGCCCTGGAAAGCAACTGAGGCAGAGGAAGATGAGGGAAGCCAAGTGTACACAGAGCCCCAAAGTATGGACATCCCTGAGAGACCCAGGAAGGACCCAGAGGAGCGCGCGGTGGGGGGGGGGGGGGGGTCGGGCTGGGAGTAGGCGGTCATGGGGGGTTGGTGGTGGCAGGGGGACCCTGGCACTCACCCTGCGGCCTGCTTCATTGTTGTGCAGGTTCATGAGGATGCGAGCGCTCTCATAGGAGCCCTTGGCATGGATTCTTTCTCGTTCTCGCGCGTCCACAAATTCCTTGGCGAAACGATACCCATAGTCGATGTTGTCCCCGCAGCCGCCCCACAGCCAGTCCCGAGGCAGGTCCTTTGGGCGCGCAGCTCTGCTGCAGCCACAGGTGGATAGCTCGCCCTCCCGGCATGCTCGGCTCATGGCGTTCACTACACCGGCTGCGCTCACAGCGTACGTGAAGGCTGTCTCTCGGCTGCCTGCGGGCAAGGATGGAGGGTCACTAGATTGTGCGTGCGCGTGCGCGTGGCGGGCGGGGGGCACTAAGGCCTCCAACACACTGGCCTGTGCAGGCTGGAGAAGGCAGGGAGAGCACCAACACTCACCAATCCTTGGGGAGGTGGAGGACCTCACCACATCAGGCCTTGGACCCAGTTGTGGGGTTGAGGAAACCACTTGTTAAAAGTAAACAGTTCTCAGGCCTACTGAGGGCCAGAAAAACCTGGACAGCACCCCTCTCCCCCCCCCCAGAAGTGGGAGCCTCAACACATAGGGAAGCTGGGTTATTTGGTAAAGGAGAGGCAGGTACCTGCTTCTGCTGGGACATTTCAGAGCCCAGTCAGGACTTCAGCATTGCTAAATTGATTTTCACTAACCCCTTTTCAAAATACTCCAAAACAACTTATTTCCAAAACTGTACAAGAAAGAAGTCATTGAGGGACAGCTCAGAACTGGGCTAGACATTTTTACTCTGTTTCTAGTGTTGATATTATTTTCATCTTGAACAGAACATAACCCGCTAGGCTTAGAAGCCTCTGTGAATCTCAGGCCCCCAGCCCCAGCGGGACATTGCCTGGGGCCACAGATGATTTTTGCCCAGCACCCTCCTTCTGCAGCTCTAACTATCTCTCCCCTCACATGGGTTCTTCAGTCTTTACCACCCCGTTCAACAGTTCTAACACTGCCCTGAAATTTCTCATTTGAGAATGAGCCAGATTGCTCTCAGTACCTCATCTAATATTATCCCTCACTTCCAGACTCTCCTGCCCTACATCCCTACCCATAGCCTTTGCCTCACACTGGTGAGATGCCAACAGAGAGGAAAAGCAAACAGACCTAGGGAAAGGGGGTGGGGAGGGGAGTAGAAAGTGTTCTTTCCTCAAACTGGTAAAGATTATCTCCCTATAAAACACTCATAGGAGCCCTATTGATAGAGACTAGCATAAGCTCTACTTGCACACAGACACTTTTCTACATGTGACAAGAAGCAATTTGATAAACATCTGCACTGTGAGAAAGAAGGGGTTAACATTCAGCCAGCTGGGTGGAGCTGGGCCTGGGTTTGGGGGGAAAGATGGGGCCTCACTTTCAAAATCAACTGTAAAATAAGGGTATTGAAATTGATGCTCACGAAATAAAGGTCCCTTCTGATGCTGTAATTCCCTATACCAGACTGAGTTTCTCAGACATTTAGAAAGCTTGTTAGCAATCTCTATGGAGCAGAGGCAGCACAAAGACAGATGATATCAGCAGGACCCAGCCAGCCCCAAGGAGAAGGTCTAACCACGAGGGATGGTCCTGGGGACTCCTGGTGCTCTCCCTCTCCAGGAATAAGCCTGTCTTACAGCTCACTGGGGCCATTTGTGATCCCTGGGAAGAACCATAGCTTCAAGTCACACAAACTCTTCCCTCCAACACTTAAAAAAATGAATAACTTCAGGAGTATGCTGGTGGTTGGCAGGAGGCTCCAACCAGAAAGCTCCAATGGGGCTTTACATCTGCCTAGTTCAAATTAGACAGCAGAGTACATACATCGGGGAGCGGAAATAAATGAGGAGAGCAGACAGATTGGAGGGAGTTATCTGAAGATTAACACTGATAATACAGAAAATGCTGTGGCCCGGACCTGAGAGCTGTGGAATAAAAGCGTTGTGCGTAGGGGAAGAAGAGATAAAATGCCCCTGTGAGGACAGAGGGGGGTGAGACACTGTCCTTTTAAGTACACAGAGCATAAAGGGCTTTTATGCAAGACACAAATCACACAGCTTTTTCTCATAGGTCTAGCTCAATCAACTCCACTTTCATCCAGAACACAAAACCTGGTAGGAATCTCTAAGCTAATTGTTGACTGTGGAAAAACATCGGCTTGAAAAGTGCTCTTCGGCCGGTGGTCTGTGAGTCTGTCTAGTCATCCTGCTTGCTCATTTGGCTAAGTCTCCCTCTGCATGAAATCTATGCTGACTTGGATCCTCACATCACTTAAAAATGGTGCCTTCCTGACATCTTTTCACAGTGTAGAAACAAAGACAAGAGAGAGACAAAAGCTGGAAGGAAAGGGGAACATGATGAAAAATGAGAATGTTTCCAAAATGAAGCCCGGACCCTTCAGGAGGCGACTGTGTGCAGAGCCTCCAGGGCAACTGGCACCTTAGAAAAATGAGCCAAGAAAGGGGTCAAAGGTGGTGGCAGGAGCTTCTCAGACACTGGCCCCTCACAGGGTCAGAGTCTCACAGACAATTGTTATTCTCCACATCTCTGGGGTACTGAGGGTTTTGGAGTGAGCTGGGCACACCTTGGGCACCAAAGGTGTTTTCACCTAAGCTCACTGACTTCAAGCAAAGCCTGAGTTAGGAAAAAGAAAGTAAAGACATTCTTCCACTCTGTTCCTTCTCACCTAAAAAAAAAAAATCATTCTAATTTTCCTACTCTCTTTCTCCTTTCAAGTAGTAAGAAAAATAAAAAACAAAATAAAAAGACCTCTTGAGAGTCACACCCAATTTACCAGGTGGCTTTCTGCTCTGGAACAACCAGGTGCTTTGGAGCCTCTGGCCAGTGAAGAGGCACCTGGGGCATCAGATGACCAGCTCACAGCACTGGTCACTCTCCCACCACCAGGCTGTGGGACTCATGCAAGCCCCATCACCCAATATCTACCATGGAGTACTACACAGCCAAGGACCCAAGAGGGTCCTTGCAAGGGACAACTAGAAACAAGCCTTTGGAGTGAGTGTTCTAACCAGGCCTTGAGGAGACAGACAAGCACTTTGCATCTTGGGCCACATTTGAAATAAATCTTCTGCAGGGCTCAGGTTCACTCAGCAATTGGGAGCTTATTGAGTAGACTCTTGCCAGAGAATCAGGAAAGGATGTTAATTCAAAGCTGTGTCCAAGCGAATTCACAGTAAAAACACTTCCAACTGTCATCTTCCTCTGGCTTTTTCGAACTCCTGTCCTGTCCCATGGCCTAAGAGGCAGCTGAGATGCATATAAGGAACATCTCCATAGAGTTTAGAAGGTTTTAACTCCTCTCTTGAAGTGTCATAAGACAAAAATAAGTCTCCACTAGGTCCTCACTTGGGTACCTTAAGACAGCCTAAATCCAGGGACCATTCCTGGTTCCTGAGGCTTGCTCCTCCAGGCTGACCCCAGAATATACATTAGCACATTTTAATCATTGACAGAAGGGACAAAGCCCCATGAACCCTGCAGGCTGGGGCTACAGGCTGTTCTCCCACTAGCATGGCTTCTAAACCTGTGTTAGTTTAGTTTATGAAGCTCCGTGGCTCAAGCATCCACTGACAACTCTTTTTTGTTCTCAATGAATGCACTTTTTAGGGTTTTCTTTCAAAAGTATTTTATCCATCTGTGATGGATATTAAGCCATCTTTTTTTCTCTCCAGTCAGTATAAACAGTTAATTGCCTTGATAAATTGACTCTTACCTTTGGAGTCACTGCAGTCATATTAATTATAAGGGCTTGTTTGCATAAAACTAAAAAGACCTAAAACATTCACACCAGAAAACACACAGGGCCCATCTGTCAAATAGAATCCTAGACTATTGCAGAGAACCACAGGAAAACTGAACTTCTAATTTTTTTTACTTTTCATCCAATTTAAATTCTATCTCCTCCCTGCATGGAGCAACAAGTTCAACATATTTAAAATTAAAACTCAAGCTGTAAGCAAAACACTTAAAACTGTTACTTCAAAGCTGGTTGAAAGCCCAAGTGTGTATTTTTCTGCCGATTGTCAAAAATCACACACATAAATTGTATCACTTCTTATTAAAATTCTTTCTGGGACTAAAAATAAAGTTTTTAACTTTATATATCTCTGTTGCCTCAGGAAATGTCTATATTAGGAAAATTAAAACCTTACTGCCAGCACTGCCAGCGTTCTGAAAGATGACAACTTGGGCCATTTAGATTGTGGCTTAAGACACTTATAACCATCAGAAGGGTTTTTAGATTTAAAAGGGTTTAAATGTCTTAGTTTTCCCCCATCTCCTTTTGATAAATCAAAGACAGTATCCTGCTTCTGCTTTAAATAAAACGCATTTTACAGAAATTAAGTGTTCCAGGCAATGATGGCATCTGTGATAGTGCCCTCCTGATTTGGTTCAAGAACTTAGAAATTAACAATCTGAGGTGGGGATCAGAATTAATACCATTCTGGATAGTGACAAAAATCCTCAAGCCATCACCCAAACTGTAAAAAGTGGACGCCTCACCAAAGCACTCAGGCAAACATAAAGGCCAGTGCAGGACAAAGTTGATGCCCGTCACAAGCGCTTTCTTACCTATTTGCATCACCCTGCCAAAGACAGAGGTGTTGTCCACGGTGCTGCAGTTCCACCTCCGATGCCGAAACTGGTACTGGCATTCCTTGATGCCTGTCTTCGCACCTTCTCCAATGTACTGCATATGGTCCTGATACAAGTGACAGAGTTTCTTCTGTCCTTGAGAAAGGCCTGCCAGTTGGCTGCAGAGAGGCTGTGCGCCTATGATATATACTTCTGACATCTGAACGGGGTTATTCAGACCTAGCGACCTGCAAAGGGGAGGGAGATGTGCACTCAAGATTTACGTGAACCCTCGAGGTAGCTTCCCCCTCCCCAGAAGCGTGTCAGCGCTACAGCACTTGGGGCATACAGATGCCTTTTCTCTTCGGTTTGTCCACATGACAAAGTATGAGAAGGGCTTCATAGAACTCCTCTGTTTAAGCTCTGCAGAAAACAGAGGTATTGTGTGGTCCTCACCCGGCCATCTGGCTCCCTCAGTTAGTGTTTTCACTGCCTTCTTTGCCAGTCACCACATACCTGAACCAATATTTCCGAGATTCCCTGAGAAAAGGGGGAAACGGAGGTTTCCAGGGACTGGCCACAGACTTTAGAGACAGTGACTAGGTGGCCACAAAGTGGTCAGATCGCTTCAAAAATCCAGGAGCATCAGAAGTAGAGACAATTAAATAGTGGGAGGCGGAGGTACCTTCCATGAATGGAAGTACAGAGGAATGTCTATACTGACTGTCGAAAATCCCGTTTTCAGACACATTCAAAGAGATCCTTATGTGAACATGAAGGATCCAAGGCAGGAAATCCAGTGACAAAAAGTCACATTTGACAGACTTTAAAAAAAAAAAAAAAAAAAAACAAACAAACAAAAAAAAAAAACGCTATTCTTTTACCAGGGAGAAAATATCCAGAACTCACACAATTCACATACAATTCCCCTGGATATACTGCAGTCCAGAGAGAAACCCTCATTTAGGGACATCGGACTATCAAGTTCACCTCTTTTTGATCCAATTTCAAGTGCAAATACTTTCTCGACTCGGGTTTAGCTCTCTCTAGGACTCTGCTACCTAAGACACTGTGGATTAATAACCTGGCAAAAGGTAAACTCTATAGATAGGCTTACAATTATTAGAGAGGTACATTTCCCTCTTATTATGTGATGCACGACTCCAAGTCCATGCCTCAACAAGGACCTCAAAGAAGAGGGCTGAGATTTATATATTCGGGTTCCTCCGTGGAACCGAGTATATAATTTACAAAATTAACAGCTTACATGGAAATTCATATTTCAAAGGCACATAGAAAACATCCGCATCTATATTAGTAACTGTAACTGTTCCCGTGTTCACTCTCCAACTTCCAACACTGTAGCATAATGCAAGTGTACTTTTTAAAAAGGAAAGAACAGGCACACAGAATCAACTTACCACCAAGAGTTAGCTTCTATTACAACCTGGGCGAAGGAGAAAAATGTGGCCAAAGCCATTAGGAAGAACTTGGAAGACATGGCACCTCCAGCCGTCCCCAAAGCCACTCCCGGGGTTAATATTCCAGTGGGCTTCTGGAGAGGGAAGAAAGGAGCAGATGTTTATTGCCTTCAGATAATTTTCAAGCATACAAGTTTTAACAACGGAAACATCCGAAGTCTCTTAAGTTTACTGTTGATTGACTGCCCTTCTCCTCCGTAAGTTTTTTTTTTTTTTTTTTTTGATGGCAAGATATAAGGCAGTTTCTTTTTCCAAATTAATCCACCCACGCAACCTCACCAGGAAATCTTATTTCGCTGGGATTCTGCGCGCGGGACACGCCAGCAATTACAAACATGTCTCAAAGCTGTGGAGTCAAAGCCCGGGTGTCAGGCTTCCTGCGACTTCCAGTCCCGCAACCCCTTGCTTCCCTCTAGTTTCCCGCCGCGCTCGGTCCCTCCTAGGGAATTCACTCGGGAACCCGCCGCCACCCTCGTCTTCTCCCGGACCTGGGCCGAAGCAACAAGTGGAGCCAGAATTAATTCCATGGGCGAGAGGAGCGCGAAGGCGAGTGGAGCGCACTGCCGGAGGCTGCGGAGGAGGCGGGGTGGCCGGCGCGGGGGTGGGGGTGGGGGCAGGACGCGGGAGGGAAGGGCAGGGGGTGGGGGCGAGGCCCCAGGGACCAGCGCGCGCGCGAGTGCCCAGCTGGGAAATGCAGCTCCGAATTAACATCGTATGTTTCATAATCAGTTTACGGGGCCGATTTGGGGAAAGCTACTTCCAGATGGGGAAGAGAAGCCCGGGTTTCCTTTAGGATCTGCTGCAGCCAGTCTGGGGCGGGGAGGAGATGGAGTTGGGGGTAATGAATGGGAAGAGAGGTCCGGTCTTCCACCCTAGGGAATCCGGAAAGCCTGCCTCCTCCTGCCAGCCGCCGCCTTTCACTCCGAGCAGAGGGATAGGTCCCGCGTAGGAAAAAGGGTCCGGCTTCAGTTCTTAGAGAAGAGGCTCTTTCCCCTGCCCTTCCCCTCCCTCGAACCCCATTATTCTGACTTTTTACTCTCCCCCTGAGCCCCACGTCCAACAGCTGCTGAGGGCGGGGGGAGGGTGTCGAGACCACAGAGGGCCTGGTGTTTCTCCTGGAACTGTCCCCCATGTTTTCATCCATCACTGAGAGCCGTGTCTTGAAGTACACTGCCACCCTGCCTCTCTGGCCCAAGCCGGGCTCAGTTCACTTTGTTCCAAAAGGTTGGCAAATGGGCCGAGGCAACAGGTCCCCTAGAGGATCCAACTCCTAAGCACCAGCAGTTTCCCTGGCCGCCAGGGCGCAGGAAGCCGAGTGGAGAAGTTTCCTTCCCGGAGGTATCTGGGGGCAGAAATGTCTGTGGCTGCTCCCACTGGTGACTCTTCCACCTGCAGGCGGCGGCGGAGAGAGAGGAGTGCGGGGAGGAGGAGCAGGTTTCTGATAATGGTAACTGGGTGATGCCCGCGGCCCCCGAGGGAGCCCCTTCCTTTGGAAAGGCAAGAGAGGCGAACCTCCTCCAGACGAAGGCCCCGCCGAGACCGGCTCGGAAAGGGGGTGAAGGGGACCCTGCCGGCCGTAGAAACGCTAAGGGGCCCCGGGGCACGCGGTAGCTTGCCCTCCTGAGTCACCCCTTTGGCTTGGAGACCTCCGGGCTCCTGGTAGAGGAAATGCTTATGCGCGCTTCCCAGTGCTCCGAGCCCCGGCCGGGTCGCCCCCAAAGCAGCGCCAAGCTGGAACCGGAGAGTGGAAATCTGGAGTTCCCCCGGTCCAGGAGAGGGAAGGAAGGTTCCGTCTCCTTCCCTACCCCCGCCTCAAGTGTCAAGTTTCCTCCAGGGGAGGGGTGGGCTTCCAGGGTCTTTCTTTGCGCGAGGCCCGGGCTTGCAAAGCCTGGAGTCCCCAGTGGAAGGCTGAACCCTACACTACCGTGAGCGCGCGCGCGCGCGCCAACACGCGTCCACACCCCCCCCTCGTGTACACTTACACACACGTGTGCACAGACACCCACGTTCCGAGGGGCTCCGGCTCCCGGGTCGCGGCGGGCCTCCCTCACTTTGGGAGCTCCACGGCGGGCGGGGCGCGCGGGGCACGCGGGGCGGGGCGCGGGTGGTGGAGAAATTGATAACAGATTCGGCGGATTACAGGGAATCTCTTTGTTAGAGCCGAAACCACACAAACCGAACCCTCTTCCCGGCCCGACGCCCCCCGGGGCAGATCCACCGGTTCCTAGGACCCCGGCCAACCGCTGGTGGAGCCGCCCGCTCTCCTCAGCTCCGGTCTTCTCGGGTGGTTTCCGAACAGGGGTGTCCCAGGGCGATCGACGGGGAGAGCCCGAGAGCAGGGTCTGCCTCGCACCCCCTGCCTGGAAACACCTCGGTTTTCTTCCCTCTCCAGTCTGTCGCAGCCCCGCCAACTCCAACGCCTCAAGGAAGTCACAGCGAACTCGCTAACGAACACCTCCGCTCTAGACGGTAGAGCATCCGCCCGGTTGGGTTTACGAGGGGTCGGCAGCGGGGAAGGCCGCGCGGAAGGAGAACTGTCGGGGGCCCGCCGCAGCGGGGCTAAAACTAAAGTTCTGGTCGGGATTACCCGGAGACCCAGCCGGCTGCTTCCCCGCGGGGGCTCAGGACGGCCGGCCGCGCGGACGGAGCATCTTCCTCGCGCCTGCGGAGGAGGCTGCGGGCGTTAAAGAGGCGCCGCGCAGGGGTGAGCGGGGTGAAGGAGCCGCGTCCGCAGGTCTCGAAGCCAAAGCGGCCGGCGACGACGCTGCCGCTTGCCCACGGGCCAGACGGAGGCTGGAGTGCTACTCTAAGGTGCCAGCGCGAGGGAGAGGGGAGCTGGTGGGGGAAGGAGGACGCCCCGGCTCGAGGTGAGGCGGCCAGCTCCCGAGTGCAGAGACAGGCCGTCCCCAAAGGTGAACACCAAAGACGCCAGGCAGTCTCTTTGGGGGCGGGAGCGGGGCGGGAGGCACGGCCGTGGCCCTACCTCACTGTCTGGTCATTTCCTTTTGCTAGGTTCTGCATTTAGGGCCCAAGCCTGGGAGTGGACGCGGTGAGAGATGCCAACTAGGCGGAAGCAGAGTGACCTAGGCTCCCGGTGGCGGGGCTCCGTCCCCGAAGGAGTGGAAAGTGCACTGAGTCCCCAGTCCGCTCTTCCTCTGAACCAAGCGGAAGGACGGAGAAAGCTGAGGAAAGGAAACTCGGTTGCAGGCACAAACTTGGTTCCTCGACTTCCAAAAAACAAAAAACAAAAACAAACAAACCAAAGCGGCCGAGAGAAGACGCTGGAGAAACGGCCAGTAGGCTGCCTGCTTAAAGGGGAGTAGACAAAGGAAGCGTCGCTCCCCACCGCTCCGGCCTGGGCCCGGCTGAGCTATAGCTGCCCCACGCCAGGAATACGCGTGGGCACGGCCTGTGCGTGTGCAGCGGGCAGGAACAGCCAATGAGACACGCCAGAAGTTGTCTGGCGCCGCAGTCGGGCGAGGAACCCGAGTAGCTCCTGAGTGACCTAGAGTCGTCAAAAGGTCGGAGAACAGTGACAATCCAGGAGACACCCCTCTAGCTCGATTCTCCTTTTCCAGAGGCTCGGCGGTGGTCCCCAGGGCTCTCCAGGACCAACACGCAACTACCACCCCTAACTCAGCACAGACTCTCCTGCCCCAAACCGAGGTTTGTACCCGAGAAGGATAGAGAAATTAAAGATTAGCTCAGTCCCCAATCTTTACAGAGGCGAAGTTTGCAGACGAAGTCACTGGAATTTTTTTGTTTTTGTTTTTAATAGATGAAGAAGCGGAGGTGAGAGGGGACAACCCAGGCCACACCCGAGGCCTCCTAAGGTGACACTCCCTCTCCTGTGACCAGAAAGAGTCGGCCTCCTTCGTCCAATCGCCCGAGGCCCCTTTGCTGGGTTACACCTAGGGCCCTTTCCCCTTTACAGCTCCGCGCAACACAGACAGTCCCCTGGCGGAGGGCGTCCCAGGGCTCGCAAGGGGAGTAGAGGGACTCACTGGTTGCCAGGGATGCCGGCTGGAGGAAGGGGAGCGAGAGGGGCCCTACTTCCAGATGGCCAACAGGGGGCAGCCGGCACCGCGCGGCCGGCTGTGAAGGCCGAGCTAAAGTTGCGAGTTTTGCCGGCACGTAGCGCACCCCTGTGCACAGGAGCGCGCTGGAGGAAAATCCAGGGGCTTGGGCTGGGCCTCCTTCGGAGGATCTTGAACAGAACCGCAGAGACGAAAACTAAAGCCGGCCTGTCCGAGACTTTAGAACAACTGATCTCCAGCCTCCCCCACCCCCGACCCCCAGCCCCCAGAGCAGAGGGAGGGTCCCCACGAGTCCACCTAGACCCTACTTTCCTCCACTCCCCAGTCGCTGGGTACTCAGGACAATGTTTCCTGCGCCCCCCCCCAAAAAAATATAAAACCCTCCCCTGATGGAAAATGTCTTGAAACCAAATCTAGCTACATGCGCTAATATCAGGAGGGCAGAGGCTGAGGAGGTGCGACCTCATCCATCACGGGGCCCAAGTTACTTCCCAAGAGCGAACTGGCCATTTAAAGTACGAGCGAGGAGCGGCGTCTCGGACAGAGCGTGGAGGGTAAAGCAGGGCCCCGGAGCACAAGGTCTTAAAAGCCTCTCAGAGGGAAAAAGCTTGTTTGCTTTTAGGAAACATCTTCATCCCGATTTTCACCTTATTCTCTAGAAAACTGGGAACGAGAGACACGAAGTATAAATGGAAATTGTTACTGAGACGCGGAGGGCAGACGGAGGAAAAGTTGCTCGGAAAATTGCTAGTTATACTCCAAGACGAAACGTTAACTTTTTTGTAAAAGTGAACTTTCGGTGACCCTCGGAGTGTGTGACTCGGCTTTAACATACAACTGACAATTAAAACAAACACGAGTTCACAAACTAACCCCCGCCTGCTCTCGCTACGCGGAGGCCCCGGAGTCCCTGAAGCACTAGGCTAACTCCGCTCAGGGGGTAGGATTAAAGCCACTGGGGCCACTCCTCCCCTCCCCCACTGCCGCAGTAAAGGGCCTGAGCTCACCCAGAGGCCGCTAATAATGCTAATAACGCGACCCCGCTCGCCGCGCAGGGTGCGCGTTGGACCCCCGCCAGGCACTCTTAAAGGCACAGGGGCCGGAACGCTCGGGTTACTCGACCTGGACAGCCTGGAACCCGGCCCTGCTCGGAGGTGGGGGTGGGGAGCGCCTTGCTCCGGGGTAGGTGGCCCCTGGTTTCCCTGGTCCCCCAGCAATTTCTCCTAACCTAGGAATCCCCTCGCCCCCCAGACCTCCAGCCACACAACCTCCGCGTGCTCGTAAAGTAAGCGTTTGATAAATATTTGATGAAACGAGTCATTCTCCTGTTGCTGAAATACACATAGTTAACCACACTCTGGGTTCTCGGGGTGGAAAGGAACGCCGTCCGTGACCCGAACTATTTTTCCTGCCCTCTTTCTTCTCCATAGCTGAAAAGGTTTAGAGAAGAGCCGGTGCGAAAAGTCTCCAAGGACTTAGAGGCAGGTCCCCCAGGGCAGGGGACCAAGAGATAGGAATCCCGGCCAGAGATACCGGAGTTCAGCTTTCTCTAGGCAGTTGGGGGAAAGGAAGGAATGGATGGAAGCAGTTCAGTTAACTTTCAAAAGAAAAAAAAAAAAAAAAGTAGTGAGCGTCGGTGCGTCCAGAACACTTACCTTCATAGCGAGGGGGAGGGGGCGCGGAGAGGAAGTCGCCCCCGAGCGAAGGCGGCCGAGGAATCCGGGCGCAGCGGCGGGGTTAAGCCCGGGGCGACGATCCAGAGCCGGGCGGCGGAGTCCTCCCGGGCGCGTCGGGTGGGCGCAGCGCCCCGGAGCGGAAGCGAGCGCTGGCGCCCGGGCTCGGGCCGCGCGGAGATGCGCCCGGGAACCGGGAGGGCGCCGGCGCGCGCGGGCGAGCAGCGAGCGCGGGGCCGGGCCGGGACACGGCGCCGGAGCCGCGGGTCCGACGAGGGCGCGCAGGCGACTGCTCCGCGGCGAGGCGCTCCCTCTCTAACGTCCATCAGCGACGGCGGTAATTAGGGCTTTCCAACCCCAAATGTGGGCGTGATTGTGCAAAAGACTTTACAACAAATAATAAAAAAAAAAAAAATTCTTCACAAGAAGGTGAAAAAAAAATGCCCCACTACTCAACCGTGGCCCGAGGCGGGGAAGGGGGGGAGGCGAGCCCTGTGCCCAAGGTGCCCCCAGTTCATTCACACCAGGAATTCTGCAGACTCCTGGCGGCTCACGCCTCCTGGTCGTCAGCTCCTCCTCTCCGGGTCTGTGGCCGAAACGTCTGCTTCCAGGGGCTGCTGCTGCAGCCGAGTTAGTTAGTGGACGTCTGTGTACACACGCCGACAAGGCTCACACACACACACACACACACACACACACACACACACGCACGCAGACACGCGTGCACACACAGACACACACAGCAGCTTTGGGGCCACAGAACAATCAGGCACGCGTGGCTTTTTCTCCGGGACATGCCGCTGGAATCGCACAAGTCGCCATCAGAACTCCAAGAGTCAGCGCCAGATTTTGTCCTTTCATTTTAGGGTCTAGAAAAAAAAAAAAAAAATCGGGCGCAAAACTGGGTTCAAGTCGGGCCTGAACTTTCCGCCGCTTGGTGGCTCGAGCCGCTGATGGACAGCTACCCCGTGGGGAACGCTGGCCTCCCCCTTCTGGTCCCCTTCTTTCTTTCTTCGGGTTAACCTTCCTCTCTCCACCCCCCGCCTCTCCGGGCGAGCAGAGCGAGGGGACGGCGGGCGTGGAGCTCCGCGGCGGCGACTCAGCTCCAGAGGTCCATGGCGGCCGAGGCTGCCCACCTCCCCGGTGGCGGCTGGGGTCCGAGGGGCGGTCGTGGGGCCCGGCGGAGGCGGCGGAAGGAGCTCCCGAGGCAGCGGCCGCGCGAACCGGGCTCCGGACGGCGGGGGCGGCGCCTCCGAGCCTGCAGCAGCTTTCCACGCGACGCGGCGCCCCGCACGCTGACCGCCCCGGCCTGGGCACCGCGCGCCCCCCCGCCCCCCGGCCCTCCTGGCCAGCTCCCTCACTTTCTCCCTCCCTCTCCCCAGACTCCTCTTTCCCTCGGTTTTCTCAGCGAAAAAATAGATATATATTTTTTCAAAGTTGCAGAACCAAACGCGGCTGGAGAAGCAAAAGGGGTGGAGGTGGGGGGGGGGGGAGGAAAAAAGTCAACTTTGCCTATGCGCATGCGTGGTGAGGCTGTCCTATGACAAACTTCGCAGGATTTTAAAGCTGTACTACGGGCCCGGCCGGGGTGCTGGGAGGCGGGGTACGCTCCCCCTTAGGCCCCCTCCTCAAGGCTCCCCATCCCCCAGGCATCTGTTGAACGAGGTACGCTCGGCCACCGTTGCCTACCCGCCTCCTGACTGGCTCAGCTTCCTCCAAAGCCGTCAACCCGTTTGGGAGGCTGAACCCCAGCTTTTGGAACCGGACTCCTCGGCTCAACAATCCCGACCTGCGCTTACTGAGGCCGCTGCAGAAGATCTCCTTGACGTAGATCCTCACAGGGACTTCTCCTTCTCACGCCCTGGGGTCTGGGCTTGGAGGGTAGGGCGGGCTCGCGCATCCTGCGAAGTCCCGGGTGTCCTAGAGACCCCGCGGGGCCAGGCAAGGACAGAGGTCACGCTGCCCGCGCGAATCTAGGCAGCGGCTCTCAGGTGAGAAGACTGCGAAGTTTAGGGGAGCCAGGATCCTGCCTCCAGAACTTCTAAACACTTCTAGACACCTGAAAACGTTAAGACTTGGAGGGGGCAGCGTTGGGGGACGTGCGCCACCCCCGGCATCCGGCACACCACGGGTGCCACGCGCAAACACTGTCTCCTGGCATGGTGCAGTTCTTGTCTCCATCTTTCCCATCTACCAAAGGTCAGGGGTGGAGAAACACACGCACAAACACACAGCACACACAGACAACACACTACACACAAACCACACACACACCACGTGTACACACCTCAGCCTACCACACATACACACACCAGAGCATACACATACATAACACACACACCACATACACCACACCCCCACACCACACCGTACACACACACACACACACACACACACACATACACCCCACAGGAGTCCGTTTATTCATCTCCTGGCTTGCCCTTGACCTGAGCTTGGTGCTGAAGGTTTGGGTTTGCTGCTCCTCTCCTCACTCCTTCCCCACTCCTGGCAGCCCACCTTAGAACATGCACAAGCCACAAGTTCAGCTCCCAAGATGTGACCGCTCCTCCATCAACTCAGACACCTAGGTACCCTCTGACTGAACGCCTCCTGATCACTGCATCTCTGGCCCCTTTGCTGAGAACACAAACATGGTTTTGTGAGCTATGTAATCTGCAAAATATGGATGGCTCCCAGCCATTCCCCCACTGGCTCTCTTTTGCTAAGGATGCTTGCAGTCCCAAGGAAAGGTAGAGGTTCATGTCTTGGGTCTCCCTTATCAGTCTGTGGGCATTTTGCAATTTTTCCATGTAGCTTTAGATCTGCACACTTGAGGAAAATGAGTAAAAATGAGGTGGTTTTGGGGGGTTGTTTTTTTTGTTCTGTTGTTGTTGTTTTAATCAGGAGGATTGCTTCCAGGCTCTCTGTCCCCCTTTGCTTTCCTTCCAGCAATTCCACTCTGTAGCTGCAGCTGCAAGGAAATTCTCACCACCTCCCCAGCCCAAGTGTCCCCAGGCAGGCATCCCAGCTCTGCCCTGGGGTAGCACATCTCCAGAATACAACTCACCAGTGGCTGTTGAGAACAAACAGGGAGTAGTTATGAATGGAGCCCCAAAGGGCAGAGAAGCCACCTGGCTCCCAGGTGCCCTGGGTTCCAGAAGCAGGCCACTGGTCCAAGCAAAACCACTGGCTGCCCAACCCTGAGCCTTTATTTTACTTAGCTGTTGCCTGAGTTACCTGGGTGATTGTTTTTGTGGATTAGATCCAGCATCAATGGTTCATCCCTTGATCCTCTAGTGGATGGAGCCTGGAGTCCTGGTTCCTTCCCTGCTACTTTTAAGTTGTCCACAGGCCTCTCAGCACTTGCATGTCATCTGAAACACATACACCACAAACCAAAGCAAACAGGAAGTAAATGGTGTACCCAGAGGGGCACTTAGAGAGCAAGCAGCAAGGATGCACTACTAAGTTGTTCACAGGTATACTGAGTCTGGGGTAGACACTTGCCTGTTGCTAGACACTGACTCTTCTAGAAAAAAAAAAAAATCAGCTCTGAAAATTGAGAGCTTTTTTTTTTCAAACCCCCTTTGTGACATGCAAATTTTGACTAGATCATTTCTAGCCATTCATTACTTCACTGCCAGAGAATGTTCATCCTTTTCACTGAAGAAATACAACATATTTGATTATTGGCTATTTCCCCAGAAATCACCAATGCTATTTAAGTTATATACTATATTTTATTGTTCAAGAAAAAACTTTGGCAAGATTTCCAGCAAGCCTATCTAGTCCTAATGACTTCAGATAAAAGAATGAGAGCTTCATAGCTGGCGATTTTAATAATGGCGGCACAGAGCTATGCCACCGGAACCCTGAGCTCCAAGTACTAAGGACTTCAGACATGTGACCTGAATAAACCAGAAATCCCCTTTGAGCCCTTAGTGAAGGACTGAAGGCTAGCGCCCTGGAAAGCTAAACAGCATTCTAAGCACCCGTCCCATTGTGGGTGGTGGTTGGTTGGTTGGACTGGGAAACAACCAGATGGAAGGGGGAGAAATCCATGCCTCGGTAAGGTAGAAGTCCCTCATCTCCTGGCAAACTCTGCCTGCACTGGTGTGTCCACAGATTAAGTCATCCGAAGACACACTGGCAGGGCATCTCCATGCTTCTCTCATTAAACATGCTTTGGACTCCACGGAACAAATAAATCAATATTTTTTTGGCTGCTTTCCCAACAGGGTTCTTTCCCCAAAGCACAGTGCAAGATAAGGAATTTATGAACGACGGCATCCGTGTGCCGCCTTTCCCAGCGGGAGAAAGCAGGACCTGGGTTGTCATTCTGGGAAAATCTACCCTCTTTTTATGCCTGGCAAATAATGTTTTATGGCCCTGGGTTTATGGTGGGTGTTTTAATGATCTGCTGTAGAAAGCAGGTTTTCTCTCCAGTCACTAGAATTTGTCAAGAGGGCCTGGAGGCAGTAAAAGAGGGCTGGGCCCCAGGGACAAACAGGCTCCATCTTCTGAAATAAACTAATAAAGGGTCCCAAGATGTTTACCTCTGTGCTTCAGAGTCAAGAGCAGCAGGGCTGTGTGAGGGCCCTGCAGATGGGACACTAGAAAGGGGACAAAGAGGCCGGAAGGGGCTGGAGGGGGGAGGGTCCTCCTCAGTACCACATGGCCACAGTCAAAGTAATCCCATCACATAATACTGCCACTGGCCACTAGCCTGTGGGGGACAAAGGCTCCCTTGAGGGTAGAGGCCATTTTTGGTCTCTGGGCAGACTCAAGGACATGCCAAGCTCAGCTAGGCATGGTTGCCATGGTGGGACATACATTTAATCCCAGCACTCAGAGGCAGAGGCAGGCAGGTCTCTGAGTTCCAGGCCAGCCTGGTTTACAAAGCAAGACTAGTACAGCAAAGACTGCACAGAGAAACCCTATTTCAAAAAAAAAAAAAAAAAGGGGGGGGGGGGAATCTCAAGCACTATGTTCCCTGGGTCTGCTCTCAGCTAGAGCCTTTTTTTCTTATGCTCAGTGGTACTTGCTGATGGTCCTGAATGGATATTTTGTTCCTGTATCCATTGTTATTATGTGCTCTGGCTCTTTTTGTCTAAATGTCCCTGCAGTAGCCTCAAGCCCCATGAGTTGTTTCCTCACGCGAAAGTGGATCTAAGGAAAGGATCAGAGAAAAGCTGTTCTAACCACTGAGAATGAAGGAAAGGCCTTGGTCCAGCTTCTGCCAGTGGTGATGGCTCGTGAGTGACAGATGCTGTGATATCATCTCTGGCTGTGACCAGGCCCCTGAGTGACATTCTGAAGACAATGGGATGGGCTGCTGAAAGGAAGTAAGTCTGGCGGGCAATTTTAGTACTGTGTGACCAGCTACTTGGTGGGGGACTCTATGAGGATGAGTCGGTTAAATGCTGGGATAATGGTGAGGAATGAATGAGAAGTCTCTCCGGGATATTTCCCTAGCTATTCCTGCCAGATGTCAGCACTGCCTTAGAGCATACTCACTGTCTCACTTCATCTCCCCCCACCCCCCGTGAAGCAGATCATAGTAGCTGCAGAAGGAGAATGGAGGAAGATAAAGGAGGTAACAGATCCTCAAAGCCCAAGTTTCGGTGGCAGGACTTGGCATGTTAGCAGCTTCTGATTCAGTCTTCACTGAACAGCGACTATCAAATCAGCCACTCCAGAACGAGTTCCCCATGCCAGCTGGGTTTCAAGGCAGTGTCTGCACTTCCTTCTCCTGGGGACTGGCAGCTTGGAAGCCAGAACTCTCCTTTCCTTCCTCCATCAAGACTAACACACCTAGATCCACCCCCTCCCCAAGCACACACTCCCCCAAGTTCTTACCTTTCTTTCATGCTCTGTGGAAACAGCTTGGACTGGGGACAATCCTGGAAGTGACCCCTGGCGGGCATGCATGCTTGCTCTCACTATGTGGCTCCAGCCGTGTCTCTACCCTGCTTAATGTTCTTTAGGGTCTCCTCAGACCTTATGGGTCCACTGTGAACAAGCGGAAAAGATTCCTCCACGTGGGCTATTTATGTCCCCTCTTCCACATGCGTGAGATTCTGTTCCTTCCTATCTGGATGACCCCATTCTCTTTGGTCACCTCCTCCATGAACACATTGATCTGAAGCAGCCTCTGTCTCCATGACTCCCCACCCCTGTCCCTGTTGTAGGGATGATTTTCTCCCTTCCTTCTGATGGGAAATGACTTTATTTAATTTACATGCATATTTGACTATTTTCTATTTGCCTGCACTGGAATACAAATGTAGGAGGGTGGGGGTCTCTGTCCTGCTCAAGGCGGTGATTTCCCACAACTGACCTGGGGAACATGCGCTGAAATAGAAATGAAGGGCTGTTCTCACCATGTTGTTGGCCTGAGTGTCAAGAAAGTAGCCACTAGAGTTCAGCTACCTATAGCATTGCAAAGACAAAGCTAGCCCTTAGAAGGTGTCTCCTGGGTTCCCAAATGCTTCCCCAACTTTTCAGCCTCTTTCCCTGAAGTGGAAAGAGTCCAATAAGAGAAATAATTTTCCTCTACAAATAGGTGGCATTTCGCTGGCTTGTCTCATCACCATAGCCTGTGAGTCTGTCCTCTGGGCTGGCATTGATTCTAAAAGGCAAAGATCACGGCTCGTTCCGGAAGGCCACTCAAACCAACCAGCTCTGTATTCAGTGGAGACCACCAAGCAGTCACTAACTAGATGGAGAAGAACACAGACTGACCATTTCCAGGTAGCAGATGACCCTTTTCTGCACATAACAGAAACTGGATTTCTTAGAGTGATAGAACAAGAGTCTGGGTGTTTATTTTGTTCTACTTTATTATTAACCTACTTTGCAATTGTTAGTATTGTGTGTCCTAAATCTATGTAGTAAGGCTTTGGAAGTCAGGGTGAAGCTTTTCTCATCAATTCCTTTAGTTCCCCTCAAAAGCAACACATAGCCGTTCCTGGGTGTGTAGTAGCAGGTTGCTCCACCATTTAGCAAAGCTAGAAGGGGCACCTAGACACACGCGGTTTATTTCACACTTTTCAGCCTTGAACATGCTGTGTCACCTGCGGCAGAAGCATCAGAACTCTTCGGAAAAGAGCTGACACATGTGCAGACTTGGTTCTAACTAGAGTTTCTCATCTGACCCTTCCAGAGAGGAAGGGATGAGCAGGCTTCTCAGGTCTACCTGTCAAGATGTCCTGGAGATAAGCTGAAGCAAATGCTAAAACAGGCTCCGCCTGCGAAAATACACTTCCCAGTGCTGATGAATGTAAGCTACTCTCCTCACCAGTCTCAGCCCTGAGACATAATCTTTAAATATGATGCACAAACAGTATTCATTTTTAATTGGCAGATAAAAATTATACAGTGCATAAATATTGTGGCATTCATATGTGTTATGGCTGAAAAATAAAAAGGTACTTAACAGTTACATAGCTATCATTGTTTCCTGTGCAGAGAACTTCTTCATCTCTTTTTGTGTCTGCTGGGGCTCTAACCCAGGGCCTTACTCATGCTAGAGCCCCACCAGGCTATAGCAACAGCCTAAGAACTCTAAACAAATGGGTCTTCATCGATTCTCAAGCATTAAATATGTTCACTATAATCAACATATTAAACCGTACTTACATCCCTTGAATTTTTCTCTTGTATAATTGAAATTTTGTAACCTCCCCGGGCAACCTCTCTCCTCAAGCCTGGTCTTAGTCAGCTTTTCACTGTTAGGATAAACTGTCTGTAAACCAAGCAGGAAGGTCCACTTTGGCTATTTGGAAGGGTTGGCTGCTTTAGGCCTGAGGGGAATTTAGAGCGTCACCACAGGGAAGGTGTGGTGATGTAAAGATGTAAAGCTGCTCCTGTGTCTGGTGGGGAGGTCAGCTGGGACAATGTGGGCCGCCAATGGCCTCCTTCCTCCAGTGAGGTTTCACCTCTTACAGTTGCCACTACTTTCCCTTCAGCTGTGAACATGACAGGTTAACACACTGGTGAGGTTAGAGAGATCACAAGTCCAGTCACCTCTGAACACTGTTGCACTGGAGATCTTATCTTCACCTCACCAACTTCTGAGGCCCATTCGAGACACAAATTATAAGACCTTATGGCCATTCTCTACAGAACTTTTAGACATATGACTTAACAAACAAACAAACACACACACGTGTAAGTAAGATCATGTAAGAACATGTAAGATCGTGTCTTTTTGTGGCTGCTTATTTCAATTCACACAGTGTCCGCTAGATTCGCCCTGTACTCAATGACAATATTTCTTAAGGCAGAAAAGTATTTCATTGTGCATAGGTGCGATATTTTCTTTCTTACTTATTTACTTTACAGTGCTGGGATTTAGAGCCAGAGCCACACACACACACACACACACTAAGGAAGTGCTTTGTCAGTGGGGTAGATCCCTAGCTCAAACGACATTTTCCTTTACAATTTATCTCTTGATGACTACATAGATTGATTTTTGTATTTTGACTACTCTTGTTGCTCTGAACATAGAAGCTCAGATATCTCTTCCAGTCACTGAATTAATTCAGTGTGTGTGTGTTGGGGGGGGGGTAGGTGTGTTTACTCAATCACATGTGTGGTGGTTTGAATAAGAATGACCCCCTCATAGGCTCATGAATTTGAATAGTTGGTCTCAGTTGGTGGAACTGTTTGAGAAGGATTAAAGTTTTTGGCTTTGTTGGAAGTATTTCACTGGGGGACAACATTTGAGTCTCAAAAGCCCTCACCATTCCTGGTTAGCTCTTCTGGCTTCTACTTGCAGATGAGGATGTAAGCTTACTGGTGCTGCTCCAGAACCATGCCTGCCTGCCAGCCATGCTCCCATGTAGTGAGAATGTTTCTTTAAAAACCTAGTTGTGTTGTGTGAATGTTTTTATTTTAATCCCAGGTGTGGGATATGGAGCTGCTTCAGTTTGTCTACAGCCGTTAGCTATGATTGTCTCTTGCTCTAGGAGTGGCATGATTTTTGCCAGCTGAGACAGTTTAACTCTGGGGACTCTGGAGAGGAGAGAAATGGGAGAGCCCTGAGAAGGATTGCAGTGGTGGTGGCAGCTGTTCCCTCCTGTTGCCGATCCCAAAAACTGCTAGTGGTTCCTGCTGCCGCGTTTGCTGGATTGCTGGATTGCTCATTTGCTGGATTGCTGGATACTCCATTATTCTATAGACACCATGACTGAAGCAACTTACAAAAAATAAGTTTTATTGAAGCTCACCATTTCAGTGAGTGAGACAATGTCATGGTGGGGAGCGTAGGCATACATTTTGGGGCTACTTTATTGGGATCTTATATCTACCACCCTTCTAACCTTTATTCTACCCTAATTTCTACCAACCCCCAACATTAAGTAGGAGAGAAAGAAGGTTAGAGAGAAAAGGGACTATGGACCTCTTTAGGCTACTTACTGCTGATTAGGATTGGATTTCTAGGGGCAAATCCAGTCTTTGTCATCAGACTATCCAGTACAGACAGCAATAAGGATGTTCCTGAATTGCTGTCTGTACTGGCTATATGAATTTACATTCCTATCAACAGATGAGCCATTTATTTTTTTTTAATGTTATCTTTATTTATGTGTATTTGTGTGTAACTACACGAGTTATGTTCACCATGAGTGTAGAGGTTCCTTTGGAGGTCAAAGGGCATCAGATCCCTGGAATAAAAGTTTCAGGCAGTTATGAGCTGAACTGAACCCAGGAGCTCTCTAGGAGCAGTAGATGCTCTCACCACTGAGCTGCCTGATTAGCCCACAGTTAAGTTGTAAGATTTTAGAATGTGTGCCCAGTTGTAGTACATACAGGTGTGTTCATGTGCTTGTGGGTGGGGGTCCAAATGTGCGGAGGCCAGAGATGCTAGGAGTCTTCCTCAAGCCAGCTTCACCTTAGTTTGTGAGAAAGGGTCTTACACTAAACCTAAGCGTGCCTATTCGGTAGGCCTTTACCCCCATCGTTATGTAAAGTATCCAGGAAGGTAACTGTATCTTAAAGCTCATCCAGGATATTATGATTTACCACATCAATTTCATAGTTAATTGAATTTTAACTTGAGTTATTCTGATAGTATTTTTAGTCTATGTGACTATTCCCAGCCTCCTTTTGGAGAACTTTACATAATTCTAAGTAGCAGACTGAATTCTGAGTTATTTTAATTTTGTATACTTTGCCATTGTCATACCCAATCATGTGACTTTGTTATGAATTCCCAAGCATACATCAATAAACAAACGAATTTTGAGTAAAAGCTGCTTTTCTTCACTCAGTTTAATCCCAGTGCAATGATCTATATGTGCCCATTAAGGTCAAGTGACAATTCATTGACTTTGAAAACATGAATAACATTCCCTTGTGCAAGAGATCCCTGTGTAGTGGCATGTATTTAATCTAAGTGGTTTTGAATTAAGCAAAGATTTCTACTTCATCCAGAGGAAAAGCAGTTGCTCCTTGGTAATACCACAGAATTCGAGAAAGTGAAATGAAAAATAGCCAAGGATTAGATTTACCTATTCCAGCGGGTACATATATCTACCAAGTATACACAGGAACGTGATGGCTCCACTCATGTGTCATCTATGCAGAACGCTCTTCTCCTGAGCCTGGGGGCACGGTCCTACCCCCATGGCCCTCACTCCTTAGTCATGCAGATTTGTCATAACAGAGA
Source organism: Psammomys obesus (assembly GCF_907164565.1). Lineage (NCBI taxonomy): Eukaryota > Metazoa > Chordata > Mammalia > Rodentia > Muridae > Psammomys > Psammomys obesus. Next base: position 6,145,396 of record NW_026591918.1, on the reverse strand, counting down.
TTAGCTGGTACATAAGCGCCATCCCTCTCTTGTCTTGCCTACTCAGGGAGGTTTGAAAAGATCTCTCGACTCTTTGAAAATGGGATTCAAGGCGCAGCTTATCAGCCCCTACTTCAAAATTCACCAGCAAAGCATAAAAGCAAATCATAAATTTAGAGAATCAGTTTGTTGGGACTGAGTTACAGCTACAAAAAATAAATCAAAGAGCGGCTTAAACCACATGGAAAGAAATGGCCACAGATGCCATGGATGTGCCATTTGCTATTCATTCATGTATTTAGTGTTAGCTAATCCAACACAGATTTCCGATCTTCAAACCCTCACTTATCAAGCACTGATGGAGCACCGCTTATCCTCTTGTTGCTTTAGGGCTGGATTGGGTGATCCTGATGGTTTGTTCATTTTAGTCCATCAATAATGATGGAGCAGTGACTAAAGGCTATAGGCGGAATGAATCGTAGAAGGAAGTCTCAGGTTCATGGATGGAACTAAAGTTCACAGAAGTGGGCACACGCTCTGCGTGTTACTGTGCATCGGTAAGTCCTCGGAGTTGAGGTCCTAGCTAAGCAGCAGGGCTGGAAAAGGGCTGAAAATGCTCACAGTGCAAGTTCAACATTAGGGTCCTCCTTTACTTTCTGGACAACCCTAAAAAAAAAAAAACCAAAACAGTCCATTTGTACAGTGGATCTGACACCCTAGAGATTCTGTACAATGGCCATTTTATTGTTACTTACCCAAGAGGAGGCTCAGAAAAAGTGGTACTTTGGACACAACAGAAGCAGTCTAGCTTGAGAAAATAACTTATAGCTAAAGACTCTCTCTCTCTATCTCTCTCTCTCTCTCTCTCTCTCTCTCTCTGTGTGTGTGTGTGTGTGTGCATGTGTCTGCCTGTCTGTCTCATTAAAATTTAGACCTCTGTAATAAAAATAGATTAGCTTCCCACTTTTCTCCAGACATACTCCCTCGTGTCGGTGAGGTGAGGAACATTTTACCTACAGAATGTCTTTGACCACAACCACTGAAATAAGCAAGAGGCCTGGCCATTCTGACATTGCAGGGGAGCAAAGCAAGAAGTGAAGAAAGCAGCCCAGCTAAGGAGCTGCAAGAGCTTTTATTCAAGAGTCCTCAGGGCTGAAGCAGAGGGAGGAGAGGAGGAGGAGGAAGGGGGGAAAGGGGAAAGGGAAGGAAGACAGCAGAGGAGAGGGGGATGGCTACAGCACGAGGGACAGAAAGAACAGAAGAAAGGGATGGAGGAGGGAATCTGGTACCAAGACAATTCTCCCTGAAGAATGGCAGAAAGAAAGTCCATCTGTTGCCTTCTTCATGATTATAGATGGCAAACACTGGAGTTTAAGTCAGAGTCATAATTGTGCATGTCTTGCATACACATGACAAAGTCTTCACACTGCTGGGATTAGACTGTCTTTTTCTTCTGAGGCCAGTTCTGTGGTCGCATCATGGAACACTATTTTTCAGCTTGCATCTGTGTGCCACACTTTCATGACACTTGTCACTATCCATGGTATGGAATTTTCATCTGTATCTATACCTCCAGACAGTGTCACCCGAGATTGGGTCTTGATTCACAGGTGGCTCATCCTCTATCTATTAGGCATGGGAATTACATTAAATACTGGTGATGCAGAGAGGGGTGGAAGTGTTAACATTAGGCAGGAATGGTAGACCTTTGTAGGAAGACACATCCAGTCTGAACAACTGCTGGTATCATTCCCCCTTCTCCTGAATAAAGTTCCCAGAGCGTCCCTTCCTCTCAGCCAGGTGATTGGGGGAGCTGGGTCCACCCAGCTCAAGGTGTTGGCATGTCATTTAGGCCTGTCACATAATTCAAGCTTCATGGGTGGTTGATTAGGTCAGCAGAGAGAGTCTCAGTAGTTGGGGTCTGGCAGGAGTGGGATGGGAACCACCTCTACTTTGAGGCTGGTAGCCTGGGTGAGGAGCACTGCAAGGAGAAGGTAGCTTTGGAGGTGAACACAGTGTGCCCATCCAGAGTATACAGAGAAAAATGAGACTTTGCCTTTGACCAGTCATAGCCTATGGATCCAGCTATGCTAAGACCGTAGAGTTGGTTTGCATTGGGCTTTATCGTCTGTAACTGGAAAAGTTCTTGCAAAGTAAACACGTTTGCTTGTTTTATGGGCATTACCATTTGAGTAAAAGAGGCATAATCAGGTTTAAGGTTAAAGAAAAGCTACCCGTTTGCTCTGAGGGTTCAGGCCTGCCACACAGGCAGACACCAAAGAAGATGTTCTTAATATGAGGCTGTCAGCATATTATCTTGAGAGAGAACATGGCCAGGAACAAGTACATCTAGCAAACACTAATGTATATACCAGCTGAGCCAAATGGGAGGGGATGCTACATGCGCCAGGAAGGTCTACAAACTCAAGTAAAAAACAGGTACAATACTCATCCTTCTGAAAGTTACACATCTTCCCTGACTAAGAGGCCATCTTCTCCTCTAGTAGAGAATAGATTCACACATTTAATTATTTGCACAAAGCTTGTGTAACCATGCATGTCATGTATAATAAAGCTTGGACAGCAGAACCTTCCAGAAATGAGCTCGTTGAGGGCAAACACTCTGGCAAATGAAAAAATCCAAACTTTAAACTTCTGCTGCATCCCTGAATGTGCCCCTTTGAGTTTACTACCTTTGCCAAACTTAGATACAGCTTTACTTTTCTACCGCTGTAATGCACTGCCTGGTGTGAATACCTTAAGAGAGATAAAATCAGCTTTAGTTCATGTTTTTGGAGAGTTTGGTCCATGTTCTTGGGATCATCACAGCAGCAAGAGCATGGTGAACTGGAAGAAAGTGGAGAGCCAGGGAATATAAGAAGGGACAGCGTGAGACCCACTTCCTCCAACTAAGCTTCACCTACTAACCTTTCATCATTTCTCAACAATGTCCTCACACTACAAACCCATCCCTGGTTAATCCATTCACTTAGTCAAAGCCTTCATGAACTAAGCGTCTCTGGGCTAAAAGATACAAAATATAAAATTCACAGATGATGTGCACTTTCTCCTACCAGACAGCAGTAGTGACAGCAGAACTCTGGGGTCAGGTAAGAACTGGAATCCAAAAAAAAAAGAGAAAGAACTGGAATCCAGGCTCTCCTTGGAATCACTGGGCAGCTCTGGGTGGCTTGTGTAACCTCATCAAATCTTCGCTCTGTAAACAGGATTACTAAAGCTTCCTACCTCCCTGGGCTTTTGTAATAATGAAACAAGAAATCACAAATCCCCAACAAAAAAATTTCTTTTTTTTTTTCCTTTTGATTTGTCATTTTCCTCAATCATGCGGCTGTTGTTAGTGGGTGGATGTATAGCGAGGTTCTTGAAAAGCACACATTCTGAAGGGGGCAGCTGGGGTAGAGTGAGGACTAAGCGGTGCTCACCCCACCTGGCAGCACTAAGGGAGACATACAGGGGCTATCACACTTTATGACGGTGGGGATATCTCCCTATAGATTGTCACGTGCTTGTGCTAGGTATCACGGAGGTACAAGGAGATCACGTGATATGGGTAGGGTCACCCAGCCACAAAGTGCAAAGTGGCACAGACAGGTCTCAGTCCTGGTCTGTGTGACTACCCCACCCCCACCACACACACACACACACATACATACACACACACACACACACACACGTCAGCCTGTGCTTTGCTAAGGCAGAAATGCTCTGAGGAATTCTGTGTATCATTGAAACAGAGGAGCAAGCGTGGCTCACCGCAACAGTTCCTCCTTGTTGCACCAACAAACACCCTAGAGGCTTCAGGGTGATGAAAACCCTGCTTTCAGAGGGGGCTGTTCCTTAGCTATGAGGATGAAGAGACACCCTGTAGTAATGACGCACAGAGCTCAGCCCTCCCCAGCCGAGAATACTACCAACCAGAATTGCCAAGGCAGAGGAACATTTTCTTTCTTGAGAGTTTCCCAGGACTTTACAAACATGACCCTATTAATCCTCGAAATACCCGGATGAGATAGGTAGTTGGAAGTTATTATTATTCTCACTTTCAAAGTAGAACATCTGAAGCCAAGAGAGATTAAGCAATTAGTCTGAGGTCAAATGGTGAACCAGGGACAGACCTGGGAATGAAACAATTATCTTCTGAAATTCCAATCGAATGCACAAACTGACTGGCTTTTCATCAAGACTTCTACGGTTGCAGCTGGCTGGACTTGTATGGGTTGCTTTAATACCAATATCCAAACTGACATCAGGTTTTCCTAAAGCATTGCCTGAAAACAAAACAAAGAAACAGGCAAATTCCCCACGTGATGCCTTGCCCCAAATGGGGTCTTTCCTCTGCAAAGGTCCTAGGTCTTTATCTCACCTGCATGAATTTGGGAGGACTAGGGGCCAGAAGACAGAACCCTTCTTGTGGGTTTCCCCTCCAGCACTCACAGCCACCCTTTTATTTGAAAACAGGTCCTTCCTCCCTCTCCCTGTCCTTCTCTCTTCCACCTCTCTCTTCCTCTCTCCTTCTTTCCCTCTGTCCCTACTTCCCTTCCTCCATCCCTCTCCATTTAAAAATTTACTTTTTGGAGAATTTCATATCATATATTTTAATCATATTCCTTCCCCTCCCCAACTCCTCTCAGATCTTCTCCCACCAAACCTCCTATTCTTTCCTCCCTTAAAAATAAAATCTAAAACCAAAACCAAACCAAAAATGCACACGCACACACACACACACACACACACACACACACACACAAGCACAAACAAAACCATAAAATCTGGTTTCTGTTTGCTTCCTACCCTTGAGCTTAATGCCTACTTTGGAGTATGCTTGATACACTCATTGACACTCTGCTTAAGAAAACTGATTTCCCCTCTCCAGGTGGCTATCAATTGCAAACAGCTACTTGGTTAGGGGTGAGATTTTATTGTCCCTCTTTTGGGGTTTTGTCTGGGTTTATCCTATGCGTGTCTTGAGCACACTGTCACGGTCTCTTTGAGTTCATATGTGTTATCAGTCCTGTTATATCCGGAAGACAATGTTTCCTTGGAGTCAGCCACCAACTCTGGCTCCTACATTCTTTCTTCTTTCTCTTCCACGTAGATTCCTGAGCCTCAACAGAGGGAGGGATTTAATAAAGACATTTAGGGCAGAGTACTCCAAAGTCTCTCATTCTCTGCCTGTTGTCCAGTGTGGGTTCTTTATTACTCACCATCTACTACAGAAAGAAGCTTCATTGATAAGGTTTGGTCAATGCAATGACTTGAAGTTCTGGTTGAAACTCCAAGCTCAGAATCCAAGCACTCTCAAGATAAGGTATTACTAACTAGCTCATACTGACTTCAACTTGTGATTATCCTACTTCAGTTTCCTGCACAGTGAGATTACAGGAATAACCTAGTATGCTGTGCTCTTTTATTTGGGGTATGTATATTTGCATGTGTGCACGCATGTGCATGTTTCTGTATGTACATGTATGTGAAGGCCAGAGGTCAGCAGAGAGTGTTGTTCTTCAGGGCTACCTTGATTCTTTTAGTTAGTCTGTTTGTAGTTGTTTTTGTTGTTATTTTGTTTTAAGAAAAGTCTCTCACTGAGATGAGCTGATTCTTCCAGCGTGTGTTGTAGTGTTCCCCAGAGTTCTTCTTACTGTTGCCTCTGCAGAGCTGGGGTTACAAACCCTCTTACTGCACCTGGATTTTGCGTGAGATGTGAGGAATTGTACATAAGTCCACATTGCTTATGTGGCAAGTTTTTCTCTAGCACAATGTATTCTTTCTTTAGAGATAATCTGTACCACAAAAAGGTTTAGGAAATATTTTGCAATTTCTCTGATGTTGGGACAGAAAAGATGAACATAAACAATTTTAAAATTGTGTAAAATCCATAATCCACCCATTCAGCTTTGAGCTCTACTTTGTCTTTAAATATTTTTTAGTCTTGGGGCTGTACCGTTTCGACAGTAAGTGACAGGGCCCAGGTGAGAGGAGAAGACTTCCAGGTAAGCCAGGAGAAAGCTCTGCTTCAGGCAAGCACTTTCTAAGGGCATACACACAGGAAATTGGTCCGTGGTGCACAGTAATGCTCATGGTCTCTTCTATCCAGTTCTGCACAGACCCTGGCCCTCCAAATACCTGGGATGATTTTCCCCCTTTTCTGATTACTTCAACCTTTTTGATCCGATTGGCAATCAACCACTCTATTAGGATTTTCTCTAGTTTGGGATAAAGTGAAATATACATGAGCTCATTTGAATTGTGTGGATACAGTGTTGTTTCATTCACATGGTGGGAGACTCCCTTTAGAAGTGGCTGCTTGTTTTCAGAATTCATGGTGGCCACTCCCGGCTCTGTTGAATTTCAGTCTCTTTGAGAATCCTCATCAGACATCCAGAGAAATTCTCTCATGCCTGCACAACTTCTTAAAGTGCTGGAGTCCCCCAACTTGTCACCCGAAGAACATCTTCTGTCCCATCACTTTCTTACCCCTCCTCGGTTTTGTAACACACAGACACACAAACTGTGCCTGTATAGGAATGATGCTAAGAAGAAAAGAAAACAACTTCCTAGCTCATACAGCATAGCCTTTGTCTTCTGTCCAGGAAATGAAGCGCTGGGAAAATCCTAAGGCAGGACGATTCCTTCCCTGGGCGCCTCTACCTCCTTTTCTTCTAAACTAACAATACAATGGTCAGAAGGCAGCCCATCACCAGACAGGGTTTGGGGCCCAAGTTCAGAAGCTTGCCAAGAATTCTCTTGGGCATTTCCACATGGAGCTGGGGTGTCAAGGTATCACACAGTCTTAACCACTCTGTGGGCTATTTCCATGGGATACATAAAACTAGCCTGTGTGAAAGATGTCATACAATATCCATGCACAAGCAGCTCTGCTTGGGACTTCCCTAGCTCCTAGACTCAGGGCAACTGTGCTACAAAATCAACCAATCACATGCAGACTATGACTGCAGGTACTGATTGCTAAGCAACTCAGAACGACTCTTACAGATGTGTAATATCTGTATGGGATGTGTTAGGACATCTGTACGGGAGGAAGGCAATGAAAGCACCCAGCAGAGCGAGCAGCACTCTACTGTCCAGCCTGCTACAATGGTTTTCCCTAAGCAAGCTCACATTTCTTATCACGTAAGTTGAGCAGATTTTCCCCTGCTTGTTTTAACCTCAGTGTTTTATTGTCCCAAATCCTTGCTCTTGACTTGAGTTCATGTGTTCTGTGGAAGTACAAGTGGTAATTACACAAGTCTTTCCTTCCCTGTCATTGGCAACAGTCACCAGGGAAATTTACAGCCCCCAATATTCAGATCTGGAAACTGGTTATTAAGCATGGTTGAGGAAAACCCTGACGTGGCAAATGGCATGTGAACAAGGACCAGCTCAAGCAGCTCTTGGGAGAGAATGGCTGGGAGTGAGCCAGTGACCAGCAATGTAATTTCATTACATGCTTATTATTTATGATATATTATGGCTAATAATAGCTATTATCTCCATTTTGTTCATGACCCAGCATTGTAGCTGGCATTGTGTTAAGTGTTCATTTGGTCCTTTTATTATTATTTTTTGTAATACAAACTTCTAGGTTTGAGTGATAATTTTAGGATGAGTTAAAAAAAAAAAAGCAGCTACTCTGCAGGCCAATGCTGACTTGTTTGGCATGCAGTAGAATTGGAATTATAAAGAGGGTTGTAAACTCAGGCCCACTCATCTGCTGGCAGGCAACATAATGGGTGGGCTTGGCCAGGTGTCAAATTCTAGAGGACAGTGAGGACAATGGAGGGATGGATGCTCATTGCTTCCCACGCTCGCTCCTAGACTCTGAGCCCTCCATGATTGCACTTTCCAAAGATATTTCTAAAAATAATTTATTTTGAGACAACTGAAAACGTACTGAAAAGCTGGAAGAGTATAGAAAGAATATCTCTATGTCCGCTTTTAGCATATCACTTCATCAGCTGCTTGGGCTCTTTCTCTTTTATGTCAGTGTATAAATCCATTATTATCAGTTTCTCTGAGCTGTGTAACCATAGCTACAAAACTCTCTAAGTTCTCCATCAGATATTTCTCCTAAACAAGACCATCCCTGTGTCAATGGTAACTTCCAAATAAGAAAGCCATCTTGATACCACACTGCTGCCCAATCTCAGGTCCTCTTCAAATTCTGATGCCCATCTCAACAGGTGGCCCACTGTCCCATCAAGAATCGTATGTGACACTGTGGTCGTGTCTCTTTAGTTCTGTTTAATCCGGGTAATTCCTCAGGTTTTCAAATATTGGGGACTGAACCTAGGATCCCATGCTTTAATAAGCATCACTGGCCATCACTCTACAGGAGATGCAGCCTCGGTCTTAATTTCTAATCCCTCCAGTCTAAGACTCTGTGGGTCACACAAGAAATGCCTGAAGCTTACATATACTCCCTGGTTTTCTGACCTCTCTGATGTGAAAATTGGTGCACACTGGCCTTAACATTTTTTAGGGCAAATGTTTGAAATGAGGAAGGACAAACACAAAAGGTACGGGAGTATGTTGCTTAATAAATGTCCACAAAATAAACTTAACTTTTTGAATGATTTCCAGTCTAAGAATTTAAATTCTTATGCCCACAGGTGAATCTCCTTTTTTTGTCCTGAGCTTTATCTGAGTAGAATCAGAGGGAAGGTTCTTTTCAGTCCAGGATTGTATGAGATGTTGCCCTGTCAGGTCACATGGCAACAATTTCCTCTGTGGAACTCTTGCTCTCAGAGCAGCAGTTTGCTTCAGTCCCTTTAATGGCGGGTGGAGAGCTCAGCAGCTCAGTAGCAACTGAGCAGAAGATGCTCTTCTCCAAGCACAGCCCTAGCCCTGCTTAGGATTCTTCCTCCTCCATGGCTGGTAGCTAGGAGTTACATTGTTTCTGTTGGCTCTGACCAGAGCAGAAGTCACATTCAGTCTGAATGTGACATACTTCTACAAAAGCAAGTACAAAAATATAGAGAGAGCTACACGGCAGAGACTCAGGAGCAGCCATCTGGCTTGCCTGACTCACGCTGTTTAACTGAGCTGCGGTCTTTGGGAGTCATGGTCTAATGTAATGTAGCTTTGCTTTGAGCTTTTCTTTTTGGTATATGCATGTATGTTTGCTTCCTATCACTTGTTTCTTGTTCTTATTTGGGGCTGTGTATTTTCTCCATTTTTCAATAGATCTATCCCTTGAGCAGGAGACTCCATGTCTAGCTAGGAGGATGACGAACCTTCTCACCATCACAGAGGAGTACAATGTCTGAGTTCTTATCTGTAGGGCTGAGAGTACATATACACGTGTGCACGTGTTTATTTAGACTGTGTAGCCCATGCCTGCCTTGAGCTCACAGACCCCACGCCCGCCTCAGTATCCTAAGCACTGTGGTTCCTGGCAGGAACGGCAGTGCTCACTTGTGCAGTTATTTTTATTCATGATACTTTTTCTTTCATTTTCTTCTGTGTGTAAAGAGTGCACCCTTTCAAAAGGACAAAACGCCCTAACAGATATGTTGGGCCTAATAAATGCCCATACTTCTTTGCACAAGGGCAGAGGCATAGCATCCTCATGGATCAGGTGCAGGATTTACTGAGGGCTGTGTCCCTAAGTCTTCCCTCGGGGAAGTTGCAGCTTTGTGACAAGCATCATCTAATTCTGGCTCTCCTCTGCACTTGGAAAGGGGTCTAGTCCTCTCACACTGGCTGTTTTTATCACAGGTGCCCTCACAGTCTGAGAGGGGAGATGAGAGCAGAGGCAGCAGGTGTGCTTCTCTCCAAGAGAGAGAACTCAGCCAAGCAACAAAGCTATTGAACAAAGGATTTTGCTCCTAAAAACTGGGATTTTTTAAAGTCCTCTAGCTACTGCATCTTCCATGTTGCTACCAGAGCATTCTCAGGTGGAAAGTTAATCCTTTATCCCTGTACCCTGTGCATGTGGTACATGTCTATGTTTATGTGGGTGTGTATGGACCCCGTGTGGAGGCCACAGGTTCCCCTCAGGCATCTTTCTATCACTTTTTTTGGCAGGGTCTCTCACTGGATGCAGAGCCTACACCCAGCTAGAACTGCTGGGCTGCAAGACTGGGATGCTCCCATTTCTGCTTCCCAGTGCGGTGGTTCAGGTGAGTGCCACAACACCCAGCTTTTGACATGGTTGCCAAAACCAGGTCCCCATGCTTACAGAGCTGTTTCTCAAGGCCCCAGTTCAATAGTTTGAAAAGTCCAACACGGGGGGAGGACAAGAGTGACCTTGGTGGCAGAAACTGACAAACACTGGCCTAGCCAGAAGGGCAAGGCCAGTATCAACAATGTTAAGTCATGTTGCAAGTATGGGCCCTCCTTGATAAGCTGCCCTAAGGATGGCCTTCCTCCCAATAGCCCTTGAGTTCTCCATGCTAACTAAGCCTGAACAAAGAAAGCAGCCAAATCCCAGCAGAAAGCTTCCCATAGTATACCGGGTTAGTGACCTATGAAGCAGCCAAGGTCATGAAGACAAGGACAGTGGGAGTGACTCAGGGCTAGGAGCTTATGGCAGCATGACAATTAATTGCAGCTTGGTGCCCTAGATGAAAATGGAAAAGAAGCATGAGGATAACGCCAAGGGAATGTGAACAAAGGATGCACTTTGCCCCTACGGTGTGATATTATTGCAAGGAAGGGCGCGTGCATTACTAATTTATCATCTTAAAGTCAAGAAAACCACATATCTGTGGGCATGGGCCACGTGTGTGCTCTGTCTAATGGGCTCAGATTGGTCTCTTACAAACACAGTTTATGCTAGACTCCACCACGGAAGTGTTACGAGGGATTGCTAAAAGCCAGAGATCAAGTTGGGTTCTAGAAATGGTTTGTGGATAGGACTTGTTAAATAGTCCCTTAGGGATAATGCTGAAGTCTTCCAAATCAGGAACAAGTGGGATCCTAGGTTTAGGCTTAGGAACTCATGTTTAACATTGTCAATTTCTCTTTTGATTGATAGACTCTTGTTAGCACTAGGTTCAGGCATGGGGAACCCTGAAGTAATGACACCAGCTCCCTGGGCTTTTTACTAGTCTGTAAAATGGGATCATAAAACCACCTGCCTTATGGGATGAGTAAGTTCACACACAACACAACACATAGCATCTAGTATGATACAGTACTAAGGAAGTAAACTAGAGCTGCTGCATCTGGTCATCTCTGTGAAATGTGGACACATTACACACATTATCACAGCAGTACTTACCTTTCAGAGCTGTTGCCGGGTGGATGAGAATAGATGCTGTGAAATCATCCGTCTCGCAGCCCTGCTCTTGGCAAATCCTCAGTGCGGTTCAATTACTCATGACCTACGTTTACGGATCATCAGTAGGCCCACTGTCCTGGATCCAAGATTAGGCTGTCTTCTCTAAGAGCATTTCATAGACAGTAGAGGAAGTCACAGGAGACCTGGAGACCCAAACACAAGTGTGCCTGCGTCTAGGCTGTGAGGCCTGAAGGGGCTGAGAACTCAAAGTCCCTGCAAACCTGTACCCATTCCAACAACCTGTGGTCCGCTGTCTTCCTCCCCCAGGGGCTGGGTTTGCTGGGTAAGACACAGGGGTTCCTGCTGGCCAGCTGAACCATAAGCAATTCTGAATAAGTCCTGGCTGCCTCTGCAAGGCTGTGATGTAAGAAATTCTTCGCTGATATGAGTTCTTTATCTACAAAAAGACAATAAAATGCAGAGGACAAACAAGGCCCCCAAATGTACCTGTCAGGGAAGTCAAACCCATTTAGCCAAGGTGTGGAGGCCAGAGATATTTTCTGTGTTGACAAGGATGAACTGGAGAAAGACCTTGGTCACCTTTTCTCCTTCCCAGACAGCCCAGGGACACACATGCCTGTCTAGGTGGCCATGAGTTTACCACATCTGCCTGGATTTGTCAATTATAACTGGGCCTCAGTTTCCCCATCTGATAAAACTGTTTCTAGCAACCACTCAATAATTTCACTGGAACTGGAAATTCCATTGTTCTAAAGCTTTAGGGGAAAAAGGACCTGGTTCTGTAGGCCTAAAATGGACATTTAGTGAGAGGCCATCATTGTGAGGGGACATTGTCTATGGTCCAACTCAGGCTGCAAAGGCCTATGAGTCCACACCTGGATGTCTATGTATACCCAAGTGGTGGCAGTGCTGGTTCTTATTTTTCTGCCTAGTTTTTTACCTTTCTTCCTAGAGTGGAATACATGTTTTCCCAATCAGAAACGTCCTTCCTACAGGCAATATGGCTGCCAACCACACAGCCTCACCCTCTTAGCTCCCCACAAAAAAGAAGGGTTCAAGAACCAAACAGAGCTGAATCATTTGACCCTTTTGGGAGCATCTGCAGATATTGAAAAGGGAAAGACCTCTTGTCTAAAAAAACCAAGTCTAAAAAAACCAAATACTCAGAGACATCTTTGGCACCAAGGGGAGAGTTCAGCAGAGACTAAAGCCATCAGCACAATGAGGAATGCAAAGGAAGAGAGAGGATGGGAGGAGGAGGAAGGAGGGGAAGAGGAGGAAGAGGGAGGAGGAGGAAAAACAGGGAAATGGAGGCTGTGCATGAAAATAAGGGAAAGGGAGAGGGGAGAGATGACCCATGATCTAACTTCCTGATCTGAACCTGTATGAGCAGCTGTTTATCAAGGAAGATTTCTGTCTTGGCTTTTCCAGTTAAGGAAGATAATGATTTCCCTTCGCCCCTCTTCCCAACTTTTTTTGTTTGTTTGTTTCTTTTAGCCTGTTAGGTTCTTCAAATAGTAACCAATGGCTCCCAAAGAGTTGGAAATAGTCACACAGCGTATTTGTGAAAGATGGAATGAACTCACTTCGGAAAGAAACAAGGTTTATTTGATGGATATAAATAAGACAATCGGCACAAAGTACTCCTCATACACATGATAACAAAGTTATGAGCTGTACATACCTTGCACATGGTATTTCTACTAGACACGAGGTTACAATGACTGGCTGATACATGCCCATTGGTAGTTTCAAGGGTTCCTTAATTTTATTTATTTATTTATTTTTTCATATCGATGTCCATAATCACATGGATCAATATCACAACCCACATGCCACTCACTTGAAGAAATATTACAAGAAGCACTATCAAACAAGGGTCTCAGGGAATTAGATACATGGACCCCTGGCAGCATTCAAACGGCACTCTACACAAAAACACTGTGGCTAGAGCTTAGGTCAACACATTTGAGGTCTCATCAAAAACACTGTTTAAAAAGTAAAACCCACTTTCAAATGAAAGTTGACACGCTGTTAACGTGCATACTCAATACACAAATCATTAGATACAAAATTGAGACTGTCTATAGAAATCAAAAGGGGTCTAAATACAAGCCTGCTTTTGCACACAGTAAGATGTAGGCCACTTTTTCCTAAATGTTAGCCCAAACTTTTTGCTTAATTTCAACTACACTATGATTAGAAGGGAACCTGCTAGAGTTTGCACAAAGGAAATATCTTCTGAACATCACAGTGTTTGTTGTAAACCCAGACACTATTTGCAATGTGTGAAAAGGGATTTTTTTTCCTAACCCCAAAACTTTAGAGAATATTATACAAAATGGGAAATGATATTTCGTTAGATAGAATTTTATTTTTCAGGGACCAAACGATATGCTTGCAGGAAAATAAGATCAACAATACTTTCAACCAACAAAAGCAGGGCAAAAGAAAAATGATCCCCAAACATTAGATGTAACCAAATTGGCACATATGTAGAAATAGCTAACTACACATGGCTGGCCACTGTGTTTGCTACTTCAAGGACCCCATTTACCATCCTGGTTCTCCTACTGCATATTTCAAGTAGTTAGTTGCAGAGTTCAGGTCAGGACTTGGTGGCAGGAGGCTGTGAGGACTTTTCTGAGGACACCCAAACTGTACCTGGGAACCGGGGTTTGGCTTGGGTTTTCATTGCAACACTCTGCCAAAATGTACTAAATAAACTTGCAAAGAACTCTGTTCCCTTCTCTAACAAAGACCTAGATCCTTCTGATAGTTAAAGGACAAACTTTTTAAACATGAATGTATTTGGATCATTTATGTAACACGTAAGCTTTACACAGTTTCACTATTTACTGACAAGAATGAAGCCCAAAGCAAGAAACCTGCGTTAATGTATTACGCCTGACGCACCGGGAATGAAAGGTGCAACTCAGGAACAGTTTCCTTTCCCCAGCAAATAAGGGGTTTGCTTTTAAACATCTCTATGGCTCATGAGAGAGGTCCAGAGTTAATTGCACCAACAGTTGGAAAGTAATAATGATTAGATTCAATGCAAGATTTCAGCAGCTTCTGCTTAGAATCCTTTCCACAGCAGCAAAGAAAGACAATTGTATTTATTAAGGCCACTCATGCTTAAATTCACTGTTTGTCCTTTAGGAATGCAGGCGGGAGGGTTCCTCCCATTGACAAGAAAATGGGTCAATACAAGAGCTGCACACTTGCCAGGTTCAGTAGTGTGGTTTTATGAAGTTGTAATGACTAATAATTTTTAATCTTCAGAGGAAGCAGCAGGAGTTGAATTCTCCTTAGTACCTTGTCACTGTATTCAAAAGACCTTGGAATGTGGTCTCTTTCCCTGGCATGTGCTTCAAGATAAGAACTCTGTATCCACAGACAAGTTGTATAATGCTATTTACAGACATACAGCATTTGTGATTGCTCTTCATTCATCAATGTTTCCATGTTTGATGCTGAAAATGCTTTGGAATCCATGTTGGAGACATTTTCTTAAAAAAAAATAAAATAAAACAATAACAACAACGAAAAAACCCCAATGAGAAATGACCCTCCATTTACAGAAGACCCAAGCTCCCAGAGCTTGCCCAGCATTTGGATCTTGAAAATGAAGGAGTCTCAGTTTCGTATGGAGACCTGCATGTGTGAGAAGGAGAAGAGCCTGAGGCCAGGTCCTGTCCCAGCCCCGGGGTTCAAGGAGCATAGGCAGCATATATGCAGGTGCCTCAGGCTTTTATCACTCTCTGGTACATGAGCGGGACAATAAAATTATGAATGACCAATTTAGATGTGCCACGCACTGTCAGAGACACACACCATGTTCTCATAAGGCGATTTCTTGGCAAGTTTTTAGTGGTTTAAAAAATTGATTTCATTTCCAACCTGGCCCAGAGGTAACAACACATAATACCATCAAAATGTGGTTCCTTGACCAACAGATTACAGAAACAGAGGAGGGTAAAGGCTCTCTCAGTTTTTGGTCTTTTGCTTTCTTTGTCAAATATTCCATGCACCGTGGACAGCAGCAGCAGCACTCAGCAAGTTTAGATCGCCTGATAATCTATGCGTTAGGACCACTTAGACTGAGCAGCAGGATAACAGGTGATGGAGCTAGCTGTCCAATAGAAGCTGAATCCACACTTTGAACCCTGTGTAGCGTCACTGCATCCATGGGGCAAAGCGACAGAAATGAAACGTTCATCCCACAGCTTTCAGCAGAGATGGTCACTTTATAAAGGTCCAAATCCTGGTGGGAAATGAAGAGCCTGTCATTTTTCTCCTCCATCACATTCTTTATTTCCTATACACCCAAATCCGGAGAAACAAGGCCAACAAAATCAGGCAAGAAAGCGAACGTGAGAATCCTCCTTCCTTTTGGACCTGCCGCTGCGGCCGCTGGTGGACAATGAAGAGAGCCGCGCTGCCATAGATTATCAGGCTATTGCTGCAGAGCTGAGCTACCCTTTTAGGCAACCCTTCCGACAGCTGCAACGAGAAAGCACATGAGTTAACACGGAAAGACACTGCTGGTGCTATCTGGCACCACAGGGCAGAGGCCCCCTGCCCTCTCCCCATCCCGCCCACGGCCATTCTCTTCGGCTGGGGTAAGGGAGGAAAGGAAAGGGAATAAGGGAGAGGGCCAGAGAAAAAAGGAGAACTAGAACAGAAAGTTCAACTGTGTCTCTTGCACAGGTGTCTTTAGCAGAAGCCCTTTCAAACCATGTCCTGTTCTGCTCACACATTACTGATAACCACAGAAAAGGGAAAGGGAATATATCAGGTTCTCCTAGTGGCCACTTTGACACAGTCAAATGACATGTCACTTTTTCTCTCCACAGTTTTCTACAATAACTACCGTTTTACATTTTTAACTCAACTCAGAGAGATCTGAATGTTCAACACAGCCAATATGCCAAAAACTTTAACATTCACTTAAAAACCATGTGATGGCAAAACTTTCGAAGACCAGTAAACCATGGGAGAGCAGTGGTTTGAGTGACTGTTGGAGCTGGCAATTCCATTCACATGTATACACACAAAGGAAACCAAAAATCTGCACTCAAACAGATCCTTGAACTCAAGCATTCCAAGTGTCATTATTCACAGCAGCCCAAAGTGTGTGTCAACAAACAAGTGCATGAGCAAAATGCAGCGTGTGTATCACACCACTGCTGAGGCCACAGCTGTGACCATCTTCCCTGCTCACAGTCTGTGCCCTCGCCATCATCATTCAGCGGCTTGGGCTGCTGGGTGTCTCCAAGATACAGACAGAAGGTGGCTATCTGAAGACTGGCGGAGAAGGAAGAGTGCAATCACACCCACACGCACACACGCACGCACGCGCGCATGCACACACACATTTTTGTTTCATTTTATTCTTTGAAATAGGATTTTGCTTTGTAGCCTTGGCGGACCTTGAATTCGTGATCTGACCCCTTTGCCTCAGCCTCCCAAGTGCTGGGAAAGCAAGCGTGCCCCACCATGGTTTGCAGCGTGCACCGTTTTTTTATATCTATGCCTGTGGGTCTGACCTGGCAGTTGATCCACTGCCCTGCTCAAGCCCCAGCAGCTAAGGAGAAAGTGAAAGATCTCTTCCCAGATGAGCGTCAGCGCATCCTCAAGCAGTGTCAACGGAACGTATGGCTTATACTTTGAAAAGTCTGGTGTAATTCTTCCGGCTAAGAAACTTGAATCAGGAAAAAAAAAAAAAAAAAAGACTTTTGCAGAGCCAGAGATTTAGGGAGTTTCTAGAGCAGATCATATTACTCACTCTGGCACATAAAATCTCTGCAAAGTTTGTATGAAAATTGTAAGTCTGAGCACGCTTTCTGTTTCATGAGCTGTGCATAGCTCTCATTCTTTTGTATGTTAAGCATTCCTTAATCATCCCTTTAAAGGGCTAACCAATACATTAAAAGGCCAGATAGTGAAAAGAGAAAGGGAAACCTCGGAGAGTACTAAAATGCTCAGGTTTTTTTTCTTTACAGATGGGAAACTAAGTGAATAATTATGGTCAATGTCCAATGTCCTTGATATTTTTCCAAGATAAAGTAGCAGAGAGCAATTGTTTATTCAGTTGTGAGATAGGTTTCCAGCTGGGTACCAGGTCACAGAACAGAATGCAGGTCTCACAATCACAGTGTACTGCTTGTGGAAAAGTAATAGTTATTTGTCAATAATTAAATTATTATTTTAATTGAGTTTAATTAATTTTATCTATTATTTATTAATTCTGTAATATAAACATAAAGACAAACGTAGTTGTTATTTATTAACTAGAATAAAAAATAGTTAAACCATCCCTAATGGGTTAAATACTGATTTTAAAATGTCAATTAAAACAAAAGATGCAAACAACAGAAAAAACAAGTAGCATACTGTTTTGCATTTAGTGAGGACTGTCTCAGAGCCCTTAGGCCAGCTAGATCTTCAGCTATGTCTTTTAGGCCCTGTGATGCTTGTTAATTTTTTTTTTGGAAAGACAACAGAAATAACCACTACCGTGGATATAGCCACAGAACTGTCTTTAACAGTCTACCACACAAGCGTATTTTATAAATAAAATGATTTTTTTTAAGTGTTGCTACCCTTCAACAAAATGGTTGATCCACCAAGAGGCTCAGAGGAGTCTGTAGGAGAAAACAAAATCAAACCAAACCAAGCCAGACAAGACACTGCCAGCAGTTACAAACAGAGATCCTCGCTCCTCGAGAGGCATGTGAGGATGCACTTTCACCAATTTAAATGGGATCCAGGCCTCCAGCAATGGCAACCAGGGATGCCACCCACTGTAAGGCTCTTCCCGGCCTGGCTGAGCCTCCCTCAAGTAGATGCTCCAAGCAGCTGGTCCTAACCTCTCCAGGACCATCTGCAGGACCAGCTCTGGCTTCTGGGGGCAGCAATGGCTCTACTGTGATGGAGATGGCCACTCTAATGTACAGCTGTTGTATTGTGCCATCCTTGTCCACAGCTCCTTGTAATCCTGCTGCACTGGGATGGAAAACCTGTGGACTCCTGGCCAGGCTGGCAAGGTCTCCGCCAGCCTCCCTCCGCCCTGATGCTCTGTCTTTTCTTCTCCCTATGCTGTACCCTTTGACTTCATGACATTGCTCTTCTCCTAAGTGTGTCATTTTGTCCACATGCACTTATGTCATTTCTCCGGTGGATCAATTCTCTTTACTCTTTAGTCTCAGCCCAGATAGTGTGCAAGCCAGGAAGTCTCCTCTATGATCTCCATATTGTGAATTTTCTAGACTTGCCCTACCCAATATGGTAGTGGCTGGCCACACATGGCTATTGAACACTCAAAACATGTCTAATTCAAATTGAGACATGCTTAAAGTGTGAAATGCATACCAGATTTTGAAGATTTAATATGGAAAAAAGAATGTATACTATCTCCAGGAATCATTTTTAAGACTGACTTCACGTCAAAATACTTTGGATGTACTGAATCCCATAAAATACCTTGCCCTAAATTCTACCTGTTTCCTAGCACTTGAAACATGTGACTGCTAGGAAACCCAACATTATTGATGTGGCTTGCCATTTTAATCCCATTAGACAGCCATAGCCATATGGTTAAGTGTAGTGAGGACAAGGGCAGGGTGCTCTTGCTCACTTAGCGTCCTCTGAGCTTAGTGCAGCACTGGTTGGAGTACAGAGAATCTTAAAATCTCCTTCCTATCTAGCCTCCCTTGAAACAAGCCTTTCTATCCTGACCCCTGGCTTTTAGAGTGAACTATGTAGACCATGATTGTATTAACTCAATTGGTGTTACTAACCAGTTTGCTTTAAATGAATATTCAGAGAGTTCGCCCAAACAGATTTAGTTTAAGGACAGGGACCCTTCATTAGCTGATCTCTTTCTCCTGTCGTCCTTACAAAAGAAAAATTCAAGTGTGAAAGCTGTGGGCCTTCCCTGTGTTGAGAGAAGAGAATCATAGGGATGAGGGATGACAGCTTCCTTTAACAGTGGTCCTCAACCTTCCTAATGCTGCGACCCTTTAATACAGTTCCTCATGTCGTGGTGACCCACAACCATAAAATTATTTCATTGCTACTTCATAACTGTAATTTTGCTACTGCTATAAATCATAATGTGAATATCTGATATGCAGGATATCTGATATGTGTCCCTTATGAAACAACCTCCAAAAGGGGTTCTGATCTTCAGGCCTCTCCACAGCACAGCTGACAGCCAGCAAGCAGTAAGAGCCTCAGTCCTACACCCACATGCGAGTGAAATCTGTTAGTGACCTGAAAGAGCCTGGAGCGCAGTCCTCCAAGAGCCCTCCTGTCCAAGCCCTCTAAGGGCGGCTTTGCCTGGGGTTGTATGAAACCCTGTATAGAACTCACAAGAGACCTTCTGGACTCAGACGGTTGCAAAGTTTTTAGCATACCAAAGCACATGCTGGTGTCCAGGCTTTCTCACGCTGGCCTTCTGGCCCTCTCAGATCTTCTCACCTCGCAAGCTTCCCTCCTCCAGCTTCTCAGGCCTGCTATTTTGGCCATGTGCTGTTTTTTATTCTCTCTCTCTCTCTCTCTCTCTCTCTCTCTCTCTCTCTCTCTCTTCCCCCCCCCCCCCCCCCGCCTGCCCACCTACCATGGCCCAGTCCATTTTGCTGGCCATGTTTAGCCTACTTCTTTCTCTCCTGCTCTGGAGCCTTCCACCTGCCTATGGCTGTATGGCCCCTCTTATCTACAGTACAAACCTTCCCCTCAACCAAACCTTGGAGTGGTGGTGTCCTCACTTTCCAAATGGACCTACCTACCACAGAGGAGACCTATGGGGTGATAAATGGGTGAGATGCTGTGTTTCCATTCGTCTGGTTTGCAGCAACAGAGAACTAACATGGAGTATAGGCAATAAGGCTGGTGCTGGTGACAGTGACAGTAAAGGACACAGACAAAGCCCACATGCGCACTGAGCCTGTCTTCTCATGGGGGACAGATACACGCAGACCTATAAATGGACACCTGAAGGAAGTCTTAAATCTTTGTGCCCTGATTATGGACAACCAGGAAACAGATATCTCTGATTTTGGATGGGAAAAAGATGCCTAAAAGTTTCTGGTGGAAGAGAAAATAAAAAGCATTGACATCTTATTTCTATAATTTGATCTCATTTTCGTGCCCAGGTGGAAGTAGATACAAACATTTGCGAATCTGTGCATGGTGGGTACTCTTGATGTTTATCATGAAGGTATTTAATTTTTTCTCTATTAGAATACTTTTCAAATTTTTTTGTGAACATTTTAAACCGAAGAATGTGAAACTTGTGTCAAATTAGAATGCAAAGCTAGTTCCTTCATGGAAAGAAAAATCCCTATTAGGTGGTACAGCAGCATTTGGCTGGACTTTAGGTAGGGAGCAAGAGAGGCAGGAGACAGTCTGGCACAGCAGGGAGATTCTGGCTCAGGACAGATACCCCCAGGAAAGCCAGCTATAAATGTACTTCAGACTGTTTTTCTTTGGAATAAAGACACCTGCCTAGTTATGGCTTTCTTCTCCTGCCCTTTCAGTAGTGATTTGCAGAAACAGGCTGGGAGAAAGGGGTCTTTGGTAAACACAGAGGGGTTAAAGGGGAAACTGTTTAATAACAGTAGTAAAATGCAGGCTATTTTTGACATCTGGGTTAATGTCCATTCTGTTCCATGTGTGTTCCAAATGTGTGCAGTGTGCTCCAGATACAAAAACAGACATCCATTCACAACAGCCATGGATGCCCTAACGTATTGCACATGGTACTCACACAAAAGGCCAGCCCCTGATAGGCTAGTTAACCATGGCAGAGAAGAGGGCTCCTTCAGTGCCTTGGGCAGCCTAGAGAGCTGCTTCTCTGGGCGACTGTTCCCAGGAAAGCCCAACACAGTTGTTTCTCCCAAATTTGTGTGTGTGTGTGTGTACATGTACATCTGTGTTATTACTTAATATCTTTTAAAATGGGATGGAATGGGTTTCTCATTTTCGTCATGAAGATTTATTTATTATTGTTGTGATCAAAGTGGCAACAAATTATGTTAAATCATTTAATTTTCTTGATAGGAGCAAACCACCTTGAAGCCATAATTCAAAAATATGAGTGGAAAGCAACATTTTACTTTCAGAGTGGCCTCCTACAGCTCCACAGGGCAATAAAATGTAACACTTCAGAGCCCAGAGGGCTGTAAGGGTGGGGGTAGGGCTGGCCCGCCCGGGCGCACTCTGAAGCTGTTGGGATGGTGGAGCTGCAGGAGGCAGCCATGGAGGGGCTCTGCATCTCATCTCTGCTGTGTTCCCGCTGGGCGTGACTCACCATATTTTAAAAGAGGGCATTCAGACTGATATCAGTGTATACCTGGAAATGGCCACATGCAGGGCCGCGTCTCCTTAGGATTTATTCTTGTAATTATGACTGTGGTCAGGAATATTAATGGCTTGTAGGTGGAGCGGGCTGCTTGCTCCTGTATCTCTGAATTAGTTACCTCAGAGGAGGTACCACACATCGGCTGGCTTGAGCGGAACCCTCCCCCCATAAGGAAACTCAGCTGAGGGGAACTGAGTGTTGGCGCCAAATTCCTAACTTCTTGGGCCAGAATGTCTAAACCTTTGCTCTTTGTCTCTTTCCAGCTTGTCTAATCTCTCTAACACTGATAGTATCTAACTAATATCTTTCTTTCTCTTGTGAACAACCTCGAAACACATCAGTATATATAAAAATAATTTTTATAATATTATATATAATTATATATATTATTTCAGAAAGTTTTATTTTAATACTTTAGTGGAACCAACTCTTGTCTACTACACACATTGATAATTGCCTGGCAATCATCCCCTCACCCCAAATCTGGTGGGTCACACCCTGCCACCGCCTTGCCTTCGACCACTCCTGACACTCAGCAATGACCTTCACTCAGCGCCTGATATGCCCATGCTGAGTGCAATACCTCACTGGCCACCAGCATGTTCTGATGTCACCTTGGTTCATATTTGGGGTCAGGGTATTATGGACTGAGTTACTTCCTTCACAAAAGGAGAAGGCAAGAGAAGGAATACGCCAAAGTCCCCCATTCAGTACCCGGGGAGGTGCTCAATCTAATCTTTAACACACTGGTTGAGTAGTAATGATTTCTGTTGTAATTTTTTTTCTCTTAAAAGAACAGATTCTTAGTTGACTCGCATTTGAATGCCTGTAGTCCAAGGCTCCTCACTCTCAAAACTATGGACATCTGTGGCTTACCAGTTCTTTGATGCGGAGCAATGACTTCAGTAGAGGAATGCTTTTAGTCTTCTTGACCTCTCTTGGTTAGATTCCATAGTATGTCCACACAATAAAAAGGCCCCAGATATTACGGAATATCTCAAGGAAAAACACAGCTAGCTCCAGGCGAGAATCTTTGGTTTAAACGATTGTTATGTGCCACACTGGCCGACTGGATTTTAAATGGTAGAGACATGTGTGCAGACATACACTGACCAATCCATAGACGATATGAAACATTTTGCAGAAATAAAGATTTATTTCCACAATGCTTCGTGCTATTTCAGATACAGCTGACTAGGCTTAAAAGTCCCAGGAAGTAGGTACAACCTGAGTACTAAACATGATGAAAACACACAGTTATCTGACATGAAATAGACAGGCTGCCGTGCTGAGATAGCCAGGCACCTAAGACACTTGCTGAGCTAAGTGAAAAGGTAAAATCTAGTTTAAATTTATAGCATTCCTCCAGTGTCCCTCTAGGAGTTTGGCACTTTGCCAGGGTTCCTTGTTAAAAATTTGTTAAACGTGTTTGGCATTAACGCAAACACAAAGTGGTCATTTGTTACAAATTCTATTGGAATGCATTCATTTAAGGCAATGAAGTAGTTACTAGAAAAGAAAAAAAAGTTCATTAAGAACATTTCAAAAATACAATGATGTATGCAGTGTGTAACTGCGGCGCCCCTGTGGCTATATAAATCGCCGACAGAATAACCACACATTGTGTTCAGTTTGAAACTGGAATCTTTTAAACATAACAGATAGAACAAAACCTCGTTTTGTTTGTTGTCAAACTGATGTGAGCTTTTCTTTTCTGGACTAGTTTAAATAACCCAGAGTTTGGCATTCTCTAACATCTCCAGTCAGGAAAACACACAGGGTAAAATCATGCTCTGGGAGTCTGTGAGGGGTGCTGCCAATAACACTGGAGATGAAGGGCTGATTCAGCAAACAGGACCCCTGTGCTCTGGAGAGAAGGGAACTGTCCCAGGGAATCCTGGAAAAGTGGAGCTCTACTTCCGCACCCTCCTAGTTGCAGGAATTTATTAAGATACTCATAGAAGAGAAGCCATAGCTTTCATCCCAGAGGATGGAATCCTATCTGCAAATATCCTAAGCCTGTGTACAGAACTACCATCTTTCTGCCCCACCCAGCCTATTCACAACCAAGGCACTACTTCTGAGCAACAGCTGCTCTCGGCTGGCCATGAACAGTTCTGAGGCTGAGCTTTAGGAGTGAGTGGCCATGGATCATACTCCGACTCCTGGCCCTGTAATGTAGCTTGCTGAGGATGTCAGCATGAGCCATGTCCTTCCAGAGCACACTGATGCTTACTTGTGGGTCTTAAAACTGAGGTAAAAGGTTAAATGTGCTCAGTAATCTTTAGAAAGCCCGTCTGAACTATTCTTGTTTCTGAACAATAGAACCAGCTACTGGGAGAGTACCCCAGCAACAGGATCCCAGATCTTGTAAGACACTGGAACAAGCGAAATGTGCAGAGCTCCCAGACCTATCTGGTTTGTTTTCTTTTGTTTTTCTCTCTGAGCTTGGTGTAATCTGGGCTGTAACCTCAGAGAGGACAGAGCCAGAATCTCTTGGTCCCAACCTCTTAAAACGTTCTCTCTGTTCAAGTGGGAATCTGGAGGAAATCTAGAATTCTGTGTGTGGCCTGGATGAGTCTGCTTTTCCATTTGTAAGTGCCCAGTAGGACCAAGAGACAGGAGTGAGCAGAGGGTATGTATCTCCAAAAGAGGCAAGAACTTGAGAATCAAAATGAAGAAATGAAATACCAGAATACTGTAAAGCCCAATTTCATTGTGTGTGTTTCAAAGTACATGCCATTTGGGAAGACCTTTCTAAAGAACACACACACACACACACACACACACACACACACACGCACACACACAAGGGTTTCAAGCTTGACAAAAATATACAGCCATAAGGACAGTAGGGCACCTCTTAGAGTCTCAGGAAGATCTGTATACTTGACAAGCTTTGAAATTGAAAACTCCCCATCTCCATGATAAATCCCCACTCCCTCCACGACAGGCTTGTTCTTGAGACAGAGTTTTTCAAACTCAGAAGAGAATAAAGTAAAACATGTTTTAATTCCCTTACAAAAATTCTATATTAGGATAGGCTTGTCACATGTACATAAGGGAGACCTTTCTCTAAACTGGAAACTAAAGTGGTGGTCATGTTCAGCAAAGAGATGCTCCCTCCAAGTGAGAGGGCTGGGTAAGCATTTCAGAGAATTAAAAATATGAAGGAACAGTTTGATAGCTTAGGTTTAACGACTCAAATGACAAGTGTTTCCAGACAAGTGTTTCGGATCCTCACCGAGCCACTGATGGCAATTAGTCTCTGGGATTTGAAGGCGCCCTTCCCGCCTCGCTGAGGTGGAATGCCATTTTCTCTTGTGCTGGTGACTAATTAGGGGTCTCGTTTGAAGATCAAGGTTTTGCTATCCCTGCTTCTTAATAACATGGTTTGCCTGTCGGCCACCTGGGTCCAGGCAAGGCCTCCCTATCCCCCTCCCCAAGCTACTAAGCACTGCCTTAGGCCAGAACAAGTGTGGGCAGGAAACCACAGATCCAGCCTTTTGAGAAATTTAACCTCTTCATCACCAACATCCTACAATGCTGCCCTTGATGGAGCTGCCCCAAGATGAAGAAGCCTGACCTTGCTTCTCAGGCAGGTCGAAAGGCTTGGCTTCAATGCAAAGGAAACCCTTGAAGGTGCAAGACCTGTGTAGCATGCTTCCTCACTGAGGAAGAGAGTGGGGGGAAAACTCCACTTTTCCAGATGAGCAGAAAATCAAGGGGCTCTTTGCATTCGCTTGGGTTTGACCATTTCCGGAATGTATGTTAGAAGTGACTAGCTAGAGCAGGACGGAGACAGAACCCCATCCTCACCAGTAAAGAGATCCAGAGGCTTGAAGCGGCATTGGTACACCCCTTACCGGGGCCCCATGGCCACACAGACTGAGCCTGGGATGGCTGCTCCCCTCTTTAAGATAGGGCAGGGAGAAGCCACAGCAGCAAGACAAGTTAGCTTCGAAGCATGAAGCCCTAACAACTTGGGCAAAGCACAAACAGCCTTGAGGTTGGTCCTTTGGCTGTTGACATACTCTGGTCTGGGTAGGCTGTGGTCACTAAGCCCATTAGTGTTCCGATGTGGCAACAGCTAGTGCAGCAATTTCAATCTGGTTCTGTTTAATTTCTAAATGTCCGTGCGTGCTGCCAGTGATGGCAGTTGAAGGCAGGCAAACCCCACCACTGTGAACACAGCCATCATTGTCACCAGTGTGAAATTCATTTTAAAAACTATTCGCTTTTGGCAGATACAAGTTTCACATTTGATTAATTGGACTTTGATTTCAATTTACTGCAAACTGCTTTGTGTTTTCTAAGCAACCGCCAAGTTTCCTCCAACAAAAGGAAGTAGCCTTCTCTAGGGGAGGAGAAGCTCTTTGGTAGGTGGGAAGGAAAAGAGAAACAAATACAGGCCAGTAACAAGCCAGGGGCCCAGACTTTAAGGGTATGCAGTGTCACTAAACACTAATAATCCTCACCTTCAACAAACTGCCCAGGACAAATGCTATCTCCTTCTGATGTAGAGTTGAAAGTGAAATGCATTCTGGGATGAGCTACAAAAGCAAACTCACTCTGGATTTTATATGAGCTCTGTTTGTGAAAAGCACAAAAGTTAACCCCTTTCCTTTCCTTCTCTCCCCTTTCCTTCCTGGGAATCCTCCCTTTCCCATATGCGGGGCTCTCCCCTTTTCTCTTTCCATTTACCAGGAGCCATGCTAAAAGAGCTCCAACTTCCTGCAATGTGCATCTAGTGGCATGCCAGCCATTACTTTCAGCAAATCAGTATAGGGAACATGTGATTAATTAAAGTCATGCTACGTATCGAAGCGGAAAGTGATCCGCTCATCTTCACCATGGTTTTAGTGGCCCCTGCATTCTGAAGACATCAATATGGTTAACCTATGCTTTATCTACTACCCACCCTGGTGGCAGATAAAGCACTGCTAATAGGTGGTGGGATGGTGCTGTAAGCTCTATTCCCAGGCATGGCAAAACCTCAGCTTCAAGTAGCACCCCCTGCTCCCAACTGAGCTTCAAGGAAGGTGGGAAGAATTTTCAAGGAGAAAGTAAGTTTTTGGTCCTGTTTTTGCATGGCGTTGGCAGACAAGTACTGGGAATTTCTCTGTGTTTCCGGGTTGTTGTTTTTTTTTTGTTTGTTTGTTTGTTTGTTTGTTTGTTTTCCTGGACACTGCTTTTAAGCAGATTTTCCATCAGTAGTCTTAGTGTCCCAACATAAAATAACCTAGAGCTTTTTTAAAAAGCCTCTGCTGTAGAGGATCAAGGCATAGGTCTCTGTCTTTCCCCACAGGACTCTGCATTATGCTTTTCTGGCTTCATGGTATTCCAGATGATTAATCACTTTTAAATATGAAAAAAATTAACATGTCTGAAGCATTCTTCCAAACTGTCAAATGTTTTGCCTTTACATAGATCCCATGTCTCCCTTTCCCAGTGAGTCCAAAGCAATACATTTGCTGTTGGAAAGTCAACCCTTGGAACCCATGCAGAAGCCCCCAGCAATATATCTTAACATCTTAATTTCATTTAGGAGGAATGCAGCGATTGATCATTTATCATCCAGAGATTGAATGAACTATCTGGAGGATTCCAATCTATTGCTTCTACACAATTGATGGGCTAGCCATCTGTCTTCTGGATGCATGGGGGCTTTGGAGTCCAAGTTATCTTTGAAGGAGCAGAATGCTAAAAAGATTACCGAGGGAGTCTGCCTTTAAAGACAATGTGTAGCTCCAAAGCTTGACTTGTTCCACTCTGGAACCTCCCCCAGCTATGACCAGGATGTCTGCTGCTGGGTAACTCCCTCTCTTCCACCCCTTATGCAGAAGCCCGTCTTCCTCCCCTATCCCTTCACAGACAACCTTGAAATGCTTAGAGAAGCAACATGAAAGCCACTGGCATTATGGGACTCGAGTTCTCATCCATTAGAGTCTAGTGAATGTATAGCTACTTTGTTCAAAAAGAACTCTACTGCAGCAGAAGCTGAATGAGGCCTTCCTGGAACACAGTGTTGAGGCCACTGGCGTTACAGCTGCCATCCTGGTTCCCACGCCAGGTATCATCACTCAGCACAGTATTTTCATGTCAATAGACAGAGCTGGCCAAGATGCTGTAGCGTAATGCTTCGGAGGCACCTGCCGTGTTCCTGATCTTGTGGTACAGGCATGTTAGGAGCAAGATATAATATCCTCAAGTACGTGAGTTCCACAGTGGTATTTCTGGAGTGCCCACTCTGTGATTTCTGCAGGCTACAAAGTTGTACAACATATACAAAGAAAAGGATGGCTCCAGACATCTCTGAAAATGCTTACATGCAGACTGTCTTCATACAGGGAACCCACTGCCCAGTGGACCACTGAAAAGGGAAACAATGACATCCCCTCCAAAGAATGAGGAGTGTGATAAAGGCAGAGGTTATTTTAGAGGGACTCTAAGGCCAGTCACATTCTCTCAATGCCAAAAAGCAGACATGCTCTCTGGTTTAAATTTACATTTAAGTCCCATGACAAAGTCTGACCTTGGAGGTCTGCACACAATACACAGGGATCCAGGGCTGCAGCCTTCCATCTCTCATCTCTACCCCAGGTCAAGAATCTAAGTGAACTCTGTAATTGTCCTGGGATGTCAAGGCTCCTAGTACCAAAGCGCATTAACAATGGGCCTCTCAGACGGGACTTTTCTCTCATCATTATGGGGCTTCCTGTTATCACAAATGTTTGACACTTAGATTTGGAGGTTCTCTGAGAGGGAATTTCTACACAGCTTTTTGTCACTGGTCACTTTGAAGAGCAAAGAGGAGCAAGTGTACATTCGTGATACATGAACTAGCTAAGAAGGTTTCTTATTAAATTCTAAGACCCTAGTAGTCATGGGCTTGACTTCATTCCTCTCAAGCAGGCTGAGCGCCCAGAATGGGAGTTGTTTGGAGACCAGGGAGATGAAGTATGGAAGAGTTAGTGCCTAATACCAGTGATTCTTAAGAATCCCTACTGTTCAGCGTAGCTGGATGCTGAAGTCCTCTGGCAGCCTCTTCCTTGGAAGCCAGCCCTGAGAATGGGCAGCACACTCCCTCGCCTGACAGATGCATTAATCCTCTGCTTGGGCACCAGTCAATGAACGGAAAGCCCACTAGGCCTTTGTACACAGTTCCTTTGGACTTGAACACTGTGGCCCTGGCCCTTTACCTGGCCACCTTCTGTTTATTTACAGAGGTTAGCTCCAGTGCCATTTCTTCGGGGGCCTTTCTTCGCTGTGGTTCCTGGTCTCTGCCAAACCCTTTCCTAGCACTCTCTTGCCAATGTCTGCCCAGCAACTCCTAGTTTACAGGGAAAAAAAAGACACTACACATCTGTTATCATTTGACTGCTGCCTGCCTGCTGGAAGTGGCCTTCCTGAAGAAGGCTCGGTATGTGTCACTCACTGCAATGCTTCTAACCTACTGAGAATGGACTAAGGAGAGAGTTGAGTCCATTGGCTGTAACAACTGTTTGCTCAGTACTTACTATGTCGCAGACAGTCTTAATGCTGAGTGCTATGGCTTTCAGTATTTTGATCTGAAGCGTTTGCTGTTGCCCTGGTCCTTAAATATGATGTTATGACACAGGGTCCAACTGTGTTTGTGCATCCCCTCTTGCCTCTTCTCCTTTCTAGTTTGGGTGACCGTGGTAGATCACTGCCCTCTTTCCGCCTCATTCACCCTCTCATCACTAATGTAAAGACGATAACTCTCACCAATTCAGGTGAGAAGATAAAGCAAATGAGTCCTTCTATAATGGCTAATATTGTCAATCTGACAGACTCTAGAATCACCTTGAAGACAAGCCTCTAAGCCTAACTGTGAGGGATTAACTGCAATAGAAAGACATGCTCTAAATGTAGTGATATCATTCTGCAGGCCGGAGGCCAGGGTTGGACGATAGTAGTGAGGCAAGCACGAGAATTCAATGCTCTCTGCTCCTCAACTACCCACGCGCTGTGGCTAGCCGCCTCCCTCATGCTTTACCCACCACGATGAACTTGCAGTCTTCAATGTAAGTCAATATAACCTTGCTCCCCTTCCGTGCTTCTGGTCAGGTATTTTGTTTAGCCCAAACCAGTAACTAATATGCCTGCTCATATACAGTCTCCTGCTTGCCACATTAGCCCAACTAGCAGGAATCCTTATAATTTCGGCCTCTGAGCTAATCATATGGAGCAAATAGCTGGCCATCAAGACTGGCTTGATCAGGGTGTGGAAAGTATCAGCCTGGGATGTTCATACTTAGCATGTCCACGGGTTGGTCATGAGCCCTGTCACCTTCATGAAAAAGTGGGCAGGATGGAGGGACAAGGAAGAACAGTGGTAGAGGGATCCCAAGCTTCCTTCCGAATTATGTGGCTCCCACCTGGGGCACTCCAGAAAGCAGCTGTGTTGGCTTTCTCTTGAGTTCTTCTTGTTGGCATGAGCTACTGGGCTTCACAAACTTTCGGTTGGGGGTTTCATGGTTCCAGCTGTCAGATAAACTTTTAAGGATAGTTCTGTGCCAGGTACAAAAAGGAAGCCTCAGGAAGAAATGTTAAGTTAATTATATATAGACATTTAAGCCACAAGAAGGAGCAATTGTCGTAAGTTTTGGGGAGGTTAGACTCCAGTTTTAGTTGTAAATGCGAGCAAGCTCACTGACTCACTCATGAAAGGGTGCCAACAAAATGATATACTTTACATTCTTTCACAGCTTGTTTTGGCTAAACACAATGAAAAAAGAGAGGGGGAGGAATTACAGCTTTTAATTCTTTAGTGGGCCGAGGCGTTCAATCATGTAAAAGAGTAACACCGCATATGCACCAAAGCACAAGATATTAGTTTAGGTGGCCTATTTTCTCAGTTTTGAAGAAAGAAATGGAGCTGAAAATTCAGAAGGAGGCCACAAACTATGCCTCAAGGCCTATACTGGACATTCCTGAAGGGAAATAAGACTCCTTTAGAAACTGCCCTTCTGCCCCCTCCCCAATTCCAGCCAAGCCCTACTGCCTGGACCATCTCTGAACAGGTTTTCCGGGCATGTGCCACTGGTTGACCTGGGTGGTAGAGTACATTAGCAGAGAAGCAGAAAAATCCCCAGTTTCTACAAAATGAGCAAGACGGCTAGGATACTCTTATTATTTTCACTTTCTACTTTTTAGAATGTCTCTCCCCCCTTTCCACCTAAATACAAGTGGTTACTCAATACAGCAGATTTTTTTCCCCAGTCATGAAGTAGGGCTGGAGAGCCAGCAACACATAGCTCCTGATAGCTGAGGTTTGGAAAAGTTGGGGCCAAAGGGAAAATACACAAGAAATTGCCATATTGCCTGACACGCGAGCTAACTGGGATGGGTGTGTGTGTGTGTGTGTGCAAAGAATGGGATGTCAAGGAGTAGCCCAAGAGTCAGAAAAGACTGGCTGAACACCAAGGCTGAGATGGAATGGATAATAGGCTGGGTCCCTGAGGAAAGGATAAAAAGGAAAGTTCTAAGGGTAGGATCAACAGATAGAAAGACCAGAAGCAACACAGAGTAATGCCAGGGTCAGAGGCAGCTGGCCAAGGGAGTCTTCTCACTGAGGTGGTACACAAGGCAGAGAGGCAACCAAAGCAAGTCCATGTAGAGCCTATTGTTACATTATGAGGGTGGGATGCTTCATCAGGGCAGAGTGATACCACTGAAAAGTGGGGAAATGTGTGGTTTAAGGAAGGTGTATATACGCCAGATGGAGACTGAATCAAAGATCTAGAAGGCGAGATGGCTTCTCCCCAAGGGACAAACAACACCACTGTGAGCTGAACTGTGTCCTTTGAAGACCCTTCAAGTCTGTTGAGTATATTCTAGTGTCCCAGCAAGCCCTCAGTTGAGCCGGTGGCGGACAATCACTTTTTGCTGACTTTCTCCTCAGTAGCTCACTCATCCAGTTGATTACCTAATTCAATAAGCACTGATTTTTGCTGGCCACGAACCTATGAGTGTGGCTTTATTTAGAAAGAGGGATACATATATTGAGGCAATTCGATACAGTCATGCTGGATTAGGACGAATTTTAAACACCTGGTGCAGGTAGAGGGCCCCTGTCACACCAAGAGGCAAGCAAACTGGAATGAAGCATCTACCTGGCAGAGGAAGGACACTAAAGAGTGCCAGGAAGGACCTTTTTCCAGAATGTTAAAGAAAGCATAGCCATGACTGCAACTCAACATTGGACCTCCGCTCCCCACAGAAGCATGAGAGAAAGAATATATTTTGGCATTGTATGTGCTAGTTAGTCTCTGTCAACTTGACACAAACCTAGATAGACCTGGGAAGAGGGGATCAGATTGGCCTGTGAACATATCTGTGGGGGGCATTCTCTTGGTTGCTTGGTTGCTATAGGAAGGCTGTACCACGTCTGGACAGGTGGGCTAGGATTCTATAAGAAAGGTAGCTGAGCAAACCAGAAGATCAATCTAGTAAGTGGTTCTCCCCGCTTCAGTTCCTGCCTCGGATTCTCTGTAGGATGAACTTGTAAGCCAAGTAAACCTTGTCTCCCCAAGTTGCTTTTGGCCATGTGTTTATCTCAGAGATAGGAAAGCAAAGCAGGATGAACGTGTGGAGCCACACACCTTACAGTGCGCTGCTCTGCCACTCTAGGAAACCTCCGTGGACGTCCATGTGATCCTACTACTCTGCTCCCAACAAGACTGAGACTTCAAGGCACTTGGATGCTGGCACTTGTGGGGCCCCTGTGGCTAAAGGTCATCTGGGAGTCAAGAGGCATCTCCCCTTGTTCCACACTCCAGTTACACAGCGTGTGCTCAGAGGCCTGGTTAGGGCTCTCTCGAGGGTGGCCACCTGTGAGAGAAGAATCTGGACCCAAAGTCAATATTTGTTGCAGGCAGCTGTTGTGTTGCAATATGAAAGGCCCAACAGGTTTGTCTATCAGCCCATGTGGTCACTAAGCCATGAAGTACCCTTGTCCCCAGGAAACCCCTGAAGATAAGTCAACAGGACAGTGTCACAGTGGATTCTGGCAAGCAGCAGTTCAGGAGACTTGAGGGGACAGCTCAGGCCAGGGAAGCTGGGCACACAATTGAGGTACTTGTACTGCACTGGGATTCAGTGGGAGCCTTCCTGCCCTCCCTTGCTGCTGATCAGCTGCTCCCAGCTGGATGCAGTAAGCTCATCCTCTTCCCAGGGACACTAGCTGACACAGCTGACAGTACTGTGGGCCAGCAGGAGCACACATGTCACTCTGCCTCCCAGGAGGAAGAGATTTTGGCCACCACAGTTCAATCCTGGATGTGGCGTGACCAGGAAGTACTGTCCTGGCTATTTCATGCACGGTAAATGTTGCTGGGTAGTTTACCACAATGGAGGGCGAGCTCAGTCTTGGCCTATGGTGAGCCGTGTAACCTTGAACCAGAATCTATGCTTTTCTGCCTTATAAGACAAACACAGAAAAATCTAGATAACACATAGAGGTTTTGAGAGACGTAGCGGACACTGCACATGTTAGTGACTTTCATGGAGAGTTTGAGAGTAACAGAGCCTTAAAAATCCAAGCATATACTGTGTTTGCTTTCATCATGAAGTCATGTGTCACTATCTCAGAATAAAAGTGGCAATTTCGCAACTCCAGACTTGGGAGTCGGGGAAGAAAAGGAGAGGGAGGCAGAGAAATTTTTACAGGAACCCTGCTTGATCTTTATTGGCCACCGTGACAATGCCCTGTCACCTCCAGTTCTGATGGTGAAAGTCAAAAAGGGATGCAAAGATGAGAAAAAGAAGTACATCAAATGAAAAGAAAAATAAGACACCAGCCAGGAATCATCCCTCGACCTAACTACAGAATATAGACCCTTCCCTGGTGACTTCAGAAAAGATTCCATTGCAAATGATTTTCAGGCATTGCAGAAAATCATGAGCATCAGTTCCTGGTAGGTTTTGGAAAGCCCCCTCCTTTCTCTGACCCCTGTCTCTAAATCTGCAGTTGCCAGATTCGAGGAGGAGTCATAAGGCACAGCCAGAAGCGTCTGACTCACTCCCTGGAAATTAATTTGCTGAGCCTCAGTTTCCTTATCTGTCAAATGGAGATGGCAGCTCCAACGCCCACAGACTTCCTGAGGCTTGAGGGCAATGTGCACATGAAAGGGATATTAGAAAAGATGCTGCACAAAACGATGGCAGATTGGAAAAAAAGAACCGGAAGAAAACAGACCAAGATAAAAATGCATTAATATTAACCAACAGGTTTCTTCAGAACAACAAAACAATGGAACAATAATTTTAGAGAAACAAAACCCTGCCTAAGAGAAGTCTGCCAGAGGGAAAGGAAATGAAGGCACAACCAAGTGGCCCTTGGCTTACCTATCTGAAAAACACAGATGAAACAGATTCTTTGTAAACCAATATTTGTAAAAGCCCCACTGGGCTTTTTGCCTGCACAGACTGCCTATTATCTTGGCAAAGGATGAAAACAAGTGAATTCTTATTTTAAATGAGCATGAAGCAAAGTCAGGTGAATTTCTTGGCATGACTCTGAGCTACCAGTCTTTGAGCCCTACTGTGTGCTGAGCCCAGAGCTAGGCACATGGGTTATTTGCCCCACATAAGTGTCTTTTGAGTGTATAACATATGCAGACTTGGTACTTATGGTCCAGATACAATAATGAACAAAGTCTGGTTCCTCACAGCCAGGTACGGTTCTCAGCCTCAGCATTTCTGACTTGGAGGAGAGATGAGAGTTCTTTGTTTGATAATTTTGTTTTTAAAATTTTCCCATTTACTTATGTTGTGTGTATGTGGTGTGGGGGTTGGGGAAGGAGTGTATGGAGCACCAGTTAGTGCAAAGGTCAGAGTACAGTTTATGGAAGCTGACTTTCTCCTGCCATGGGTCCCAGGGATTGAACTCTGGTCCCCAGGCTTAGCAGTAAACCACCTTATCTGCTGATGTCTTATTACATGCCCCTGGGGGCTGGAGTGAGGATGAGACAGCTCCTGCTGAGAACTGCTGCTTTTGGTTAAGAGATGAGGAAAGTGAATCTCAGGGAGGCTACATCCCAGGTGGCACTTGCAGTGAGGGAGGCATCCACACCGAGCAGAAGCCAGGGCTGATCTTTGAAGTCTGCACGCCTTGCGTCTGCATGATGAGATCCACCAAAAGGTGGGAGTTCCTGGGCCTAAGCCAGCACCATTCTATCTCCTTTACAATCAAGGCATGTCTACCCTTCAATTATGCATTTGGATTCTCTGGCTTTTTTCCCTTTCTGTCTCTGCCAGATCACATCAGCCACAAACATTTCATTCTTGAAAGTAGGAGGAAACTCTAGCTTGCCTGCGTTCTGGATCCCAGATATCCTTGCTTCTTGCCATGAGATGTGAGTTGATCTCCAGCAAGCTGCTAGATTGCCTTTGTAGCATAATTCATGTTTTGACTCCTTAAACAGTAAGTCAGTTGGGGCTTATGGAAAGTCCTCAAGGAAAGAGAATTGGGCTTATTATATTTTCTCTGTGTAGCCCTGGCTCAAATATCTTAGAATTCTTAAACTTCAAGGTTGTGTTCCAATTCCAAGAGTGGTCTAACTAACCTCTGCAAAGATTGCTCAGCAAATATACATAAAATAAAGGATTCCTCAATAGAATGTCTGCCAGGCTCCTTAAGCCTACATTCATATCTAATTTATAATCACCCTTTGAGAAACAAAACAGGTTCCCTTTTCAAGGAGGTCACATTACCCAGGCCTGGTATTGTGCAGGGGAGCGACAGGTGTAATTTATGTGAATAGTCACCAACAATCAGCTGCACTTAAGGACCAACAAGGAACACACTCTTGAGAGGGAGAAACTGCTGAGTCACATGTGTCCTTGCCACTCCCCAAAGGGTGCCAAAGCCATTGACTCCTCCATACAACCAACAATATGGCTGCCTATTATGATTCCAATACCCTGGACCCGAAGACCCCAGTTCTGGTGCCAACATGGCCATGAGGTCATTGTATGGTCTGGGAGGAGAACTTTCTCTTTATTGGGCCTCGGTTTTCTTTTTTGGAAAGTCGGGTCTAGGCTATCTTAGACAGGAGGAGTCCTTCTGATTTCAAAGTCAGCAGTGATTGCCAGCAGTGGCATCTTCTGCTCAGGAGTTGCCTAAGCTTGTCTAGGTGAAGATTTCATCCCTGGAAAGGAGAGCAAAGCTAACCATATCGTCCGCCTACAGGCGCTCCACTCCGGGCTTACTGTGTCAACACACACGTGCTTTCCCTGCAACTCGACCATGCACCGCCTCTGCCACCTAAGTGGATTCAAAGCCAGCTCCCTTGGAATGAAAGAGGCTTACAGATTTATGCTATAGACTGGAAGTCAGTGAGTGAGTAAAGTCAGTGAGCCAGAGAGCCAACATGCCTATTTCTTGCAGACCTTAGGATCTCCCTCCCATTCCTATTCTGCAATGGTAGCATGGAAGTAGCCACAGATACTATGTGAACAAGCGCGGTGCGAGCTTATAAGATAAAAAAGTTGACAACCCAGATTGGGCTGTGGCCTGTTGTGTGGCTCCAAGCACCTGGCCTGGGTCTTCTCAGTTTCCAACAGCCCCAATGCTCTAGGCCTGGAGAATGACACAGGCACTTCCTCTGAGATATGGATAGACTATAACGGCTCCATCTCTCTCTGGGTTTATCCTCCTGCAGAGGGAGCCTAGGGGGAAGAAAACCTTCAAGAAGCCTGTCTACCTTTGAGGAGCAAAGGCTTTCAGGATAATTGCCATCAAAACTCACATATCTCCTTTCAGTGGACAGGGGCTCCAACTGCCAGAGAACTAAGAGGAATGGATGTTGGAAACAGCTCTTCTCACAGGGACTTGGCTCATCCTCTCTGGAAAAGTCAAATCCAAGTGTGAGGAGAGGTCCGAAACCCAGTTGCTGCAGGCAGCACCTGGAGGTGGGGGTGGGCTTGTCTCCCACCAGAACACCTTTCTGGCTCACACGTGTACACAATTTGGATTAGAAGGGAACAGTGAAGGAATAGTTAGATTGTGAGGTCATCGCGCAAGGCTCCAGAGCCTGACTGACCTTTTGAAGTCTGTGCTCAGGGAACCTAATTAAGCTGCATTTCTGACTCGATCCTGCCTCTGATTTTTCCCGAGTCCCTGCCCAGTGTTCCTTTGATGGAGAGATTTTTTGCCTTGATAGAGAGGCACAGGCTGAGGAAAGAGAGAAAGAGCTACGCAGGAAGCAGGAGGAAAGACCTGTGTATTAAGTAGATAATCTGACCAGGGGCTTTGGCTGGTTACTCCTTAGATTGGGCTGCTGGCAAGAGTATCTTTAAGGAGCTGTGGTTCTCCAGAGGATGGGATCCTCTTGGGATACCAGCGCTGCTTCCAGTGAATGGATGGGAGCTTCAGGTCATGTAGGAACCTGTGCCATAGCAAGCTCGTAGTTTCCAACAGTTCCCGAGCCCATAAAGCAGTAATTGGGAGTCACTTCTAGAGAAGTGAAAGTTGGTCCCTTCCTGCGACAAGCCACTGTGCCCTTGTTACCTGAGCATTACTATTTGTTCAGCCCACTGTCTTTGCCTGAGGTACATTTGTGTCCTTGCTGATATTTTTAATGCCAACTTTCTGCTAGCAGAATGTCATAACACAGAGAGGTCTCTAGGATGATAGACAGTGGCCTGTTATAAAACCACACATACACACACACACACACACACACACACACACACACACACAAATTGCCTAGGCTCACCATCAAGTCATGGAAGGAGTTAGCTCACTTGGATTGTAACTTGTTAATGGAAGGCTCATCATAGCTCAGGATCCCCCTCTATGGCTGTCCTTTCTGGATGCTACTAGGCCTTTTACCATGCCAACACAGGGGGAATAAGACACATTTCTTCTCTGCTATCATTACATCCTCAACATACTTTAAGAGTTTCCAGGTATAA
The DNA here is from genome assembly GCF_907164565.1 of Psammomys obesus. Classification (NCBI taxonomy): domain Eukaryota; kingdom Metazoa; phylum Chordata; class Mammalia; order Rodentia; family Muridae; genus Psammomys; species Psammomys obesus. Next base: position 6,107,837 of record NW_026591918.1, on the reverse strand, counting down.
AGCAAACTGGTAGAAGGCGGGCTTCTTGTCTCTTTGAAAGGTTTGAGAATTTCAGTAACCAGTCATGATTGTAAAGAGGCTGGCCAGATCAAATACTGTCCTCAATTTTGCAGAATGATAGTCTGCACCCGGAGAAGCTTTATGCCCAGACCCCAGGGCCACATGGGGACCTTCAGTTTGTGCTGTTTCATTCTATGTATCTCTGACTTTCCAGAGCGCTTTCATAGTTGAAATACATTGAGGGTCATTTCAGAGAGACTGACTAGGAGAGCCCCCGACATGAAAGGGAAGAACCTGGGGCTGATTTCCAGTCCTGCCTGAACCTGCTCCCTGTCCTAGCTTTCACAGTAACACATGGAATGACCTGGGCAACTTGCTTAACTTTTCAGTGACTTGATTGGGGCCCCTCCAGCTCCACCTGTAAGCTTTGTGACCAAACAATCTGATATGGTAGCTTTTGTCATTCTTTTCATTGCCTGAAATAAGGAATCTTAATGTATGCTAGGCATGGGCCAATCCTGGGGTACAAAACCCAGTATACCCCTCCTGGCCCTGAAACAAGCAGACAAACCTCTTTTTCTAGGGCTATTTCAAGGGTGTGATGACAATGATAATATTGATTGCGCTTAGTCTAGGTGTCAAGTGTGTTTGCTGAGGCTTTCTATATACATGGACTCATTCAGCTCTTCCCAATTCTAAGAACATACCAAATTCTTTCTATCCTCACTTGAGACATTACAGTACTCAGGAACTAGAATATAATGACAATAGTTCGAAGACATGGCCAAGAGAGCCAGGATCCAACTCAAATCAGGCCCCTTGAAAGCTGGGCTCTTATTTCAAGGCAAGAAAGGTCGGATCAGTCCCCTGCTCACTATAGCAGCATCGCCAGTTAACAGATTCATTTCTTTCCACTTATTTTAAACCATCCTAATGAACTTCTCATAGGATCTCCACCCAAAATGAAGTTCTGAGATCCCAAGAGCAGCAGAGGAAGACAGCAGCCCTATTGTCACAGGGCCCCCATAGAACAGCAATGCACTGTATCGCCTGCCTAGATCCAAGCCTCAGTTCCTGAAAGTCCTCGGGTGAGAGTCAGAGCATCCTGCCCGCCATGGAGGTTGGCCAGCCTTCAAAGCCAGGAAGGACGAAGGATAACCAATGTACACTCCTCTCACGAGAGGAGGGTGTCTTGAGCAGCCAATCACAGGAAAAACAGTGAGTGGTGGCCAGTGTGTTACAGACAGGAGTGGCCGGACAAAAGCTCCTGCCACAGAGACTGAGTCTAAGAAGGGTATGTGGCACTGGATCACTTTAGAACCCGGGGTGGAAGAACTTATCTCTCCGGGGCTCTCTCAGTGTCCTTTTATGTCCTTTGCTCTAATAGTATTCTTCACATATCATCATGGGAGCAACAGTTTGTTGAGCGCCCAGCACCAGGCATGGAGCTGCCCTTCTGATACATGCTATGACTCCAAGTCCTCGTCCTCACCACTGTCCTCTCTGGTAGATCCTCTTCATCCTTATCCCAACCTGTAGCCTACTTCCCATGCACCCGCTGTCCCAGGCAAGAAGAAGCAAAGGAGCCAAAGAGCACATGGCTGCAGGAAACACAAGAGGGAATGAGGAGGTGAGCAGAGAAACTGGAGCACTGAGAAAGTAGGTGTGTAAGGCAAAGTCTCTGGTTGTGTGCAAACTGCCATAGGATGCTAGCAGTGTGAGATGGACACACCTCCTCGAGGGAATCCTTCCCTGTTCCCAACCTGAGTTCAAATAGCCTTGTCCTTTCCCACTATGCCTCAAACCTACCATGGTAGCACTTCCATGATACAGCTATATGTATTCCCAGCTAGAATGACTGTGCATCATACAAGAATAGGAACCCTTTTCTCAGGCCCCAGCTGTGCCCCAGCACTGTGCCTGAAGCAGCATGTGTGTGCATGAGAAATATATGCTAATCTCTTGAACTAAATTGACGTGGGGTCTAGAACCAGACCCAGCCTAGGGTATGCTGAAGGCAGTTAAGTCATAGGCAGAAAAAGTGCATAATATAAAAGCTGCAATTTACTGCAGCAGTTTGTTGGTGCTGAATATGAAGTTCTTGCTGGTGAGGGGCCGGGCTCTACAGGGGGTTATGGGAGATGGCTATGTGGGAGTCCGCTAGCCTCTTTCTCCAACATTAACAGACCCTGTTAGAAGTGCGGGCAGCCCTAGATGTTGAGGCATGCTGATGGGCCCCCAGCCCTTCCGCACAACAGGAAGGGGCTGTGAAAACACAAGCTTTTGCCTTGAAACCAGAGGCATCTTAATCCATTGCTTAAGAACTTTTGCCACATATAATTATTGACCTGAAATATCAGTCACTCTCAAGAATTCTATGCTGACAGAGGGCAAAAGAGAAGCGGCTAGAATATCAAAAGGCAAAGAGTCCAGATTAAAAAGGGAGATGCGAGACGGGCTGTTCCCAAGTCAAGCCTCTAATTGAGTCCAGTCTCTGCACCGCACCTTGGCCCCTCTGTCCTCATGCTGGGAGGCAGCTGGGCCCTGCTGACGCCATAACTCACTGCAGACTCTGTGGCCGGTCGGTCACATTTCCTGGAGAAATCATTCCTTACTGCCATTCTGAGTGCCATTAACAATCAGTGTCTGGAAGTGACAAGGCCGTTGAAAGAACAGAGGAGGAGGTGGACGGGTGCCCCCCTGAAGGGACAGACTCCAGAAACCATCTAGAATATCAGAAAGAGCAATACTAGCCCAAGATGAGACCATGTCTGGGTTGGTGATGCTTTCAGTCTATGGCTATGGGTTGAGTGTCATAAGAAGCTAGCTCCTCTGTCAGGATCTTAGTTTGCCAATCTGAAGGGTTCTAGAAGGTGATTGGTATCTCTGTTCCCTGTGCCCATGCTAGAGCTGAGTCATGCATTAAATACAGAATAGAGTCCTTTTCTTACAAAGGCAGCAGAATTTGGGGTAAAACTAACAGTTTGGGGGAAATGCCTAACTTCAGATCAAGGCCACTTTATTCCCTTTCAGATATAAAGAAATCACAGGGTACTTTGGAGAGAAATTAAACAGAAAGAGCAATTCCCACAGAAAGCCTTGGAAACCAAAATCCTTAGAGAACACAGGCCACAGGGACAAATGTCTTAGCTTCCAACTGCCCCCCTCACCCCTGCCCCGCCCTTCTTGCCCTTAGCTTCATTAGCATTTTACTTTTCTGCCAAAAGTCCAAATGCTCAGACCAAAGGGCCTTTGAACCACAAATGAAGGCGTGGCTGGCTACTGGTCCACCAAAACATTGCCTCTTCCCATAGTGTGGGGAGCTTCTACCAACCTGCTTGTCCCTTTGGAGGCTTGGGGAGACAGGAGGGCACGCTCTGCATGGTGAGTATCCCAAATCCTTTAAGGTTCTTTAGGGTGGAAAAGGAGTGTCAGGAAGGGAATCCAAACAAGTGAGCTGTTGAGCGGCTTGCAGGCTGCAGGCTGTCGCCTCTTCTTTGGGTTTTTGTCTCTAGTCTTTTCTTCTCCCCTGAATTCCCCACCAGCCCATGAGACTGCTGAGCAAACCTCAACGCTTGCCCTGTCACCAGGCTGTGCTTATTAAATGTGGGTGAATGTCAATGTCACCCAGCTCATTAATAATTGATTTCTAGCCCTGTCTCTATTTGCAGAGCAGAAGCCACTTACAGAGTCTATTATTCCAACTCTGTGTGGGGGTCATGAGGCCAAAGAGGTTCCACCAGGGGTAACCTTTGTTGACAGCGATCACCATGACAACACCACACATCTCCAGTCTCAACTCTGATGGCCTGGAAGGTGCCAAGCCAGCCCCCCACACTGTGGACTGGGTTAGAGTTTGCTGAGCTGAAGAACCATATGTAAGAGCAACACAGCTGGCAAAATGGGATTTTTCCGTTTTAATTTTGGTCTTTGTTGAACAGCATTGCATTCTTTAATGAACATTTTTGGAAGCAATCATGGAAAAGAGCAATTTTCTAATTCAGAAAAACAAAACCCTGTTTTTCTTCCTGCCTCCTTAAGCAAAAAAATAAAGAGAAGGTAAGCCCACCCCTGGCTACTTGTGGGTCATTTTAAGTCCGTGAAACCATATAATCCCAGGATAACTGTTTGTGTCTCTCCACCTCAGCAAGGGCAGCACGCTTAGACAAGAATTGCTGTTTTGCATTTACTATTAATGTTTTGTCCTACCAGCCATGCTTCCTTCTGCTGCTTCTTAGAAGATTTCCCCAACACCAAATTAATGTTTAACAATTACATGAAGCCAACAGAGTTTTAAAAGGTCCACACAATTATGATCAGGCAGCTGTGAGGAGTCTTTAAGTAGGAAATGTCTCTCAAATTATGGTCTAAGACCTTAGAGCTAATTACATAAATTTCTGCACCTGAAACAAACAAACAAAAAACAATCTGAGGAAAAAAAATGTGTGAAGAATCACATTAATAATGAGAATGAAAAGTCTAGAGGTGTTTCCATCCACAGTTCTAGCGAATGAAGCTACTGAAGTGACACAATACTTAAATGAATAAGCACAAACCTATGTATGTGCTGGGAGCCAGGATCTGCCCTGTGCTTGACCAGCTGGAGAAGGGTGCTTCATGAAACAAGATCCTCTTGGCCAAATGCACTGAGGAAACAGTCTATTTCAAACCAATGCTTGAAGATTTCATGACTTATAGTTTAATACTTAGGGCTTTCCTATGCTCTGTAATAAATTATATATATATATACATACATACATACATACATATATATATATATATATATATATTTTTTTTTTTTTTTAGAACAACAAATTCTTAAGGTTTAGGTCTATCTGTACTTCAGAGCTTGCCTAAGGTGCACAAAGCCTGGGTTCGATCCCCAGGACTAAAAAATTATTTTTTAAAAAAGAGATTTAAAAAGAATTCGTAGTTAAGGAATGTTTATTTAGATAATAAAGATTACTTACTACAAATAACGCTGATTTAATACATCCTGTGTAAATATTTTCTTGTGGGTATGTCCTTCCTGGTTCTGTGTAACCTGTGTTTCCTGGAATATTCTTTCAGAAAGACTGATTGAATTTGGTGACTTATAAACAAAGACATTCAGGTACAGACAGAAAAGGAGATTCCTTAAGATCCCCAGATATCTTTGAAGGTCTCAGGAAGCTACATTTCCACGTCAATACTCTGTGGATTAGACCCCATTATGGCCTACTTGAAGTCATGTCCCATCTCAGGATGTTCTTGGAGCCCAAGGTTGGAATAGGCTGATGCTCATGTCTTTGACAATGTTTTTATAGGATGCATTTGTAGGCCTGGAGTGTGGTTCATCACAGCTGGTACCCACTGAATGACCGCTCAGGCCAATCATTTCACACCTCTCTTCTAGCTGATAGCTTGATGTGAGAAGAAAGGTTCAGATTGAGAGCTAGGGTTCTGGGCTGATGGAGCCTAAGATGGACAGTTTCTGTAGGGAGGAGCATTTATGCTTTAAGAAAGTGGCTCAGATAAAAGCTTGGCCACTGACTTTGCGCAAAAGCCCAGAATATACCTTAGAGTCTTCAGCTCTCCATCTGGAGAAGGGGGGGAGGCAGCTGAAGGATCCTGAAGGCCCGCCCAGCTTTTCCATTCTTTATCCTTCTCTCCTGGGAATGACACCCCAAGCTGAACTCACACAATGACTGTACCATGAATGGCTGCTTTTAAAATCAAAATCCTCTTCTCTAGGAAAGACATGCTTTGTTCCTTTAAGAACAGAATCACTTGGGCCTGGCACCCCACAGTCCACTTGCTTATGCAAAGCTCATACCATTCTTGGGAGGTACCTAGGGCAGTTCTGGAAGAGTCAACTGTCCCCTTTCCTCAGAGACTGTCAGACCCTCAGATAACAGCTGCCCCAATCATTATCCTACTGTAGGTTTCTACTCCCTATGGAGCAAGCGAGAGGTGCAAGTGTGTGCAGACATTTTTTGTTGTTGTTTTGGTTTTGTTTGTTTTGTGTTTTAAATGGGAATTTCAGAAACTGACAAGTAAGAATTGGAGTTTGGGTTCAGCTCAGGTCTTCCTCCTTAGTAAAACACTATTACTGAAAAACTATTTGGGAGGAAAAAAAATTATTCAGGACATCAGCTGTGCAATTATCCAGTTTTCAAAATATCAACTTCCCAGACCACCACCCATTATACAAGCTATGTGCAATCGGTAATTTTTTTGGGCCAAAACGTCAAGTTCCATGTTTTTAAAAGCAAGATGGCAAATAATTGCCTTTTCCAAAGGCTTTGAGCCAGCCATAAAACAGTCTAGTCATTCTTAAGATCCAGCAAGATCACAGCCTTGATGGGAGGCCTTCCACTGTCAAGCCATGCCATCAGTTCTTGCTGGGGCTTGGAGCTCACCTCATTCATGAGTCCAGCGGGACCTCAGAGGAGAAGCCACAGGCCTTCCATCCCAAGTCAAAGCTAGGAATGACCACTCGAACTCTTAGTGCTTATCTAGCTTGTGTATCTGATTATCCCAGGCAGGGAGATTTCGCAGGACAGTTTAATAATTCATCAAGAACAGTTTGCGCAACTTTACACTGCCGTCTCCAACATGAAAACTGTCCATTTCTCAGCACATACCATCCACATAGTCCAAAAAACTGTGAGCTTAAGTGTCTACACAAGATGAGTTGTCTAGAAAGCTAGACAAGGCCTGTCATTAGATTCCATATTAACAATCCAAGCAGGAATCTTTTTGCCCTGGTTAGTTTCACAAATGTTGAGAATAGATAAGCCTTTGTGGTCATGTGCCAAGCCAATGTGCTTGAATCGCTTCAGCCCAAGAAGGCTAGGTCAAGTGACCAGACTTGAAAGAATCTTAAGGATGTTTTGCACATTCTGCCAAAATGTCTGTTATCAAGCATCTCCCATGCTCTAGGCACTGTGAAAATTGATGGCACACCCCATCTTTAACCCTCTGCATAGCCCCACCTAGTTAATATTGTAAAACCCATTTTAGAATCTGGGAAATTGAGGCTTAGAGCTCTAAGAATTTAATCCAGGATCAAGTTTTAAATAAAGACTTGGATTAAGACCAGAGCTTGTCTGCGGTGGAGCCAAGATATGAAACCAAATGTGCAAAGCCTGGCTCCTTCTCTGGACCCTGGAGATGTGAGTTTGTTATTCTTTTCTTTAAGGCTGTAGTAGAGGTCACCACTCCTTGCGCTCCAGTTCTGAGATCATCCGACAGAAGCTCTTTGGAGGCCCTCTGGAAAAAGCTGGGAGGTCATGGTGCTGGAGAGTGGTGGCATCTGTAGCTGTACTTTCACACTTCACCTATAGGTCTGGGAAGTTAATCTCCACTTTCAACTTGAATGAACTGATATGCACACAGGCAGTTAAAAGCTCAATTTTGGGGGTATCTGGAAGGTAGACATATCTCTGAATACGTCTGTGAAGGTCGTTCTAGAGCAGATTAGAGAAGGGATGGGAAGAACTGCCCTCATAGACTGCGGGCGGTGGGGTATAGAATAAAAGGGGAAAGAGAATTAGTGAGCACAAGCATTCTGTCTGTTTCCTGGTTGCCATTGGGTAAGCGGCTCTATTATACAAGGCCTACCCCCATCCCAAAATGCTGGACTAACGCCTCTGAAACTGGGTCAAGACCAACTCTACCTCCTTTAAAACTGCTCCCACTGTACGTCACAGTAATGAAGTGCTTAGCTATAGATGCTAACACTATCAGAATACCCAGCTCCCTCTGTTTCTCACATTTTGAACATGTGATTCTATAACACCTAGCCCTGAGTTTCCTCTAAGGACATTGACCTGCCAAGAAGGTGGTGCAAATATCCTCTCAGGGGAAAACGGAGAGCCTGGATGACTTCCCCCATTCGATCTTTCTCATCAGACCTTTTGGGACACCTTTTCCATTGAAGTTTGTGTATACTTCAAGGTGACTTACATAGCTGCCTGAGAGAGACCAGATATCTCTGCTTGATATGCAAAGGGATGCTCCAAGATTCCTTGGCCAAGCCTTCTCACAGAGTCACTGTAGCCAGTATCTCCTCCCTCTTCCTTCTGATTTGCACCTAGAACATCACATAGTCTTCTCACATAGTACTTTATTCTGGTCCCCAGAGAAGTGAATTATTCGTAGGGATTCCTCTTGTGCTGGGATAGAAGGCAGGTTTTCTAGAACATAAACGTAGTCAAAGCCTCTGTCGGTTTTCTGCAAACCCAAGACTTGCTGCTTCTGGCTGTCTTCCCCCTTCCTGGACCCACTGTGTCTAACACATTCTTGTATCTGTCGCTGAGGTCCCTGAAGTCTCATCACTGAGGGAAGCGGAGGAGCAATGTTGAAATAACAGGGCCTCGGAGGAGTGGTAGAACAGGAAAGCAGCAGCAAGAGGCTGGCCACATTTAAGCAGTCAAATGTCTGAACCCGGAAGGAGAGCTGAGGGCAGACAGAGTTTATATCAGCCAGCAGTATAGAGGGCCAGAGCAGGGACACATAGGAAGAAATAAAAAATGGGAATGTTCGGCTGGACATCAAGAAAAACATCCTGATGAAAAGAAAAAGCTCCCACGAGGGGAATGTTCTCATAAAGATGTGCGAGTGTCCAGGTCATCCCCCCAGACCCTCCTAGCACAGCTTCAGTGGCACAAACAAGGCCTGGCTGCCTCAGTGGCTAGGGGCTGACCTTCCTCGAGGTCCCTTTCCCTGTCCACTACCATTGAGGTGGGTCATGCAGATGATGGAGTGGAGTAGGTGGTTAACTGTTCCCTGTATGTCTCCTTGGTTGTGAAAACTGGGACAGAACTTAGGCTTTACCATGGCAGTGGTGGTCTTGGGGAGTGTTTGGCCAGTCTGTTAGGAGTTAGATAAGTGTTAGGAGGTGAGCCAACAAGAAAGTCCTTGATACTGATTGTGTTTGTTGGCTCTGCATGCTGTTGGCTTCTCTCTACAGACACTCTTCTGGTTCATACTTTTTGCTTACTCATGACTTCGGCTTATGGGTCATGGCTGCTTGGTTGCCCTTCTCAACTCTGGTGACCCATCTCTCACAGCTAATCAGCTCTACCTCTGCTCCTCCATTTATAACCCCAAGAACGTGGATGCCCAGTCCATCTGCTCATGGAGGTGAGATCATAGGTCCCAGCTAGGAGACTGGTTGCCAGTGAGCGATTCAGGTACCAGCCTCCTGTGGTGGTGGTGTCCAGGGTGGTGCTCATCTGGCTGTTTGAGCAGCTGGAGCCACAGATGAAAAGTTTCTTTAGAATATGATATGTGCCTTTAGGTCTCACCTACCTACGCCTTTCCTTTCCCATGCTCCAAGCACTTAACTCGGTCTTCTAAACTTCAGGTCTCAGTTTCCCCTTTATAGCTATTCTCTCCTCTGAGCTCCAAGGTGGTCCTCCTTGGGTAGGTGACTGCTCACCAGACAGAAGAAAGGCCACCTTCTCCCTCACACATGAATGTCCACTTGGTTTATTAGGCCTCAACAACAGTCATTTATTGGGGGCTGATGTGCCATTTGTCCTTCCCTCCCTAACCCCATGCCAGATTCTACACATTTCCACCCTTTGCCCTGGCTGTAAAAAGGACAATATTTCCCCACCTGCTATGCCACTGGCTACCCCACCTCAGAACCAATAGTGGGGGAAGGGAAGGGACATCCTTATGTGAACTGTCCCCTAAAATGCTATTTGTTTTCCTCACACTTATCATAGTCATTTAAGATGATCCTGAATTCTGGACTACAGGCAAATGCTACCTCCCTGCTTGGTATTGGCACTCCATGAATGTCTTAAAGAATTCGGTATATTGTGGAATAGTTGAATTAAAGAAATCACTTCTGAGTGTCATACTAAGAAAGGAAGGGAGAGAGAGGGGGAAGAAGGGAGGGAGGGAGGGACAGAGGGACACCACCACAGTCATAACAGTAATCATAGAGCACATGCTCTTCATCATATGTCAGACAATATGCTGAGGTGGGTACCTCACTTCATCCTCAAGCAACCCTGGGAGCTAGGACTTACAATCCTCTTCAGTAAACAGGTGAAGAAACACATCTCATAACATTTTGCTTTCTTATCCAGAAACTTACGGCAGTGAGTGTCAGAGATCTGACGTCCATTTAAGTCCCAAATAGATATACTGTTGTTGTCACTGGCATGTCACATGCTGCGGCTTCTGCTCTTCTCAGGTGTAAAACTGCACTCTCACCTCTTGACCATGGGAGTGTTTCTGCCTCTTATATAGAATCAATAATACCAGCCCCCACCCCTCCTTCCCCCTCTTCCTCTCTCTCTTTCTGTGTGAGTGTGTGTGTGAGTTTGATGTATATAAACACCTATCAGTGGATGTATACTCTTATGCCTGTGCCGAGACCAGAAGAGACTGTTGGGTGAGTGCTCTATCATTTTCTACCTTATTCCTTTAAGACGCAGTCTCTCACTGAACCTGGGACTGGGCTGGAAGCCAAGAAACCTTGGTAATCCTTATGTCTCCGTTCCCAAAAGTGCTGGGATTATAGACACAGGTGCAGTCATGCCCAGCTTTTTAAATGGGTGGCAGGGACCGATCCCACGCTTGTATAGCAAGCACTGAACCATTTCCTCAGTCTAGGCTTCTATCTTTAGAGTACCTTTGCAAACCTATGTGGAGTCTGTAGTCCAGCTTTGTAGGCCCAATGGCCACATCTCTCTCCTGAGCTCCTTCCAGAGATCCATTGCATCACAGCCCTCCCTATCCAAACTGCAAACAAGCAGAAGGCTTTTTCTAAGAGGCAGATCCAGTTACTCTGCAATGGAGGAGTTAGGATGGAGCTATCAGGCGCATTCCTACAGCACTATGGGAGGTCTAGGCTGCTGGGTGGTACTCAGGTAGCATTGGGGGGGGGATCAGGTGCATGTGCCACCAATCAGAGAAGTCTGGTCCCGAGCATCTCGGGAGTGCTCATCCTGCAGGTGGACCTCCAGGTAACGGCTCTACTTGTGTCATTACTGCTACCTCTCAGGGAGACGTCACAGAGCACAAACGCTGCAAACGACAGGGCGGGGTGAAGACATCAAGAGCAGCAGCAAGCAAGGAGCGGCCTGCAGCTCTCGGGTGTGCGCCCTGCGCTGGGCTTCCTACCTGGGTTGTAAGAGCTCTAGCCCTAGGAACCTCAGGAGGAACAGCCCAGAGTTCCTCCTGAGATTCAGAACATGGCTAGGCTTGGTGCCTGAGAGCTCCTATGGTTGCCAGAGAAGCCCAAAGGACAGGGGAGCTAGAGAATCCTTGGAGGGGCCCTGGGACCCACCCCTCTGTTTTTGGAATCTTCCTTAGAGTCTGTGAGCATGCACAGGGGCACTCAGTAGATACCTGAGAAATGAACCAGTTGACAGTCCTGAGACAGTTTCAGCACTACCAACGCAAGCACAGGGAGCATGGGAAAAGCTTCTATTTGGGGAGAGGGCGCAAGACATTTGCTCATCGTTAGTTAATATAAAGTAAATATTACAGCAGAAGCTACTGAGAGCCAGGTACCATGCAGGGCGCCATGTAGGTGTCTATACACCTACCTTCTCTGTGGTTCCCTCCTTGCCTAGGGTTACTCACCAGGGCCTCTGCTCTCCCTGTCCTCTTCCAGGAAAACCCTGGCCTTGACCCTGCTAAGTCCAGGCTCCCAGTCTCTTTCTGGGAGACCCTTCTCAATCACCTTGGAGATGCTATTCCTCGGGTCCATTCTCTCTACCCTTTATTCTGAGCATCACTTTGTCCCAAGTCACTCACATTTTCTGGTACACGGTTGTCACTTTCCTCTGATTTTTTTGGGTGGTGGTGGTATTTGCTTCCTCCAAGGGAACTCAGGGTCTATAATAGGAAAGATTTTAATGTCTGATTTTCTGCCACATTTCCAAGGCTCGCGTCAGCACCTGGTACACAGAAGCTATTCGAAGTGCATGCTGCCTAATCATCACAATGCCATGAATCAACATGGTGTGCAGTGACCCTTCTTGTTTCACAGCTGGGGAAACTGAGGCTCAGTGAAGAGCTACCGGGGCCAAGTAGCCAGCGAGGATCAAGTGAGGAAGCTGTACACAGAGCGAAGCCCTACCTCTGCCCTCTGAGCTGATATAGAACACAGGGACCGAGGTCAGAGAATCTCATTAACTTTCAAGGCTCTCTCTCCTCAAGTCTGGAACTCAGTTCAAGTTCATAAATGTTTCCTCACAAGAGGCAGAGCTGCAGGTGGTTTGGGGCACTTCCCGAGTTTGATAAATGTTTTTTCTACTCAGCCCATGGGCTTGGGGCACTTCTCAGGGGCTGGTAACAGCACCCGGCACACGGATGTTAGCAGTGGAGACCACGTCTGTCTGCTGATCGTCCAGGAGAGCTCGCCACTCCCCAGGGCTGAGCCTGTGGCTGTTCCTCCAGACTGTGGAAGCTCCTGCTTCCTTTATTCTACCCCAGCTTGCTTTGGACCGTGCAGCCTCTGAGAGGCAGGGCAGGGCCCGGTGGGCCATGCTTGCAGCCCAGCAAATGTTCCTGGAGCCTTGTTTTTTGTTCTGTTGCTGGGCCATTTGTTTTTATAGCTTATCATTCCTGCAGGGGGGCTTTGAAAAGCTGCCATTGCTCAATAGATGTTTCCGGTTTGCCTCCATCAAGCCACATTTAATGAAAACCAGTTTAAGGTCGTCTTTCTCATAAAATGTCTCAGCGCTGCTCCAGCAGCTCCTCTTCAGGAATAATGAAGATGAACGCTCCCTTCCTCCTCCGACTTCTTCTCCCGGGGTAGCACACAAAGCCCCAGCCATGAGGAAATAAAGAAAACCCACCCTCTAGGGGCAGAGGAGCTAAGCTCCAGAGTCTCAAATGTTCCACACTGAGGAGCAGGATTTGGCATCTTCAGCCAATCTGAGGAGTTGGCAAATCACAAATAAATTTTGTTACACGCCTCAACAAACCCTGGAGAGTCAGGGGACTGAACCCTAGACCTAGGGTTCACAAGGCAGAGCTGACTTCCCCGGGGAAAGTTGAAAAGAGAGGGGGTGGCTTACCCAGGTCCCATCCAGAATTCCTTTTGCTCTGGAGGCCCCCAAGAGAAAGCCATGGGCTCTGCTTTGGTGTTAGCCAACATGGGAGCGGTAAGTATGACTGGCCTGCAGCAGACTCCAAGGAAGGTGCTGGGGACTGGTTTCACAGACAAGAAGAGGTCCCTCTGATTCTCCATGCAATGCCTGGATACCAGAATCCCCCAGAAGGGGCATCTGTACAACAACCCAAGGTTTCCCTTTGCCCTCTGGGTATGGCCCAGCCATTGTACATGACAATGGCCCAATGGAGTCCTCTCCTCCTACACCACACATGAGTGGGACCCATGCTTTCTTCCTGGAGCCAGTTGTCAGTTTTTCTGTTTTAAGATGATTTCTGTGCACTCCTGCAATCTTAGCAGTGGAGTGGTAGAGGCAGGAAGATCAGAAGTTCAAGGCTATCCTGTGGTACACAGCACAAGGCTTGCCTGGACACATGAGACCCTGTCTCAAAAAATCAAAACCAAAGCCAAATCCCAGATGGTCCCTGTGCTACCGAGGCCCTTCAGCTTTACTCTCCTGGTTGTCTGCTTTGCAGTGGGTGATGAAGAGTGCCGACTGCAGTGGGCCGATACAGGTTCTTTGCCTTGCAGACATGGCCTCTTCTCCTCTACAAGTGTCTCCATAGTCATCACCAGCTTGCCTGTCCCTCCACCTACCACACATGCTCCATGTTATACCTCTGAGACAGTAAATGAAGGCTGAAGGGAGATGGCCATTCTGATGATGCCTTAGCTGTGACCATGACATTCTGCTGTTAGTGAGTAGTGTGGTCCTGCCGGGTGTGGACAAAGACCAAGCCAAGAGAGAGGTTATCCCTAAGCAGTATATCCTAGTTCTGGCATTCAAAAGCTGTGCCTCTTCTGGGAGTCACTGGGTTTTTCTGGAACTCATTTTTTTTTCCTATTTTCAAATGAGGTGCCTAGCCCACATGGAGGGTCTCTACTGTGCCCTGCTTATTTGGATGACAGGCAGGCGTGAGTCATGTAAGGAGAGGAAGCAAATTTGGCATTCTAGAGGGACAGTTACTTCTCTTTCCTGCCAACGTCAGTTCAAAACTGGAACTCTTTAGTGGCCAAACCCCAATTTTTATCAAGAGAAATGGAAAGTTGATTTTATATAAGCAGACACTAATGTTTAGGAACAAACCCAGATGTACAAGACACCCAGCATGCTGCAAATCCATCAAAACACATGTGCCGATCTCAAAAGTAATAGTAGTTTTAAAACTCTTCATTCAGGATGGCAAGATGGTACAATGAATGAAGGCGCCTGACACCAAGCCTCAGGACCTGAGTTTGACCTCCAGGATACTCCTCAAGTCATCTTCTGACTGGCATGCATGTAGCCAAAATAATAAACAAACAAACAAACAAATGTGATAGAGGAACCCAAAGCCAAAACAATTCTAGAGTTTGAACTAAACACATAATTGGCATTGACCGCTTAGTCAAAGAATGGGTAACTTCTACTTCCCAGAGGTACAGAAAGGGGATTCTATGCCTCTCCTATGGTCCCATCAGTGTGAGATGGGGAAATGAGGTCTGTTTGTCAAAGTACTCGGTGAAGGGCAGAGAACTGTGCGCTGCTTATTCTCATTATCTGAAGTTGCTTGTCTGCACCGCTGAGCCCCTGAGCACCAACCTGGAAGACTGTAGTTCTCTGAGGCGGCCCTCCTGAAGCAAGATGCCTGAGACAATATGGAAACCAGATGCGTGCACCGTCTTACCTCTCCTCCCCCCTTTCCCTGTGCTTTTGTAACTTTCAAAGCTGTTCCACATTCATAAGCTCTGATATCACTAAGCTCCCAGCTGCCCTGCCAAGATGTTAGAGCGGTTATTACCTTCCAGATGGGGAAACTGAGGCTCAGCGATAGTAAGAGGTTAAGAGGTTCAGAGAAAGTAAGTGGGTGAAATGGAAGGCCTGTGACCTAGACAGCTGTCCACTGGCAGTCCTCTCAAGAACAGGACGAAAGACCTGCCTTCCTCATGAGCTTCATCGCTCATGCGCAGAAATGTCCTCCCAACACTTTAAGGAAATTGAAGCATCCTAGTAAATATTACTATGAGAACAGTAATGAGAATGGAAAAGCAGCAGCTGCTTCTAAACACTGTCTTCTCTCTGCCTCTCTCTCCTTCACTTCCTGCCTCCTTCCCTCCTTCTTTTCCCTTCTTCCTTTCCCTCCTCTTCTCTTAAGGGCTAGTACAAATCCTGTGCACATTATAGCTTATGATTTAGACCATAGACTTCCACTTGACTTCCAGCCTAGCCCAACCTGGTCTCTGTACCTTTGCCCTCTGCTGCCCTCCCTGGCCTTATTCATACATGCATGCTCCCTCCCTCTTCACCAAGGCCTTCTAGTAAAGATAATCTCACCTCCTTCTTCTACATTACTCATTTCCTCTGCAGTCCCCATGCTCCAGCACTCAGGGGGCTTCCCTGAAGTCACCAGCCTTGGTGACAATCATCTTTCCCAGAATTGTGGTCCTTTCCTTCTAGGCTCTTATCTGAATGATTTCATTTAGCTTCATCTTTTCCACTTAAACAGAAACGGCTAGAAGGCAGAGGTCTCATCTCAGACAAGGTCATAGCTGAAGACCAGGGATAGTGTGTAATAAATATTCCTCAAATCAATATGTAAATATGTTAACTAGGTTTGACCTAGGCTATCCCTTAATTCTCAAACCTCATGAGCTCTATAGGATACTGTGTGCTTTGAAAGATAGGCTGTGACTGACTCTGAGAAGGTCCTTCATTCGTCCAAGGTCCCACAGCAAGGCAAAGGCTCAGACTGGCTCAGCCTCCAGTCTGCTACATTTTCAAATGTTCAAACTAACACAATTTAAGAGGTGATCAATGTGGAGAACCTCTGTGTCAGTCAGGGAGCTCCAGAGACGCAAACCCAAGACACGTTAAAGTAGAACAAGAGTTATTTCAGGAACCAGTTCAGGTTTGGCGGCAAGTCCCAAATCTGAGAGGACAAGCTAGCTGGCTGGAGCCCTGGAATCCTAAGCTGGGGTACCGCAGACGGCGAGTTCAGACTTGGTTTTGCCAAGGTCTCCACTAATTGTAAGAGGCCTAGTCACATTAAGGAGGGCAAGTTTGCTTTGATCAAAGTCCACCAATTTAAATTTCCAACTCATTCAAAACACACCCTCAGAGAAACATCTACAATAATGCTTCGACAGTGATCCCAGCATTGCGGCCAGGCAATAGGACACAAAAGTTAGCCGCACAACCTCTGGATAATCACCGTTCCAGTCTGCCATTGTCACTAAGTTGCTGCTTGCTCTTGCCTCACCTTGCTCTTTTTCTCCAACCCCTGGCCCCCATTAGTGAACTGTTTTTGAACATTTCCAAGGCCTCATCACATATTTTTATCTGCTTTCTAAGTCCAGCTCTAGAGATCCCACAGCTACCAGAGCTCTGCCTGCAAACTGAGCCTCCCTATGCAGAGTAGGCTTCCTGGCACTTAGGCCTTGCTGTACCACCTGGCCTGGCGTCTGACTCACACGGTGATTTCCATGGCTTCTATTTTCTCTCTACCCAGGAAAGACTTTTTATCATTTCCATCTTGGCCAGCACAAGTAGGGAATCTGTTCTCTAGTTTTCCATGGTCACCCATTGTTTTCATTTTCACATTGGAACTGCCCGCTCCCAGTTATTGCTTTCTCTGCACTCTTCTCCCTCCTGTAACCCCTGCCCATACCACTTCCTCTGCCTCATTCTTCTCTGCCTTTGAGGTGTCTGGACTCATGCACACCAAAGAAAGGGACCTATTTAATCTACCATATTTACAAGCTCAGTAAACAAGATCTAGTGGCTGAATCATGGAAAAATGTTCCTTACATAAAAAAGGTCATTTATGACTTTGTTCTATTAAAACTGTCTTGTATAACTAACCCCACCCAGCAAATTAGGAGGAAAGAAAGAAAGAAAGAAAGAAAGAAAGAAAGAAAGAAAGAAAGAA
>NW_026591918.1:6084022-6090790 GCF_907164565.1 Psammomys obesus | reverse complement strand
AGAAAGAAAGAAAGAAAGAAAGAAAGAAAGAAAGAAAGAAAGAAAGAGAAAGAGTGCCTCTTAGTGTGCCTCTACAATATCCATACTTCATTCTCACATAGGCATAGCCATGTCATTTCTGGTGATTTAAGCCCAGCTGAATGGAGTTCTCCTCTAGGGAGGAGATAAAGGGTCTGTCTCATGTTGCTTTCAAATAATCTCTCCCTTAAAAAAAAAAAGACATTATAATTTTGTCCAAATGGACTTAAAATAAGGGGGTAAAATCTGATCAGATTCTTTTCTTGAGTAGCTGGATAATTTAGAAACCTTATTCTCACTGAGACTCATATTGTTTGGCCTTTGCAAGTTAATAATTGTGCTTCTGCATCATTACTGTGGGGCTTCCAGCTTTTACTATTTTCTTATGCTGACACAATGAATTATTAAAATGTGCTGAATGCCCTATATTAATAACTGCTAAACACTATAGGCAGCCCCATGAAGACAGACACAGAACTTCAGACAGTTAAGTAACTGGCCCCATGTCACAGCCAGAAAATGGTGACTTGAAACTCAAACCTCATTTTGCAGCCTCTGCACTGACTTATGACTGTCAAAGAAAGAGGGTGGGTGCCCATGACTATATGCATACTCATAAAACTGAGCAGGAGGAGGTAGGGATGAAGATGCCTGCAAGTTCTTCTTTGACATGTATTACAATGTCAAAATATTTTATGGCGAACTGTGGAATAGTGCTTTTGTGAGTGGTTTCTTGAGAATACCAAGTAACCTTTCGTGGGTTTATCTAGAGAAAACCATGTGTCCTTACAGATATCTGAGGACAGAGTTGAAGCACTATGGTGTATCCTTTCACATTTTCTTACTTATTCATTCATTTATTGCTTCTGCTGGGGTACAGTATATTGTACCCGGATAATTTTGTTATCCATGAAATTCAGGCCCTTTCCTGGGCCTCACCTGTTCCATCTTCTAAATGAGGGTGATAGATTGATATGTTCTCAGAGAGCCCTCCGGCTGTAAACTTCCTTGATCCCTCTCATTATTTATGAAAAATGTCTCTGAGGTCCAAGATGGCCTCCTATTCACCAAACAGCAAAGGACTCTGCTTGACAGGAGTCCAAGACATCTTTACCAGGTAGACAGGAGTCGGAGCCTTCAGGAAAGAGGTTCAGAGAAGACCCCAGGGAATCAGCGACCTGGCTGAGGTTGCCTATTAGGAACACAGGCCAGTTTTCAGGCCAGTTTTCAGGCCAGTTTTCAAGGGGCCTGTTTTCTGGGTATACCAAACAGACAACTCTCTCTTGGGATATAGAGGATGCTGGCTGTAGCGATTGGCCCTTTTCTATTATGTAGAGACAGTCCCCAAATCTCCAAACTGTTTGTCCTTGCTGACAAAACAGAACCATCTATAAACACCTTTCTGGAACAATTCTCTGCTGCTTGCTAGAGACTGGTCTTCATGCAAGCCCCTTACTGTACACTGATTCTGGTTTCAGGGACAGCGCCAGCCTTACCACCGAGTTAAGACCTGCATTTGAAAGGTTGGCAGATACCCCTCTGCTCAGAGCCCAGAGAAGATGAGGCTGGATATCCAGCCTCTGATGCCTTCAGTCCACAAGAACTCTGGAAAGGAAGAAAGGAAGGAAGAAGGAGAGAGGTAGACAGGGGTGGGTGGGAATGAGCTTGGGCTTTCGGCTGTTAGAAACCAGTCCAGAGCACTGGCTTCCAGACATAAATATCCCCAGGAATCTGCTGGTTCCATGTCCCACCATCATGCCCAGCCACCTCAGGGAAGTCAACATTAGGTGCCATGGTCAAAAACTCAAAACGCACTCACTAATAATAGGCGTAACTCTAATAGCAGAGACCTGCCGCCCCTGCTAACGGGACCATAAAGGGCATTTGTTTCTAATTAAACACCAAAACCCTAAACCTTTCAACTCTGCATCCACAACTACTGTAAATGTTTATGAAAAACGGGAAATTCTCATTTAATTCAAACCATGCCAGAAATGCGTTTGCGTTGTCTCAGCTGAGAAGCCCTCTGAGCTCAGCTTGAGCCCATCTGAGCTTGAAATTAAGAGAGCCAGGGCCTGCAGTGAGCTGAGTCCTTGCAGACCTGGGAGGAAGCAGCAGCCTCATCCTGCCACTCTCAAGGAACCAAATCCAGCTGACTTCCTGAAAGAGACACAGCCAACTGAGAGATAAAGCTTAGGGGAGAGTCACAGACATCTAGGAGTTAGATTAGGTAGCCCAGAAAAATAATCAGGACTGGAAAGTCTAGAATCAGATAAGCCATGCCAACAGCTCACCGCTGAAGGACTGGGACAAAGGAGTTTAACTTTCGGAGTCTTCAGTCCTTGATAGATCATGGAGGAGATGAAGCCCCAGCAAGGGAGTGCTCAGGTGCAAAGGGGCATGTAAACAGTTACCTCATCCCTGCTCTGATAGGTTCTCTGCTCCTCAGAACTGCTGAGAGTCTCCTACGCCCTCAGGAAGCTGGTACTGAGGAGTTTCAGCATAGCAGCTCTTGCAGCAACTCCAATGTAGCTGTTCAAATGCTGTCTCCTGAGTCCCAGCCACAGGGCCATGGCACCTGGGAGCATCACACCCGAAAGCAGAGGGCTGCAGAATTTCCCAGGATAGGAGGCAGCTCTGCTTCTTACTCAGAGGCTGGCTGTGCTCCCTGGAGGACAAACATTTCATTTGGCTGAGATGGACAGGGTAGAGAAGAAACCTCAGGTGCCAGTTTGACATATTTCCTAAGTCTTCATTAAGCCTTTTACAATGGAAATTTCTTGGGCAGGTCTTTGGAGAAGAGGGTTAGTACACAAGATCTGAATCTTCATCACTCTTTCCCAACTGAGTACTCCCAAACACTGCTAACCATGGTCCATCAAAAGCAGAAGGGCTGGTCTCCCTGTGCCCCAGATGAAATGGCATCTCACCAGACAGGGTAGAAGACATAGCCACACAGGACCTGTTCATCCTACCTACAAGAAAGGGAACCAAGGCTTCTACCGCCACTCCAAACCACAGGTAGATCTATGACTCTTCTTGGCCAATCACAAGTCATATTCCTTGGACTTCTGTGACTCAGTATCCTACACTCTGAGATTAGAGCACTGTCAAATTATGGAAAACGGCTTCATTCTCATTGCACGTTGGGGCAAAGCTGAGAGCCATCTTGCCTGTAGCTAGAGCCTAAGGAGTAACCAACATACACAGGAAAGTTCAGAATGGCATAGAGGGAAATCTAGTCTTAACTATCATCAGAGTCCCACTATGGGTCTCACCATGACTGAAGGTAGATCTCAGTCTAATTCCATTAGCCCTGAAAACTCCTCACCTGTATTTGGGGGTTGATTTTCTTTTACTTGCAACCAAACATATAGGAAGGAAAAACTTCTGAACATGTGACTGGAAGTGAAGCCTATAGGCAACATCCAACAAAACCTGTCTGTCTTTTGCAACCTGGCATCATTCTAGGTCAACCATGAGGACCACAGTTGTATACATTCATATACGAACAGTTTGCGCCCTTTTAAAAGATATGAAGCCAGGAAGTGGTGACACACCCCACTTCCAGCATTCAGGAGGCAGAGGCAGGTGGATTTCTGTGAGATTGAGGCCAGCCTGCTGGTCTACAAAATGAGTTCCAGGACAGCCAGGGTTACACAGAGAAACCCTGTCTCAAATATATATATGTGTGTGTGTGTGTGTGTGTTTGTGTGTTCAAGTAATGATAACATAAAGAGAAACATGCTTGCTTCAGTGACAAGGGCATAAAAGTTCTGCTGACAAGCAACTGGGAGCCAGGAGATGGATTCACGGAGGTAGCTCGTAGTAACAGTTGCAAATGACAGGCAAGTTAGGCATAGGATGTAGCACATGACATGTTAACAGACTGGGCAGTGTAAGCAAAGTTGAAGCAGTCGTCTCTAGAATAGCAGAGATACTGTTGACAGAAATGCACCAGAGAATGCAAGCAGCCATTGGAAAGGGCCCTGCAACCCTCTCACAGTCCCTAGATGCCGTAGCACATTCTAGCTGGGTTTTGCAATTCCACGCTTCTCGGCATGCAAAGGATTCTAGATTTCATTTCTTCTAGCTTCCCCAGGGAAAGTCACTTGTGTTTGAAGTTGCTGCCCTATAAGCTCTGCCACCATGGAAAGTTAAACAGCTTGTATAATTTCATGTGCTCTAAAGGCAGCTTCCAGCATGAAGCCATGTGGCACAGGCAGGAAATGCATCTTGGAGAAGATCAGAGGAACTCTATT
Organism: Psammomys obesus; assembly: GCF_907164565.1. Lineage (NCBI taxonomy): Eukaryota > Metazoa > Chordata > Mammalia > Rodentia > Muridae > Psammomys > Psammomys obesus. The sequence goes on along the minus strand of NW_026591918.1, from coordinate 6,086,510 downwards.
TAATACCTCGTACGGCCTTGCCAATCTCTCCTCATTCCATGTTCTGCTGAGTTCCCTAAGGCATCCCTTTACTAGGCCTTTGCCTGCTCCTCCTTCTGTCTAAAATGTCACCACTTTACTGATTCAGCTCCAATTTATCCCTCATGTTGAGATTCAAGTACCACTTTATCACGGAAGTCCTCCTGGACCTCTAAGATTCAGCTCCTCATAGTGCAGGGTGAAGAGCAAGGATTCCTAGATACAGAATACCTGGGTGTGTATTCCTGTATTAGTATTCGCTAAGCTGGGCAGCCTTTCTGTGCCTCTGATTTTTTATCCATAATGTTGATATGAAAATAGAGAGGGTCAGTGATGACATCATCACTGACAATAAACCCCAGTGATTAGAAGGTATCACTGCATATTTCAGAGCAGCTCTTCTTGCCTCAGAACCTCTTCACAGTTCCAATTTAATGTAGCCATGTGCCCTTAGGATTGACATCTGCCTTTGCCAACTGACTAGACAGGCAGGGCAATATTTAACTCTGCTTACCAATCAACTTTTAGCACTCAGAGCACTACCTGGCACATAGTAGGTGCTCAGTAAATTATTAGGGAGAATGAGAGAAACCAGAGGAGTAAAAACATATCCCAATATTCTCATACTTTGTAGAAACCCTAACCTCCAACTGTCCCTCCAATTAACCCAAGAGCATGACTGCCAAGGTTGCAAATATCTGTGGTTTCAGAGAAAAAGGGTTCCAGAGATGCTCTGGTCATTGAATTTCCCTCTAGCGACAACTTTTCTCCTTAAAAGTAGAACAAGGCTCAGAGTAAACATGGCCGGCCAACCAGATGCAGCAGCCCGAACTGTGCAGAAGTCAGTCTGATGTGCATCAAATGACTCTAATCCCTCTTCCAGAGTCCTTGACAGTTCCAGCGAAATGTCTGTGTGTGTGACCTTTGGCTCAGATTTTACATAATATTTTGCTTTGCTTGGCAATGCTATTGTCTGAGAGCTTACATGTTTAGGGTATGTTTTTAATATGTGCCTCATACCATATAATGGGCTAAATTCTCCTCTGAGAGCCACGCTGGCTCTTGGAAGTATGGAATAGGTTACAGATCTAGGAAAATCAATGCTGTCTGTGCCAAACTTCCCATCCATCCTAACTCCATGACCCTCCAGAGATTGGGACTCAGTTCGCAAGTGGCCAAGAGTGAAGATGGTTTACAGGGAGATACTACTCATATTTTGTTCTACAGAACATGCTGAACACATTCTTCATGAGTCTGCAAAGGAGATGGGCAGGCTGCCACTGAAGTCACAGAGGCAGGACAGATCCCCTTGTCCTTTTCCTGTAGGTGTGAACTGGGCATGCTTCCCTCTCTGACTCTTCAGCCTTCTTCAACCTGCTTGTTCTTTGCAATCTCCCATCCTGTCCACAAAGACATGGTTCCTTGACTCTGATTCTAGTCACATGACACACTCGTGGTGGGTAGTTCTGAGTGACAATCCTCAGCACCATAGCTCGTAATGAAGAAGAAAGTGCCAAAGGATGACGGGAGTCGCACGCATGAACTCATGCAAGGCTCACATGCGGCACTGGGATTGGAGCCAATGACCCCAGGCTCCAAAAGTGCATCCCAGCACCAACCTACAGCCACTGTCAACCTAAACTGCCAATTTGATGGGCTCTATTTCACCACCCTCTTTCAGACCTGTTTGGCAGCTAAGTTGTTAGTTTCTTGTATGCTAGAAATTAAATTATCTACACTAGACAATACATGTGTCCCCAAGAAGCCCAGTGTGGGAAATGAGGCTTAAAGGAGTCCCTAGTAAGTGGACCTATGCCCCAAAGGTTGCTAAATTTGGCAGTGTGGTCTAGATCCTTGTCAAATTGCTCCTAAAGAGGCCTTACGGGAAAACATCCTCAGCCTATCCATTAGTGCCCTCCTACCTTTGACCTCTCTCCTCTGGCAATGGAACACAAAAAATAAAAGAGACTGGTTTCTTTTTGATCCTTTCATTCTAGCAAGGGCATGACCCTGAGCTTGGAGCTGTTTCACCTTTTCCCTGAGCAAGGCCATATTTCAGGATAACTCATCTGGAAGAATGGAGCACTACTCCATGATGTGAGGTGGCCTTCCTATTCAGGAGACCAAGTGTGTTCAGACATGACCTCATCATCCTACCTCAGGAATACAAGAAGGTGGAGAGTTGTGTCTGGTAAGCCATAGAAGGAACTCAGCCCAGGCCCCAAACTTCTCCAGGGCATGGAAATACCAGGACCTGCTGCCCTTGTGCCAGGCAAATTCTTGGCAGCCCAGCTCTCCATCTGGGTAGGTAGATCACAGAGTGGTGAGGTTCTCTTTGAGCGTGGGGAGTGGCCAGGGACTTAAAAGGCAGCTGTGGGTACATAAATGGACACGGCTCTTTTCCAATAAAAATTTATTTATTGAAGAAAGAAAGAAAGAAAGAAAGAAAGAAAGAAAGAAAGAAAGAAAG
>NW_026591918.1:6074340-6084012 GCF_907164565.1 Psammomys obesus | reverse complement strand
AAGAAAGAAAGAAAGAAAGAAAGAAAGAAAGAAAGAAAGAAAGAAAGAAAGAAAGAAAGAAAGAAAGCAGTGGGTGATACTTGATAGCCTAACCACCTCTCTCTCCTATACACTCAGATGGAGCCATACTTCCCACTCTAGGAACTACCAGGAAATGCAAAATAAAAGCAGAAATTATCTAATACCTAATATCTGCTTATAAGTGAGAATATACCACATGTGTCTTTCTGCTTCTGGGATACTTCACTCAGGATGATCTTTTCTAGTTCCCATCATTTGCCTACAAATTTCATGATTTCCTTGTTTTTAATTACTGAGTAGTATTCCATTGTATAAATGTACCATAATTTTTGTATCCATTCCTCAACAGAGGGACATCTGGGTTGTTTCCAGATTCTGGCTATTATGAATAAAGCTGCTATGAACATGGCTGAGCAAATGTCTTTGTTGTATACTCGAGTATATTTTGGATATATGCCTAGGAGTGGTATAGCTGGATCTTGAGGAAGCGCTATTTGTAATTGTCTGAGAAAACGCCAGATTGATTTCCAAAGTGGTTGTACAAGTTTACATTCCCACCAGCAATGGAAGAGAGTTCTCCTTTCTCCACAACCTCTCCAGAATGTATTGTTACTAATATAGGATAATCATACTAAAATCTATACCTAAAGAAGCTAAGCAACAAGGAGGACCCTGGGTAAGATGCTCAATCCTCATTCAGAAAGGCAAATGGGATGGACATCAGAAGAGGGAGAAAACAGGGAACAGGACGTGAGATCACCACAGAGGGCCTCTGAAAGACTCCATCCAGCAGGGTATCAAAACAGATGCTGAGACTCCTAGCCAAACTTTTGGCAGAGTGCAGTGAATCTTATGAAAGAAGGGAGAGATAGAAAGGTGTGGAGGGGACTGGAACTCCCCAAGGAGAGCAACAGGACCAAAAATCTGGGCCCAGGGGTCTTTTGTGAGACTGATATTCCAACCATGGACCATGCATGGAGATAACCTAGAACTCCTGCATAGATGTAGCCCATGGCAGCTCAGTCTCCAAGTGGGTTCTCTAGCAAGAACAGGGACTGTCTCTGACATGAACTCAGTGGCTGGCTCTTTGATTACCTCCCCCTGAGGTGGGGGCAACCTTACCAGACCACAAAGGAAAACAATGCAGACAGTCCTGATGAGACCTGATAGGCTAGGATCAGTGGAAAGAGGAGAAGAACCTCCCCTATCAGTAGACTGGGGTTTGGGGCATGGGATGAGAAGAGGGAGGGAGGGCAGGATTGGGAGGGGAAGAGAGAGGGGCTACAGCTGGAATACAAACTGAATAAATTATAATTTTTTTAAAAAAGCAGGGATACCAGCCTCCACACTACTAACAGTACGGCCAGCTACCCACTGCTAGCCAGGGAAAAGAGGGCTGCCCTGTGCGCATCATCTTTAATTCACAAAAATTAAGAATGTCTCCACGCTTTGTCAGACAAATCTAAGAAAGCAAAATGGTCTGTGGCAGAGAAATTATCTGACATTTGAGGCCTTCCATGGTGTCTCTGTCTAGTGTTACACAGCCTCAGTCTGCACATCCGCTGGCAGAGCTCTGTCTACCTGGACCACTCCTTCCATATGGCAACACGCTGATTGCTTCAAGGGGAGACATTGTAGCTACCTTCTCAGCATTTCCTACATGCTTTCCCTACATCTCTGCAACAGCCCCTACGGTAATACCACGTTAAAAAAGAAAGAGAAGAAATCCTCCATCTCTCTTCTTGGCTGTGTGATCTGGGACCTGAACTCAGATCACCTTGTTTGGGGGTAAACACTTTGGCCCAAGTGGAGAGCCATTCACAAACACTATGACAAAGCCTGGTGGGCCCCAGAACCCATGTAAACAAAACGAGCACAACAACAACCTGGTGGCATGTGCTTGTAGACCCCAGTGCTGGAAGAGTAGACATAGGTCAATTCCTGCGGCCTGTTGCCCGGCCAAGCTCATCTAATCAGTGAGCCTTAGATCATAATCAGAGACCCCATCTTCAAAAACAATGTGAACAACTCCTGAGAAAAGAAACGGCACTGAATCCCTCAAAGGTCTGAAAGGAGGTGATGAGACAGGGACAGGAGACTCTGCAGTTTAATTTAAAGTGAAAGCCAAAACCAAACCATGCTTGCATGTGCCGATCCTCATGTTTTGTAAAGAACCTTTAGTTAAAAGTTTCGTTCTACTCTGAACTTTCATTCTCCTACTGACAGTCTGTGCATCTGTGTTACACATTACTCCTCTTAGGCAAGCATGGGGGGCCACCCTTTCTACCATGTATCCACCCCTCCTCAAAACAATAGAATCCCTGGGAGCATATCCTTCCTCTGCTCTTGTCTCATGTCCCACATAAGTGGGAACACTTGATCAGACTTGGCCAACTACGTCAGTCTCTCCTTCATCAAAAATGCATAGGTATTGGGGATCGGGAAGGGGGAGGGGGCATCAAGATTCCAACCAAACCAGTACAGGTCTGCCCTGAGCTATTATTAGAACATAAAAAGGTAGTCGGTTACTCAGTCACAGAGTCCAAAATGCCAGCTTGGAGATGGCATCAGCCCATAGCCACTTCGGTGTGAAAACTAGATTAAAATAAACCCACACCCAAACCAAATCCAGCTGAGAGATGAGGAGAGCCTGGTAACGAAGAGAGAGGGGATTCCAATGGCATCACATTGGCCCCTGGACTTTCTAGCTATGTAAAGAGTAAAACTCTAGCTCCTCGCTTCTTGGAATTAAGCCAGTTCGAGTTGAGTACTTGTCATTTGAAGCCAAGAGTCTCAGCTAACAGAACAAGTCACATCTTAACTGAGTTTAAGGATGTCATCTGGGAGAAGCTCGTATGTTCTGCTCTGCACACACTGCCACAGAGAGATGAGCTTCCCAGGCTGGTGGTGAGCACACTCACTGGCCCAGCTGCCTTCCTACTTTTTTTCTCCAGCTGTATCTTTTTTTTTTTTTTTTTTAATGGAGCTCATCTTCTCCAGCGTAGACATCCCAAATGACAAGATGGTGCAAGGCATCTCTAGCCATGCTAATACCTGTGTTTAACTGTTTTTCATTGTTGGTTTAAAAAAATGATTATGATGCGATAACAAATGAATGTTGGAGAATTACCAAATGACAGGCGTAAAATTTTATGAACACGTACATTCCAGAGGAATGTGGAAATAAGCCATCCACTCTAGTCCAGTTTGGCAGAACTATTATAAAAATATAAGTTTGGCATATATTGTAATTCATTTAAAGATGCTTAAAAACCCATCCGTTAACTGTACAGAAGGTCAAAGAAAGACATGAATCCCAAAGTAACAGTGTACAAAGCAGAGGCCTGAACATCAGCGCTGCTTATCTTAGAGGAAGCACACATGAAAAGAACAGTGGTCAGCTTGTTTGAAAGACAGGATATCTAGAGTCTTAGAACAAAACAATAACCATCCATCAGCAGTAAGAAAAGTGGGTAGTTGTCCTGGAATGACCATCTTAGTCTTGTTCCTTGAAGAGTTAGGTTAGTGAAAATGTTTCCAAGAGTCTGTATTATATTTATTTCAAGGATCCTACAATAAAAGGAGGAAGAACATTTAACTGGCTACGAGTGCCCGCCTGGTACCAATGCCCACTCTACCCAGTCATAAGCTTTGAGGAGTCCACTTACTTCTTCCCAACCCCAATACTGAAACCTAGTTGATCAGATTGCCCAGTCTTTGGGCCACAGTGATTGGCTCAAAGATGGGCAAATGTCCGGCCCAACTCACCCATAAAATAGATGGTCTGTCAATGCTGATAGAGAAATGGAGTGACTGACAGAGGTGGATTCGTTTCCTCCAGGGTCCTGAGCAGAAAATAATGAGGAATGTGGAGAAATGGCTGCTTTCCCTGAGGTCACCATGCAGAGAGAAGCAGAGAGAGCAACACTGTGGGCGTGGGAGAGATGGAGAGATAGAGAAATGGAGGCAAAGGTCTGAGACCCAGCTGTGCTTGCAAGCAGACCCACCCCTGCCTAGCCTTTGGAGGAACATTAGCCAATAAATATTCTTTTCAGTTTCAGCCAGTTGTAGCTGGGCTTTTGCCACATGGAATGGAAAAAAATTTCACTAACATGGCTACCCACCATATTTACAGCATGATCAGGACCATAAAATAAGTTGGATAGAGGAGAAGAATGACACAGTTCCTACTTCAAAGAAGCTTACAGTATGAGTTCAGTGCAGTCTGGTTTGCTAGGCACCTCCTTAGTTCTAGGCTGAGTGAGGCACTAGCTAGCGATGCTACAGTGAACACGAGACAGCCCCACCTCTACATGCTTTCCACATTGTCAGAGAAAGGGTGGCTTTTCCGAGAGTTTGAAAAGGGAAAATGTGAGGTTATCTGGAAGTAGAAAGACACCATTTTGCTCTTAAAGAAGAGCAAAGACCAAGGAGAGAGAAAAGGCTTGGGCAGTCTGGATGTGGTGATGATTTACTTTAGAAGAGTAGAAGCAACAAGAGAGAGACCACCAAATATCCACTCATTTTTAATGTCCTCTAGCCCCGTGCTCCCATGTACCCCTGTATTTTTTAACCTTTTAGGACACTGAAGTGGTTTTTGTAAGTTGCACAGGTGCAGCAAGCAGCTCCAGCTTCCCTGTGTAAAGAGACAATGGCCATCCCCATCTTGAAGGATCCTTGCAATAAAAATATTCTAGGTGTACAACCCACTTCTCCCTGCTTTTGACTATGGAATCTTTGACTTTTACTGGACTCCTGGCTACTAGAGAAATGACTGCATTTCCCAGCTTCCCTTGAAGCTCCCTGACTGCCATGTACCATGGTTATTTTATATAAGACTTGTATGATTAGGTGAGAATTCCTATCCTTCAGGGCAAAACTTAATACTAACTAAAATCATTAAAAAATAATATAGCTTTATGATACAATTCTGTAATGTAATATTATTATATAACAGATTATATTTATTTCAAAAAATATTTTGTTAGTGTAAGCATAAGAAGTGGATATTAAAGGAACAAGGAATTTATTTGTGGTAATTAGACACCTTTATTTATCAAAGACAAAATATTTTATCACCCCAAAGTTGGAAACTCAGTGGCTTAAGTTCAACAGGCACACCACGTCTGCTGGGCAGAGGTATGGGCTGGAGGCTGAAGGGGCAATTAACCCTTTCCACCCTGAGGAGTTCTCCTCACCCTAGATGAAGTCTGTGTTCCAGTCCTCTCTCAGCACACTCTGCCCTCTGTTAGATGGGACGGGCACGCCTCCCCTGTTCACAGCCATGCTCGGAGCGAAGAGCAGCGCTAAGCTTCCTTAAACATCATAAAGAAGATGTGACTAGCGAGAGCCTAGGAGGCTCACTTGGTTTGAGCTCCCAGGCTCCGCAGTAAGTCACTCTCTGGCAAGCAAAACCACATGAAGCACAGTGTTGAAAACTTGCTAAATCATTTGTCACTCGGAGGCTTTTAAGATAAAATACTCTCAGAAATAGTCATTTGATTTCAGACGCTGCACCCCAGGCTGTGCTGCGCAGGGAATAAATACTTGCTGTGTAGGCATGTCCGGCAGAGAAGCAACTATGGGGAGCAGGGCTCTGCTGCTGTGAAGTCCCCCATTCAGAAGGACAGTGCTCTCAACTTCCACATTTCTTCAAAAGGCTCAAATGAAATCCTTGCATCCAGTGAGGAGCAGAACTCTCTGAGGGCAATGTCCTAGGGCCTGAGCTTTCTGGCTATGGAATTAAGCAGGCACCGCAGACTTTCTGTGGTGTCCATTCATTCAGCTTACTGTGTATCAAGAGCAACCACTCTCTGTGACTGCATGGCTGAAATCTCAGCCTCGCTACATGCCCAGTATATATGGCTTTGGGAAAATGCAGACTCTCCCGGCTGAAAAACAGGTTCCAAGGAAGATTGAATTCATTCATTCACTATGGAAGCAAACTTAAGCACCTGCTCAGGACCAGATTCCATTTAATTTAAGAAGAATAAAATAGCCAGGTACCCTGCGCACACTAGAGAGGTGGCAATTACTTAATTAGCGTTTCTTGTTATACTAACAGTTTAATGCCTGCGTGCACGCATTCATGTATGCATGTGTGTTGAAACATATTATACACACTGGACATCTAAAGGAAAACAAAGTCCCCATTCCATGGCACCTGCATACTGTGGGAAAGGAGAAAATATATGGGTATATAATCAAGAGTACTTTCCACAGTCACCACTGCCACAAAACAAGGATGGGGAGTAATTGGTTTTGGAAAGGGCCAACTGGTCAGGCAGGAGAAGGTGACATGAGCTACCAAGTACAGACCTTGGGAGCACGCTCCAAGCTGTGGGCTTGACCCATGAAAAGGCTCTGGGGTAAGAAGGGTCTGGCACACCACATGGAAGGCTAACAAGTAATAAGGAAGAGTAACATGGGGCAGAGTTGGAGAGGTGGGTCTGCCCCAGTCTATAGGACTTAGATGCCCTGGCTAGCCATTTGGAGCTTACCTAAATAACATGAGATTCTGTTGGAGGGGTCTCAAGGAGCGCTTCATGTGACTTTCATTTCAAAGCTCAATCAGATAGGCAGTAGAGAGAACAAGAGTGGAATTCAGAGGACCCTGCTAGGGGATGATGGTAGTAGGAGCTAGGAGGAGAAGGTGAGATAATGGGAAGGAGACAGTGGTAGGCTGATGGGAGGAGAGTGAGAAAGTGATGGTGGGTCAGAGCTTTTTCAAGGGGTCAGCACATCTAAAAGGAGGGTTTAGAAATAGATTTCCTAGCAGGCAATGAAAGTGGGTCTGGCACCCTGACTGGGGCCTAGAGATATGACTCCTGGATGGGACGTCAAGTCATAGGAGGGATGAAGTCATTCGGTGAGTAGTGGAATAACAGACAGCAGCCTGGAAAAGTTCCTTCCGGCCTTTCCCTCTCTACGGTTTTATCACTATCTGGCGGGTTCCATTCCTGGTGATGGCTTCCCTCTTTGGGCTCTTTCTTCTAGTCTGTTTCTTTTTAAAGGTGGCTGCTTTTGGTGGTTTTTCATTTTTCTCTGGACTAATTTTATTGCTCCTAGTCTGCTCTTCAGCTGCCTTGGCAGGAAGATAGCGTATATTAAAATAGTTATTATTTTATTTTATAGCTCAGTCGAATCCATATTCAGCTCATTACAAGTGCACAGGCCCCTCTGGCCAAGTACATTTTGCCATGACAGACCCTTACCAATGAAGAACTTTCTTTGTCTCCCAGGTGAAGAACTGCACGTGGGCACAACTGCCCTGCGGAATGGGTCCGTGTGGTTGTACTGCTGTTTAAGCCCAACCAGGCCACACGGAGTCCGGCTCCATGTGGTGGCAAGGCAGCAAGGTGTTACCAGAAGTCAGCCAGCATCCCAGAATGAAAATGCTTAACTCTTAACTCTATCCTTTAGAAGAGAGTGGCAATAGCCTTCAATGCAACTGGACTAGCCTTGAACTCACAAAATTCCACCAGCCTCTGCTTAAAGAAAGGTGCATACCACTACTCCTGGCTTCTGACTTCTCTTTCTTGCTTACCACCTCACCTTTCAAATCACAGGTTCTCCATTACAGGTCCATCTACTTCCCCTCTATCTCACTGCTATCTCCTGGGCCCTCCTCTGGGGTCTGTTTTCTGAGTTATTTTAAAAGCTTTCCTGTTTTTTTGTTTTGTTTTGTTTTGTTTTGTTTTTTGTTTTTTTAACCTCTCCTGGCTAATCTCAATATGCCCGAGAACTCTCATCAAAATGATCCTAGTTTGTGACCAAAATCTGCTTGCCTCTTTAAATGACTTACTTCAGCACTCACTTTATTAAGGCTGGTGCCTCAGGCCATCTGGCCCTGGATCCTCCTTAACTCACTCAGCTTGACCATTCCCTCTGTACTCACTGTATTCTTGTTAAATGGCAAAATCACACAGGAAAAAAAAAAAAACCACAGCAGATACACCTTCGTCTCAGGGCCTTTGCGTGTACTGCTTTTCATTGCCAGGAATGTTCTTTTTCCATACACCAACAAGGCAGACTTGGCCTCCTTCAGATCCTCGTGTACATATGGCATTGCTGCCAGGCCTTCCCCGAATCCTCAGGCAAAGCTGAACTGTTCCACACCACATGTCTTCCCCTGGCTGTTTCTTAAAAACACAGAAGCATTTACACCCAACAAACACTATCATGGGCTTATCTTTTTAAACTTTCCCTTTCCCTCTAGGGAATATAATGGGGGTGCAGAAGGTCAGAAACCATAGTCTGCTCTCCTCAGGGATGGTCTCTAGTGATTCCTCTGAAGACTGACACATGGGGAGGCTCAGCTAACTCTGAACAAATGAATGAATGAATAAATGAATGAATGAATGAATGAATGGTCTCTCTTTAAAAAGTTGAGTATTTAGCCAGTTGTGGTGGTCACACCTTTAACACCAGCTCTCAGGAGGTAGAAGCAGATGGATCTGCCTCTGTTCATAGACAGCCTGAACTACACAGTGACTCCCAGGTAAAAGAAGATCCTATGTCAGATAGACAAGAGAGAGAGAGACAGAGAGAGAAAGAGAGAGAGAGAGAGAGAGACTCCAAACAAAAAACTAAAAGTGAAATATTTTGTAGGGCATGCTGACACACACCATGAGCTGAAGGCCCCATCTCTAGGCTTTCAGTAGTTTTTACACAGTACACATCATTTCACATTCAGCTGTGTCTACCTGAGGGCTTGCTGGTGGGGTCACTTGGCTCCATCTCAATGAAGGATTCAACTGTCAGGAAGGTAGGCAAAAAGGGGCAAGGTAAACACTTATGGACCCTTAAGACTTCTCTCATCATCTCTCCTCAGAGCTCACTGGTTAGAGCAAGACAGACTTCAGGAGCAGCCATGTGCCCTGGAATGAAACTGGTGAGGAGCCCAAGTGGCCATCCGTGTAGCCAGTCTATGTCTGCTTTCCTTATTCCGTACAGCCCCGCCAGCTCTCCCCCCTTCCTTCCTGCCTACATTCTTTCGACACAGTCCTTTTCCTTGGCAACACACATACACACAGCCATCAAGAGCTGGTACCCACAGTCAGAGGCCTGGCTTAGCAACTGGCGCCCCAGAGTGGCAGGTGATGGCTCAACTGGTGAAGGCTGACTGAGAACAAGGTGGGCGACCCACGGGTTATTTCAGTTGTGTCAGGCAGCAGAGACACAGGATATCCTGCCCACTGGCTAGAACACAGCACTGATCTCTATGACATCATGAATATCCAAGGAAGCTGCAGATCTCAGCTTTCTGTATCTTAAGAGAGAAAAAAAAAGATCTCTTTTGTTGTTGTTTGAGAAATCTAGCAGACCCATAATGGCTAACCAGGCTACATGACTAGAAATTCCCTATTTCCTGACTATTGCTCTTCACAGGGATGTTGCTATGTCAGTAATTTGATGAATACAGGAATCTCTATTTGTCATTTTGACAAACTGTTACCAAGTATCTGCTGTGTGCCAGGTACCTAGCGAACGAAATCTTTGTCCAAAGGGAACCAAATTCTAGAGGGTTAACAGACAGTGAATAATATAAATACGTCATCTCTCTGGTGTGTTTGCATGCATGTGCATGTGTGTGTGCATGCACGTGTGTGTGTGTGTGTGTGTGTGTGTGTGTGTGTGTGTGTGTGTGTG
>NW_026591918.1:6055729-6074330 GCF_907164565.1 Psammomys obesus | reverse complement strand
GTGTGTGTGTGTGTGTGTGTGTGTGTGTGTGTGTGTGTGTGTGTGTGTGTGAAGTGCTATGGGAACAGGAGAGGGGAGCTGAGGAAAGGGCTCTGGAATGTGGCCGGAGATAAGTCTGTCATTACAGAAAGCTGAAGAAGCGATCCCCGTGAGCATGGTGATGCAGGAAGATGACAGCAGGCCATCCATCATCTGGAGTCCAGGAGGCAGACAGAGAGCTACCGGCCCGGGAGCACTGTGCATAGCGCTCAGGAAGACACCACTGCTTCTCACGGTTTTAGGGTGGTAAACGTGGAGCGAGTTTTCCATTTCCTTCACCTTTTAGTCCTCTCTCCTTTAGACTATTCCAGGAAGTTCCAGGGAATATGACTGAGGAGAGAAGCTAACAGTAGCTTCTCTCACTTCTGGACAATATCGCCCAAACCTCAATCCATTCTTCTTTTGTGAGAACAGGTACCCTTGTCCCTGTGTGGGGTAAGCAAAAGTTTTCCATCTTATCAGGTTAGACAAACTCTCGAAAAGACCATATTTGGTAGCAACAGAGGATCAAGAATTCTTTCATGAATATCTTGGACTACATCTAAAGAAGGAATCTGCATTCATTTCCATAGGATGGTGAAGTTTGGTGGCTGAAAAGGCTGTAGAAGAAGCTGGGTCCATGTGCAGAGGGGAAGGGACAAAGCATACAGGGCTCGGTCCGGGGGAGGAGAAAATACAAGGAGGGCAAGATAAGAGCCAGACGTGTGGAAATATTTCTCTTTGAGGATATTCTTTGTACCAATTACTCTTCAAAGATATCACGTTAGCATTTTTGGCACAACTTGACAATTAAATTAGATAAATGGTTTTCGATGTTTTTGTATCTGCTGTGCCTGAACCTTTCCTTGAGCTAACATTTTCAGCCCGTCACACACATTTTTTAAACTTTGGCAAATCGTATAAACACTGATTTCAATTAGGCAAAGAATTTAAAAACATTTCACTATTCATCTTTTTCAAAAACTGACATTGCAAGTAATTAATTGGGCTTGATTGTCATTCTCTGGTGCCCACGGTTTGGGGACAGAAAGACACACACAATCAACAAGCCTCCTGGGCGATGCTTCTCAAGGTGGCTTCATTTCTTGTATTCAGAGAACAATCCTTTCCTCCCAAGGACTAATTCCTTGGTGCCCCTCCATGTCTTTTCCTCTTGCCAGAGGAGCTTTCCTCCTGGCACTTCTCCCGAGATGGCACAGAGCGTGGGCAGCAGGTGAAGCCTGGGACAGACCCATAGAAGGAACCCAGTCAGCGTGTGGCCAAAGCAAAGTCCAAGTCTTTTCTTATCTCTCCAGTTACAGATTCCCCCACTTGCTGATGCTGCAAGTAAGCTTGATTTTCATAATGACTTCCAGATGGTTTCCAAATGGTCTGGGACCAGAAGGTGAGTGCAGAAGGTGGCACGGGGTTGCTGATACTGAGAAGGGTAGGGGCGGCCATTACAGGAGCCCCATGTTCAAAGGTTTCAAAGGGCCCTGCCTGTACTATTTCTAACTCCAGGGAAGAACAGATGGTCTATGCTCAGATAAGTCACCAGGCCTTGAAGGTGATTAGGAAGTTCAAGGAAAATTCCAAACCTTGGCACTTCCCTTTCTTCTCTGCCCTTTCTCCAGGCCGGCTTTTCCTATATACCTGATTTTGCTTTGTGTTTTCCTCTCTTCTAGATGTTCCGGTTCAGAATTCAGTCAGTCAGTTTTGACTAGCATCAGTTACAGGGAAAGATGCTCTGCTCTCCATGCTCACTTAGAGATGAAGGCTTTTCCCTCATCACCCTGTCCCCATCTGATCCCTCAGCACACTTGAAAATGCTCAACTGTTTGTTGTTTCCTTCCTTGCTTTTTGAGGCAAGGATTTGGTGGGGTTTGTGTACTCAAGATCTAGGGCCTAGCTATTTTATATATCTCACTATCTGGATACTCTAACATCCGAGGCCTTAGTAGCTGGAGAAACTGTGCCTTAAGGAGTAGCCAATTCCTAGACATGGGCTTGAGACAGCTGGCCTCAGGGGTCACCTTTTACTTGCGAGCAATCCATCCGAAGCCCATACCTAAAGCATTTCTTTCAGAGAGTGGGAAGGGATCTGCAGGACTCTTACACTTAGAGCCATCTTTCCTTGCCTCAGTGACCCTGAGCCAGGTGTTAGATAGCAAGCGAAGTCCCTCTACCCCGGAGGCTGTGAAACTATCCAAATGAGTCAGTCCTTGGCCTGGCTGGCCTGCCCCACAGAAGCCACTACAAAGGTTCTCACCGTGCTTTTCCTGGCTCCCTCTGCCTTCTGCAACTGGGTGCTTCCCAGGTGGCCCCTGCATTACATGCTGTGGCTCCTCCTCTTGGGACTTTGAAGAACAAAGTATCTTTTCAGTGGTTCTTGTTGTCTTGTGGTATGCTGGCCTCAGCACATCTGAATAATAATACTATCCACAAAGGCAAACACTACCACTGTGCTATACACATAGTAGGCACTCAGCTAACCGCCTCCAAGGCTTGAGGGCTGAGAGGCCTGTCCCTCAAACACACAAGTTCACAGCAACTTCCTGGCTGTTGTTTTCCCAGGTCTCTTCCTTTCCTAGAAGATAATGTCAGCTGCTGGCCACCCAGTAGGTGGATACTCAGGTGGTCCCCCTCTCTGCGCCCAGGGAGCACCAATCTTCCATCTGTCCATCCATCTGAAGGGCGTGCAACCCAGGAAGGCGAGACTGATGGAGCTGGTGAAGGGAGGTGGCACTGGGACACTGAAGGGGCTTTTCCTCACCGCCTGTCACTGTGAGACATTCCAGCTCAGAAGAACAAAGGCAGCATCCAGGGAGCCTCGCCTTTTATGGCTCCATCCTGGCAGTGCTTCAGAAATGACTTGGAGGGTGGGGAGGCCAGGCAGGTTTTGTCACCAGTTTATGTGGACCTGGGCCTCTGGGTCAGCGGTGGGAGAGGTGCTCTCCAGAGCCAGCAAGAGGCCAAGGATCCGAAGCGAGAATTCTACTGCTGAAGGTACATCATTCCTGGTAGCGGGCTTTTCCCACGCCCATCCCGCCACTGCCATGGGCCCAGGTGGCCATCAAAAAGAAAAGGCTGAAGCAACCCCATGCTTAAATCACTCTCTCGGCTTCTTTTTGACATTTGACTTGGGGCATTTGGAACCTTCCAGAAAACAATAAACCAAGCGGTCATTTTATACCAGGTGCCACAGGGAACACTGTATGTGTGTTAGGACTGAGTGCCAACCGCCCTGCAGAGGAGTCACTGTTGTCCCTTTCAGATGGCAACGGGAAGTCTGACGGGGGTGAAGCGACCTGCCCAAGGTCACTCAGTGAAGGGTAGGTTAGGTTTCAACTTCTGTTTTCTAACTTTAAAGTCCATCCACTACTCACACCGATGCCCTAAAGTGATCAAATTCTGTTAAATAACCAAAAGACAAATTCAGGGTCCCCACTTTCCTCTCTTTACACTGAGCTGTTTGACCCTGGGACCTTCTCTGTTCTATGATTTCAGCTCAGACAGCAGTGATTCTAAATTGCAAGCTTCCTCCAGAAGCTAAGAAAGCCATAAGGCCTATGAAAATTCCTTGTATATTTAGACTGTGTGACTTTGATCATGTTGATTGACTTCTCTGAGGCTCACAAAAGGGAACAAACAGTACCTGAATCAGGCTCGAATGCCAACTAAGCCCCAGCTTCATTCTACTCATTCCCACTTGTATCACCTCTTTTCCACTGACCTCCAGCCCTCACAGTAAATACCCCTGGGACATTATAGAATCACTGGCTATGGCATGGTGAAGGACAGGTTTGGGTACTGAGACAGACCCACACTTATCACCACTGCTGGTTAGTTAAGTACTTCCTTTTCCCTGAGCCTCAGTTGCCACATCTGTCAAACGGGCCCTGGTGGAAGCAGGGCTGCAGAGGGCTACCCAAGAACTGCCTCAGAGGAGGCTTTCTGCGCAGAGCGGGCAACAGGAGGCATTCAATAAATGTCAGCCATTAAGGTGCTTGTTGAACTTTACGATTCACTCAATTCCTCACATGCCTCTGCATCTGGAGAGACGCGGTGAAGAGCAACAGATGCCGGAGGAGTCAGGACACTGGGGCCTGCGGGACAGGCTCAGCGGCAATGTCACAGTCTGCTTGAGGCATGCCGTGAATGGGGAGGAAGGCTAGCTGGGTGACCCATGGAGGTCCTCCTCATGTAGCCTTTTCACTTTTTATTACTTCTTCTTCTTCCATTCATCCAACCAGGAGCTGTCTTCCTGCTCTGGGTTTCCCTTACCACAGTCAGCTGCCTGGACCTTCCTGAGCCCTCTCTCTGGTCTTGGCTCACTTTCTACCTCAGTGTCATCGTGCAAGGAGAGAAAGGATGCCTGTTGCTCACCACAGTCTGAGTAATAGGTCTTTCAACAAGCTTTTGGCAGTGAGGAAGACCCTCAGTCTTCTTAGTCCTAGGTGGTCTGACTCGACCTCCCTACTGCTCTGAAAAGAGGAAGCAGCTAACTTTTGACCAGTGTGCTCAATGCAGTGTTTGTTATCATTGGCAGAGGCCTGTTAATTAACTCAAGTGGCATATTAGAAATGAGGGAATATATTCCTTTATGTTGGCTTTTGGGCCTAGGTTAGACATTGCCACATCGACAATAATGATTACTGCTGTGATGGGCAGCTCACTGCAATTACACAGGCCAAGGACTGCACATATGTTCTTCCCAGTCTTAGACCAACACTCCAGAGTCAGTTCAGACATGCCCTTCTAACTGAGGCAGAGACGGCTCTCTAGCAGGCAGCACTGACTCACTCAAGGCTACACAGCTCTATGGTAAAGACTCTGGGTCTGAACTGCCCAATACCTTCTGCTCCATCCACGTCCTGTGGTGGCTGCTGTTTCTTTTCTGATAAAAAGCTGTCAGGATTTCCCTTTGCCAAAGTTGTCCTGAATCATATTTTCACCTGCTAAGTCTTATGGTCTTCTATGAGGCTGCAGAGAATGGACCTTTCCTAGGGAGAAGAAATTTTAGTCATGAAACACAGGAGAGGATACCCTAAGCCAGGGTACCAAGGAAGATGCCTGTAGCTTTAGGAAGAACCAGGACCTGCCTTGTTTGTCAGTACCAGGCCTGAGTGAGGACTCTGAGTGAGGCATAGGTCCGAGGCTCTGCTGGTTCTGACTTTGCACGTGTGCAATAAGGATTAGACACAAGAGGATAGGGAACTGTGCTCTCTGTAAGCTCACAGTTCAGAGAAAGGACCTAGAAGATGCCTCCACCCCACAGTGTGTGGTAACTTGTATGGTTATAGAGATGCCAGGGCTCAGTAAACAGAGCCCATGCTGCCTTGAGTCTGTAGGGGACTTGTGCTGATTTATCTGGAACTGTGGATCCTGAAGCAACAGCCTGAGTGGTCAATTCGCAACTATGTTCACACCGTGGCTATGCTAGATGCCACACTATGAAAGGTTAGTAGAGGTCACCTACACCCATCTGGGTTCCTCAGACATGTCACCACTGTTTCTGTATGCAGGGTGTGAGCTTGGCCTAACGACAGCCCCATTGGTCCCAACCACTCTCCAGCCAGCTTTGACCTAAGGCCTCTCAATTCTGCCCAGGGCTCAGCACAAACAAAGGAGAAGGAGGACACTGAATGCCTATGCCTCCCCTGCCCTCCCCTAGCTGAGAACCCAGCTGCAGGGGAAGGTCAGACGAGTAGGAGCCAATCTGGCTATGATGGAGCTGTGGGCCAAGCCCTGGACTGTGTACCACATACCCAGCCGCTGCTTTCTCATTCTGATCCAGAGCGCAGAGGTGTTTCCAGGAAGACAGAGGAACGGACCTCTGAGATCCAGAAAGGCTATGGGTGGTTGACTTGAAGACCACACAGCTGGGATGGAACCAGACTCAAACCAAGCTCTGGGGGATGCTCCTATCATTTACTTCTACCAAGCCCTTCTCCGGCTGAAGGGTTCCTGTTACTCTGTCCCCACACATATCAGCACACTTGACACCTGGAATCACCCGCATAGGGCAACTGTGACACTTCAGATAAGTGAAGGTCAGGCCCCAGGACAATGTTGCTGCGGTGATAGAACCTAGACCTGCTTGTGAGCCCAGAGCATATTCCTTGGTCTCTGGTTCTTGGCTTCTCCTCATGGAATGGGGCTGAAGGAGAAGCCACACCCTTCTTTCTGGTTTTGAGCCAAAGCAGGAGATGGAGAAGGCATTGCTAAACAAGTTTCCTACCTGGCAATCTTTTCCTGACTGCCCAGCTTATGTCCCCCTGCCATGGCTCTCTCCAGCCTTGGCTTCTGTCGGCCTCCTCATTCCTCAGTTTCCTATCTCCCCTACCTTGTCAGAACTGAACTGGTGATGAGAGTTAGTCACACAGCATCCTGCAGAGCTTAGGGGAAAGACCTTGAAGGAAAGGTCACTTTCTAGGCCCCTGGACCCTTTCCTCAGCTTATTGAGAGTTCTAGGACCATGGTGTCCATGTCCAGGAGAGACATACCATGCTTCCATCCAAGATAACTTGAGCTGATAGGAGATCAAAAGACAAATGAGGCTCTGGCTGCCAAATAGACTATTTACCGTCAGCCACTCTCCAGGCCCCAGAGGCCTTCAAGAGCCACTCTCAGCAGATCACCTTCTCTTTCACAATTGATTAAAAAAAAAAAAAATCCCCTCCTGCTCTTAATTGCTTGCTGTGTGTTCTGATTTCCTGAAGTTCATGAACTGCTGTGAAATTCAAGACAAGTCTGCATTCCCAATGGTTGCTACTTTTTAATTCTAAATTCCACCCACCCTCCCTAGGAAAAAAAAAATGCAAGTGGAGTCAGAGAAAATTTATGTCAGTTGAAAGGAGAGGGCCAGCACTGAATAATACCACTAATAAAAAGGCAGTGAGAGAGGGGGTGACTATAATAGGGCCGCATCCTCATAAAGTGCCTTCCGTTTTGATTCCCCAGGCACGTGAGGAACGAAGTTAGCTCATCAGGGCATTCTAAAATGTAGCATATGCTCCCCAGCCACCTCATCACTCGGGGTGCCCCATAAACACTGGAGCGCAGCAGGTCCCGGCACAGGCCTTCGAGGTGGGTTGGTAGGAAGCACGAACCAGAGGAATTTTACAGAGGCAAGAAGGGGAGCCAAGAAGCCTAAAGACTTCCCCTTGGTCACAGGATGAGTCAGAGGATCCCTAAACAGAGCCCAGGCATCCACCCCGAAGCCTGGGAGAGGAACCCACTGGGCGGTGGCTACAAGCCATTAAGTGATGATCAGTAATAACAAAAGCCTCATCTGGAGCTCTTTCTGCAACTCCACAGGCCTTGGAAAGAAAGAAAGGGGAGAGGAGAGGGACGCCATCACAGTTACAGTTGGTGTAAAAGCATAAGCTTTACCAAGGCAGGACTTTCCCCAGAGCTTTCTAAGTGCTAGGCAGTGAAGTTGGAGAGATAATGGGGGTGGCCCCTAGCACCTCCCCCAGTGCCTTGAGGGTCACTAGGTTGATAAGCAGCGGGTGTTAACAAGGATGAATACAGCTCTCCAGCAGCAGGCAGATGGGGGAGCTTTGCTCACTCCTGGCCAGATGGGTTTGTGTCCCAAGTACCTGCCCCTTGACCTCTGACAGGGACTTTCAGATGGCTTTCCTGTATCCACCCTGCCAATGTCTCTCCCAGGTATCTAAGTTCACTGTGGCTTCTTCAGTACCCTTACAAAAATCCAATTTTGTTGCCACAGCCTAGGCGCTCCCTACTTAGTCACCAACATTGGCTTAGCCTTCAGCACTTCCTTCTGCTCTGGCCTTGGCTCTTTCTACAGGCAGCAAGACCCTTTGGTCTTGCTTCTTATTTCAATTCTTGTGGCCCAGGCTTACTTACTTCAAGGAAGGTGGTCCTGCTTGAACTTCTTTCCCTTATAGATTTACCTTCATATGTACAACCCTCCTGTGCTAGTTAGCTATGGTGTGAAACAAGCTTTTCCCACAACTCCTTGGATTAAAGGAGCCACCAGTTATTATTGATCACAAGTCTTGGTTAGTAGGGTGATTTGTCTAGCCTTGGCTGGGCTAACTCATGATCTTTTGCATGTTGATTAGGTGGCTAATCTTGGGTTGATTCTCTAGAGTGTTTTGGGAGTTAGCTAGCTGGGAGAAATAGTTTCTCTTGAATGTGGCTAGCCTGGGCTTGCTTTCAGAAGACAGGGTTCTGAGAAATGAAGACAGGGTGTCCTGCATGAAACACGAGTTCATGCAGAGATCACAGGCCCCTCAGAGAGACATGCTGTCATTCTTACTACATTCTCTAGGATACTGTCTCAAGGGACTTCAGACTCAAGTAGAGGAGAAGCTGAATCTCACTTTAAAGAAATGACAAAGTCTCCGGGCAAGGAACAGGAACATAGAGGACCTGAAGGAGCTGGAACAATTTCACACACAAAATAAAACAAAATAAAAAACAAAATCTACTACAGTCTCTCCTCCAAAGCAAGTTCTATTACAGAAGGTCCTCAGTGGATGCTGACAACACACCGCAGACATTTTCATCTGTCTCTCTACATAGTACACCTGTGCGCCTGCACACGTCTGTGCATATGAGTACCTGTGTTTGTGTATAAATATATTTTTTCTCATGATGTGTGGTTTCCAGTTTGAAAAAAAGCCATTTTATCACACTGGTTTCAGGGACCAGGCTGTGTTCTGGGTTAGATAAGTTACAGCAGGCATCCGCAGCATGGAGCTCTTCTATGCTGGGAGACGTATCTGCCCCATGGGATATCAAAATCCACGTAATAACAGGTCATGTTATAATGAGGTTTCACCGCACATGCTTGCTCTCAATTTGGACAGCAGGCCCTGCCAGGTCTTCCTCCAGCTGCTCGCTTCAGACCTCTCGCTCCAGAAGGATAAGAACTACCTGTCAAAATGCAAAGCTCTAACAATGAAATATACAGCGCACGCTGTGGGAAAGCTGACGGTTTATTCCACAGGCTGCAGCTGGTGTGCATGGCTGAAATGATTCATTCCTCCAGCTAGCAAAACAAGTCTGCACACAGGGTCTCCTAAACAGAACGTGGCCTCCCCTTTTACATGTTCCATGCTCACTGCATGATTTAACCTCCTTTGCTCCGAGGAGCAGCCGGAAGGAGGCTAGGAAGGGATGCTGTCTCTTGTGCTGCTCTCTGCTCTGAGGCAATACACTACTAGAGTTCTAGGGAATCAGAATGTTTTAAATCCTGCTTCAAGTATCTACACATTCCAGGCTAAGCTGCAGCCTTTAATTTAGTATCTCCCTGGCAATGGTAAGGATTTCAAACAAGAGAGTCTACATCCACAGGGACAGGGAAGAGGACTCAAAAAGTGATGAAATAGGTTGGGGATGGTTGTGAGTGTGAGTCTCTGATATTGGCACATTCACACCTGCTTCCTAGCAACAACAAGGGCAGCCTGTTTTCTCTCTCTCTTGAGGAAACTCTGATACCTCAGGACTGCGCTGCTACAGGCCTAAGAATGAAAAGCATCATTTTGCTAAAAATCTAAGAGCAAGAAACCCATTTAAACCACAAACAACAGCAACGGCTTTTCAGTGTCAGTGAACCCTGGAGCCCAGGGTTCTGGTGACCAGGAGACACTGAATCCATTTCTTTTGGAAACCACTGCCTGGATGAGGGAGCCTCAGACTTGCTACCAACTCCCAGGAGAACACTGGAATCATTTCTCTGAATCAAAGGTGCTAATTGCTTTCATAAGAGTGGAGGCTGCAGTGCAATCCAAGAACTTGGCAAATGTGATGTTCTCCTTTCTCTGGGCCTGAGTTGTGCTTGTGCTTTGGAAGACAATATGTTGACCAGGTCCATGCATACGGATGATCCCAGACGTGCTTGTCTCCGTCAGACTGGAGCACTGCCAGTCCACAGCTCACAGCATACTGAGTGAGGCCTGGAGAGATGACTCAGTGGGCAAAGGGGCCTGCTACCAAGCCAGTTGCCCTGTGGTCGAGCCCCAAGCCCCACATGGTTCTGAACAGGTGTAAAGAGGAACTGACTCTTGCAAGTTGTCCTCTGACTTTCAGAAGTTCTCCGTGTCCCACCCCCTTCTCACACAGACATAATAAAATAAATATGGTTAAACTTTGCTTGAGAATGCTGACTGAGTTCCCCAAGTGCAGACAAAGAGTGTTCATCCAGGCACAGCCAACCCATGTGCTTGACCGGGTAAGGTTTATACACAAAACCAGGAGCCAAGCACACAGCTTGCTGGGCTCTTGGGAATGGCAAGTAGCACTTAACCCAAAGGGGAGGGGCTATGTAAATAGGGCAGGTGAAAGAGGGCTGGAAGGAGGGATGAGGTAATGAATCAGAGCAGGCACTTGTCTGGCAGAAGAGAATTCCTGGCTGAAAGCAGAGTTGTCACCCAGAGCCGAGCCAGCAGGTGTCTGGGCAGCTGAGGGAAAATCTAGGAAACCACTGGCTGTGGAATGAGCTGGTGGGAAGGAAGGGGACACACTGAAGGGATCATGGGTGACTCTAGTTTTAAGGAGGCAGCTCTGGGTGACTTCCACTGGTTGGCCTCAAAGGAATCAGTTCTAGGGTGAACAGCCCGGAGGAGAAATAAAGGTTATCTCCTTCACTGTCCATTTTGTCCTTTTCTCACACCTGAGCCCTGCTTTTTCCCAGTGAAAGAACCTTAACAGAGTGAAGTAACTGGGAAAGAAACCTCTATCTCTAGAAATCTACATGCCACATGGAGGAAGAGGGTGTGTGTGTGTGTGTGTGTGTGTGTGTGTGTGTGTATCATCCGTCAAGGTGAGTTCTAGACTTGCCTTCTTTGAGGTGGTAATCACTCCGGTGGAAGCCGGAATGCCCAGGAAGAGTGCTGGGATTTATACAAAGTAATTTCCTGTTGTGGTCAGAATTGTTTATGAGTGGGAGTCAAGGTGAGGGTGAAAGGAGCCAGGAATTTTGACCATTGGTCCCGAAGCTTATGGTTAGGCTCTTGAAAAAAAAAAAAACAAAAAACATTTGTAATATTTTATGTGCTAATTATACTTTCTTGGAAGAGGGGCCAGACTCCCTCAGAAGTATCTGTGACCTTCTACAAAATGAATACCCCTTACATTCACATGGAACAGCCTCTGCCCTGACTTTTCTTCCTACGAGGTAAGGAGAGTCAGCAATGATAGCCTCCTTCCCGCCCCACTGATAACTCCGCCACCAGGGAGACAACACCCACGCACACATCCTCCCTGGAGTCAGGGGGCAGGTACCCCACGGTGTTCCTCTGTCAAGTGCATATGTCCTGTCCTCCCATACTCCTATTGGCTAGAACACAGTCCACTCCTTAAATTGCACAAAGGCTCTCTCTGAGCCCCCCACCCCCATTTGGAACACTCTCCTGCACTTTTCACTTAGCTAGCACACAGCTAAAATAACAACTCTATGCTCTAGAAGGCAATGTCCCATGGCCAGCTACATTATGGGCCTGGCAGTACCCTCTGTGGTGATAGAGATCACCCAGCTGCTTAAATCATGGATTGCAGCCCTGTATGGGACCATGTAACTGAACATAGAGAATGTGAGCCATTTTGCAGTCTTCAAAGGCTTTTGAACTTCTGCAATAACAAATAATAACAATTCAGAATCAAGTGTATAAGGAATCTGTTTGTGGTAGCACTGCTGCTGTCTCATATGGCTGCCCACTCCTTGGGCTCTGGGTAGGCAACGCACACAGACTTTGTACTAGGTGTACTGAGCTACTGGACAATGCCAACAGTTTCCTGAACCACTTTGGTTTAGATCTGGGATTCCTGTAAGTTATGCGGGCAGTGTTGCTACTGAATGCTCTTGCAGAAACATAATGGCTTAAGAAGGAGAAACCAAGCTTTCCCCACCATCATTCTTTAGTGTGTATGCATATCGTTGAACTGTTAGAATGTTTGATTTTAAAAATTGACGTTTGAGTTGCTGATGTAAGTTTAAAGTAAAAAAAAAAAAATGACTATGTGAATTTTAGTTTGAGATTAGAAAGGTATTTCCAACAATTTCTGAAATGGCCCAAAGTACCTCTGCTACTTTGTAGTACATATTTATGTAAGTGTTTATCTTGGAACTCATGATTATAAAGTCAAATTATAGATCAACTCTGAAAAATGTTGAAGACACTCTAGGTCCTGCAGAAGCCACTGTTCAGCAACAATTAAGCCTCTTTGTAAAAAGAAACAAACATGCCCATCTCACTGGTATGCAAATTTGCTTTCATCTTCAATGAGTGATAAGTTTTTTGTATATTACTCTTTAAAAACACATTTCATTATTATTTATTATCAGTAGATATTTTATTTCTATACCTATTTCATATGCCTATCTATATTACTGGGATAATGTAAAAATTTCTCAGGCAAAAGGGTGTTACAGTGGAAATGTTTTCGAAGTCCCATTGCATTACTCTCCACTGGAGTTAACAGTAAGCTCCGGATTCACAGAAATGTTCCCTGCTGCAAAAGCGACAGTGCGAGGGCAGAAGAGGCACCCTCCTCCATAAAATCAATCCCGGAACCAATAGCCAGACAAGAGGCAGGTCAGTTTTCTTCTCAGAGAGGCAACTCTATCTGCATGCCAGCCCCTAGCCAGAGGGGGGAAGGATGGTCTACTATACCTAAGACTGAGTGTTCCCAAGGACCAAGGGGGAGAGTCATATCCATGAAGGAGACTCTTCTTTAAAAATTATTGATCTACCTCACTGACTCTATTTTGCAAAGTTGATTGATTCCTGTTCATCGAAACTATTCACTGCCTTTTTTGTTTGTTTGTTTGTTTGTTTGTTTGTTTGTTTAATCACATGCCTCTTCAGGACTCTATTCAACATTTCTGCTGGGCTTTACATACTGGCTGTCCTTGTCTAAAGGAGTGCTTGTTGAGCCTGACTTGAAAGAGTTAAAGCAGGTGACAGATGTAGCCTGGGAAAATATTTTAACTTTTTAACATGTAGCAGAGAGACAGTGGCAATCCATTCATCTTCTCTGTGCCTCAATTTCCTGGCACATGATCAACCTAGCATGGGGTTTTGGAGAGGAAACCCTGGTTAACACTTGCCAGCCAAGGAGCCTTCTGCATGCAGATTTTTTAGTCTGTGTTTCTTTCATCTGCCAAAATAAAAATAATAAAGTTTTATTGATCAAAATGGAACTTTTAGCATGGAATATGAACATAGTCAGTAACAACGAGTTATTGGCTTAGTATCACTATTGTATTAGCTTTACAGTTGTTATGCTATGGGGACCAAGAGTATGAGAGACATCACTACAACTAAACCAGAGAGATGATAGCCAAAGATATACCAGACAGGATCAGTTTCTCTAATAATTTACTAGGTACACTTGTATGCTGGTATATTCTTGGTACTAGGGTAGTGTCAGAAGCTGGGAAATTTGCTCAGCTCAAGTGAGGGGTCCAGCCAAATAGATGATGGGAGAGTCCCAGCTCCTCCCAAGCATTCAGGGATACAGTGACTTGTTTTCCTTTTTTTGATCTTCAAAGGACAGCAGAGTGCTTATAGGAGCCCTTGCCAGCAAGTAAGTCTCACCACACTGGACTTCTGGCCCCTCTCTAAAGACACAGGGGCAAGATTCTAGCTCCCAAGACCTCCTGAGCTAGAATCTTGGCTCCTCCACATGTGTGTTATGCATCTCTATGGGTTTTCACCCAAGCCTTTGCCTTTGTGATTGTAAACGTGTAACAGGCGATGTGCCAACTCCTGAGAGGTGCTCCTGTAACAGTTCCTGGCTGCAGCACTGGCAGCCTCAGAGATCCCACAGTTCAGCCTGCTGGGGAAGAGGTGCCATTCTAGAGCCCGGCGACTGAAGTTTAAAGCTGGGCATACTACTTCTTAGCTCTGTGTCACTTAGGGTGAGGCACTGATTCTTTTGTAGACTCATTCCCCATCTGCAAAGTGGAAATGAAAACATCTCCTGCAGTTTGGCTAGAGACTCAGTGAGCTCCCAAGCATGAAGTCCTCAGAGCCATGCCTGGTGCAGATCTGGGACATAAAAGAGCATCTTCTCTATCAGATCTTTGTGCTGGATAGTCAGGTATTCTGGATTTACTGCCT
Source organism: Psammomys obesus (assembly GCF_907164565.1). Lineage (NCBI taxonomy): Eukaryota > Metazoa > Chordata > Mammalia > Rodentia > Muridae > Psammomys > Psammomys obesus. Next base: position 6,060,213 of record NW_026591918.1, on the reverse strand, counting down.
GGCTCTAGCCTTGCCTTGCTGGGACTGAGAAGAAAGGCAGATCTTCCCTGCAGAATCCTCATTTAGACGCACTCTCTTAACACACTTCTCCCGCCTTCCCATTCACTTCCTTGAATGAGGAGATCCAGAGACCCCCAGCTCAATCACATCTATCACCTAAGCCTGGGCAGAGCAACCAAGGCTCATATCTCTCTGCTTACGTCGTTGCTTTTGCACAAGACATTCAAGGCTGGGTGGGGATAGAGTTTAACACAAGACAGAGAGCCACAACTCTTGGGAAGATTGACAAGATATCCCCACAAGCAAATTGGAATCACCCACAGAGCACTTGGGCAGTCCAGTCCTGAGAGGGAGGGTATCCGGATGAATGAATGGCTTGTCTTAAGTTAAGCAGAAGCCCAGATTTTATCACAGAGTCAATGGACAACAAGAACCAGACCTTCCTGCAACACACCCTGGGAGTTACAAATCCAAATATGGTCTTGTCTTGGCTGTTCTGGGAGCCTGATGGATGTCAGTCCATTTGGTGGGAAGTGGGGAGGCACTCAGGTGGACACTGGCCTCTTTTTGGATGGCTGCTCCTCCGCCTGTGGTACCTGAGCCTCTGTGATTTGAGCTCTTTGGTTTAAAAACAGGTTCAGGCAGTACCACCTGTCCTGCCCAGGTTCTCTGTCTTGCTCTCAGAAAAGACCGCAGAATGTTCTCTAGGGCTGCTTTGTCCTGTCACTGAACAGCATTTTGTCAGATGACTGAACCGCTTTAGAAATACCTCCATCAGGGTTGCAGCTTTTCCTGCTTTAGGACTGGTAGTTTATATATCAAAAAAAGCTCCCTCCCCCATGTCATGTGAGGTTAAAAGGCTAGGCTTACCACTACTGGACTGTGGCTTTATTCACTCAGATGAGCTCCGACAGGCTACTTGACAATGAGGCCACACGCCTAGTAGGTCTTAATAATCTAACCAAGGCCTCAGTTATAAATTATCCAGAAGAACCCCCACGCCCATGTTTTTGGCCTTTTGATTTTCTGGGGTTCTAGACTTTAAGATCTTAGGCATGAGATCTTTTACGTTACTCAAAAATCATAGGCAAGATTTCTACCTAAGAGAAGCTAAGGCAACAGGGGTACATAGAATGTACTTTGATCATGCATGAAATGTCATGAGGCACATTATTAAACATAATTAACATTTAGTAGCAAGAAATCAGTCATGAATTTAAAAAAAAATAAAAGGGTTCTATATAAATTCCTTGCTAAGGACTTGTTTGAGGCATAGGCAACTTGGAAGGCAATAAAGCTACATGATTACTGTTACTAGCTGTTAGGGCAAAGGACAAGGCTATGGAGCATGCTATAGCTCTGAGGTCTTTCTGACCCCAGGCCTTCCTCTGTGGCCATGTGGCCAACTATCTTCTTGGTTATTAAGAACACAGACTGACCTAGAAAAATCCGCAGGTTTCATGGAAATAAAGGCTCTACAAACAGACACAGCTGGGTTCAGCTTTGTTGGTGAAAAACAAAGTGAAACAGGGCAGAACCACAGAAAAAAAAAATCACCGACCAGACTGGGAGAAAGAAAAGACAGCCTCTCCCTCAGCCTGCAGCCACAGGAGGGAAGGCTCCAGGATACTTTGGAAGCAGCCTCGGGAGCTGGGTTTCCTGAAGAAGGGAGGGAACACAAGGGCACTGTCATGGTTCACTCAGAGGTCTCCACTGTAGGCTGAACTTGGAAGCATGCTGGTGTACCCCCCAAAGGCCTGGCAGGAGAGAAAGCAGCAGCTACAGATGGGTAAGGAACATGAATTAACCAAGGGGAGGTTGATAACTCCCCAAAGAGAGAGGACTGAGTGGGTGGGACCAAATGAAAAAAGAACAACTTGTTCATGCAAACGGGAAGCAAAGACCTCAAACTTCTTCTAAGATGCAAGAGGGATTCTGGCCTCTAAATGCTCCAGAGACACCCTGGGCAGTCATATATAGGACACCCTGTGGAGTCAGGACCCATTTATATACTTTTCTATGTTAATTTACTTTTTCTTAAGTTTTATTTTACATGTATGTGGGTCTTGTCTCCATAAGTATCTATGTGCCATGTGCATGCCTGGTGCCTGCTGAGGCCAGGAAGGGGAGGACAACTGTCTTACCTCCTAGGGCTGGAGTTACAGACAGATGTCAGCTACCATCTGGGTGCTAGGAATTGAACCCAGATCCTCTGGAAGGGTAGGTAGTGCTCTTAACCATTGCCCCATCTCTCCAGCACCCAATACTTTCTTTTAAAATTAACATTTATTTTTATATATCTGTGTGCAATATGCATGTATATGCATGTGTTATATCACGTGTTTAGAGATCAGAAGAGAACTTTGGTGTCAGTTCTTCCACCGTGTGTGTTCTGAGGACTGAAGCTGGTCATCAGGCTTGGGGCCTTCTCCCATGAGCCCAACTGTAAATAATAAATCACCTCAGTCTAAGACAAAAGCAGATTCTACCCACGGTGTGTAAAAAACTTTCTTCACAAAATCACAGTGCTCTGGGAGAAGATTTATAAGTGTGTATATGTGCATGCATGTTATAGGAGCGTGTGTGTTACATGTGCATGCGCACCTGTGTGTTAAATATACAAGTTATGTAGACACATATATTTGCATGTTACATATGTGTGTGTATTATATGCGCATGTTTATGTGTTACACGTGCAATTGTGTATTATACGTGCATATGTGTGTTATATGTATATGTGTATTATATGTACATGTATGTATATGGCAGTGTGTGCATGAAGAGACCAGAGAAGGTATCCTGATCTATCATTAACAACATTATTCCTTTGATACAGCGTCTATCCCTGAACCTGGAGCTAGGCTAGCAGCCTGAAAGACTCAGTCATTCTCCTGTCTCTGCCACTTATAGGCACATGCGGTCATACCTGTTGTTGTTGTTTTAGGTAACTATTGAGTATTAGAACCATCTCCCCAGTCCCCAAGCGTTTGTGAGTGAAGTAGAAGTGTGCACTCGTGTAGCTGACTGTCCCAGCACAAATGCAATTACACCTGAGAGCCTCTCACGGGAAACCTTCACAGAATAAATGGAACCATGACTGAGCGCCTCTCATGGGAAACCTTCACAAACACAGGAACAAAGCTGAGCTGGCGGCAGAGCCAGGATCTGTTCTGTCACTGTGAATTTCTTTGGCCAAGCACACCTGAGACAATGAGTTCTAACTGCTCTCTTTTACTAACTGGCTTTTTAGCTCTTGCAGAGTCCTCAGGATCTAAGCTGTCTAGCCGACCAACCTGGCCTCTTTCTTCCCTGAGGGAGAAGCTATACACTGTTGTTATTGTTTTCATCATGTATTCACTGTACTAAAAACTAAGTTGTATTTATTAAAAAGTTTACTGCAAAATGTTCTAAATATGCTGAATAAAATTAAAAATATTTAAAACACTTATGTCCCATCATCCAGTGGAGTAAGGGTTAACATTTTGTCATAATACTTTCACATTTACTCTGCTAAAAATAAGAAAAAGAGACTGAAAGTTAAGGCTTCTTCCACCTTCTCTATTTTTATTCTACTCCCTTTCCAAACCACTGCACACACATGACACCAAGGAACATCATGTCTACACACGTCTATAATGCAGTCAATATTTTATATTCTCCTAATTCACTCACAGATGATACTATTATGAATCTTTAAACTTAAACAAGTGTTCTCATAATGCCCACATCACCACATACCTGCTTCATTCTTTAGAGGAAAGAGAGACTCTTCATCAAATGGTGCTGAGAAAACTGGGTATCTCCATGTATGTGAATGAAACTTGATGAGTATATCTGATTCTGGACAAAATCAATTAGAACTGGATCAAAGGCCTTAATGTATGACCTGAAAGTCTGAAAGCGCAGGAGGAAAGCATAGGGAGGGCACCTTAACAGTCAGGCTCAGTCAAGGGGAATCCAAAGATTGACAAATAGGATTATAAGAAATTAAAAGGCTATGCACAGCAAAAAGAAGCAACAGCCTCCTGAGAGAAATGTTTATCTACTACACACGTGACAGAAGGTTAATTTCTAGATTATATAAACTCTCAAAATAGAAAACTAAAAAATATAATACCACAACAGATCACCAAATCAATCAATTGACACATTAATTGAATGGCCAGATCTTAAAGGAAGAAGTATGATGCTCAATAAATATTTAAATATTTTCCCATACTTTAAGTGATTAGGGAAATGAAAATTAAAACTTCATTGAGATCCCATCTCACTGGCCTGGAGAACAGGTTCAGCAATTAAGAGAAGTTGCTGTTCTTCCAGAGGACTGGAGTTTGGTTCCCAGCATCCATGTATGGCAGCTCACTACCACCTGAAACTCCAGCTCCATGGAATCTGATGGCCACTTCTGGCCTCCAGAAGCACCTAAATACATATTGCATATATATATATATATATATATATATATATATATATATATATATATA
>NW_026591918.1:6015985-6055719 GCF_907164565.1 Psammomys obesus | reverse complement strand
TACACACACACACACACACACACACACACACACACAAATAAAATAAAATAAAATAAATCTTAGGAAAAACAGTTGAATCTCACCTTAGTAAGAATTCTATCATTAAGGGAATTAATGAGAACAAAGGATAGCAAGGAGGCTAGGCAAGAAAACCCTTTAAACAATGGTGGGAATTATAAACTTGTGGAGCACCTTTGGAAATAAGGTTGAAGGTTGATCAAGAAAAACAAAAACTAAAAGCAGACTCACAATAACCACCATACAGACCAGCTACCTAGCTTCTGGGTATATTCCCAAAGGATCCCAGCAGCAAATCTATTCATCTTTGTTACAGCACTATCCACAATGACTAAGATACTGGGCCAGCCTAGATGTGCTTGGACAGATGAAATAAAGGAATGTGGCATATATAATACTGTGGAGTTTTGCTCAGCCATAAAAAAGAAATGATATTATTTGCAGAAAAAAAAAATAAAACCAGAGGCCACATTATGTTAAATGAAATAAGCCAGACTCGGGAGATAAATATTGCACATTTTCTCTCACATTGGAACCTTTATTTGACTAAATACAGACTCCCATGTGAACACACACATAGGCATACCCATGTTACATGAGAGCACAGGGACCTATTGGAGACAAGGAAACAAATGATTAAAAGGAGGAGAGCCAGTGAGGAATGAATGTGAGCAATTACAGTGATACAAATGTGAGACTGTGTCATAATGAAACCCATAATTTTGTATGCTACCTAAAAATACTAATTAAAAAACATTTAGTGGGCTAACGACATGACTAAGTCAGTAAAGTTCTGTCTTCCAAGCACAGAACCTGAATTCCATCTCCAGGGATCACATGAAAAAAAAATGCCAGGTATGGAGAAATACCACCACGGTTGTTCTCTGCCCTCTGTGCTCACGTGTACATGTGAGTAAGCTAATATGCTCTCATGTGCACATACACGCACATGGACATGCATGCTTACTCAGAAGCCAGCCTCCCTCTCAGGGTGCCATCAAGAAGCATATGGAAGCAGTAACGTGTGAAAGAAAGCCCATGACCTGCACAGCTCACTGAAGATTAGTACTATTTTCCAGTCACACATTTTAGCTCCTCTGATAGCCTGGAGGGGAAAATATGTATATGTATATGTATATGTATATGTATATGTATATGTATATGTATATGTATATGTATATGTATATGTATATGTATATGTATATGTATATGTATGTTATATGTATATGTATGTTATATGTATATGTATATGTATATGTGTTACATGTCTATGTATATGTGTGTTATGTGTTACATATGCATATATAATGTACATGTATAGCATTATACATATATCAAAAACAGGAGTTGGGGGCAAATATACAAATGTCTAATTCTTGGGACAAAATGACCAACAAACAGTAACATCTGGGGAAAGCAAACCAAGTAAATTAAGTTAAAGCAGCCGGCACTCATCATATTGAAAAGCGTTAGGTCTGACAATAGGTGGCAGACGGCACCCCGGCGCTGTACAAGCCAATGAGGCAGTTGTCAGCATAGTTCAAAGAGATGACCTCCTCAGACCCCAAAGTCAGATCTCCAGTGGTGTAGCTGACACCACAGAACGCTCAACAAAGAGTGAAGGCTGCTTGGTGCATCCTTCCCGGCACCAGGCAAGTGCTGGAAACAGGCTAATGTCCTGGGAGCAGGACACTGATGAACATGCTCTCTCCACAGCAAGAGGCAGCAGACCGTACCAAGTACTGAACCCTGATCTCTTTACTGACATTCAAGGAGAAACTAGACCCCGTGTCAAGTGAATTTTAGTGATCCCAACATAAAAACTGCCAGCCACATTGCTGAAAAAATAACATACTTGTATCCATACATGTGCAAATGTAGAGACATGCTTTAAACTCAGAAGAATAACTGGAAAGGAAAAGTGCCAACAATATAGTCCTCTGGAGAAGCCAGACTGTCCCAGGGAAATGGATAGTTACATTTGTCCCCCTTTCCACATTTGGACACAGTCTAAGGGGAAGAATTGTCCTAGACTGGTTTTCCTTTTGTGTTCACATTGGTGTTTACTTTTTTGTTTATTTTTTCGTCCAAGCAAGTTTTTTTAAGCATATATTCTTTGACAGAGCAATGGGAATTACTGGAACTATTTTCTCCCTTTATCAATGTATATATTTATCAATCATATACAGATATGATTGGTAGTCATGAATGGCCTTCTATCTACTACTTTGTTAGACCTAATGCTATGAACGTGAGATCTTGAGTACAGAAAGCTACAGTGCCAGGGCAGAACCCCAATGCCGGATCAGGTGAACGAAATCTGCTCACATACTTTGTTTTCCAGATGTGGACACTGAGATGAGGGCATAGACAGGGCATGGAAGATGCCATTACTCACGGAGGCTGGAGTGACTGACAAGCAGAATGAACACAGACAATGCAAGATCTGCGTGATTCTGGCCAGAGCAGCAGCTGCCGAGGTCAAACCAGACATCTGTAACAAAGATGAACTGTGGTCCCTGGAGCTCTTCAGACAGGTTTACTGATATCCTCTTTGTCAGACACCTTGTCAGCAAATTTATCTTCTTTATTCTCATCCTTAATACACCCCCCCAGAAGACCCAGAGCAGGCTATTCAGTCATGAAAAGTCACAATGACTGTAAGTGCTAGAAAGAGACATGGAACCCAAGTATACCTTCCCAGTGCTGTGACCTATGCCTTCTAGAGAAACACTTTTCTGTCCCCAAGGGCTTTTCATAAGAATATTTATGGAAAAGACTGGTGCCTGAAAAGATGCCATTCCAAAGGTGACCTCGTGAGGAACGACATGTCAACTATTCCATGCTGTCTGCTAAGGACTCCCAGGTCAGTCTCCTTGGGTGTGCTCTATTTTGCAAGGAGGGGAGGGAGCTAGGGTTCAAGGAGACATAGCAGATAGGAAGAGTACCAGGAAAGGCTTCCTCAAGCTGCCTCGGTTAGTCCTGCTGAGGCCTCCCAAGGGAAAGAGGGGCAAAGCTGTGCCTGTGGATACAGTGCCCTGGGCACCTTCTCCATGGCCTCCTGGGTTCATGCTTGTTCACTCTGTTTCTCAGCTGTTCATAAGCTTCTGAGTGATAAGCTTTTATTTTTGAAATAAGCACCCTGTGCAATCCTGTGCTCTGTGGGCATGCCAGAGAGCCTTTAGGTATGAGCCATCTCCCCTGGCTGTACCTTGGAACAGATGTTTCCTCATTGCTGTCTGGGGATTGTACTGGCAACAAGGAAGCTAGGGAAAGGCAGAGAGCCAAAAGAGGGACAGTGTTCAGGTCAAGCAGGCTTAGCTTCCTCATCTGGACCCTGCTCCTACGTCTCTCCCTTGCCAGGACCTCAGCTTCTTGTCTATGATAACAAAGTGTACTTGTTTTCAACAGTCAGAGTGAGGAACAATGAAATCACCTCGGATCAGATTGCTGAAGGTAAAAGAACTCATTTCTGAAAGGCAAACTGCAGGTGCAGACATTAAAGTGCTTAAAATCAGAGAAGGTCTGGCCATGCCCCACCCAGCTCTGCTGAAAGCAACCCCCTTCACCTACCTGCCACTGGTAGCTGATATCTGACCACTAGGCACTCATTACTTGCACTGGCACGGAGTATGTTAACACGCACATGGGAATGATAGGCCCTTCCACATGAAAGGACAAGATTTTGGATGTTTTCTCTCTCTCTCTCTCTCTCTCTCTCTCTCTCTCTCTCTCTCTCTCCCCTTTTTACTTTTCAAATAAGCCCTACAAGCCATTTTATACATGTCTGGTTTTGAATAACACGCTGGTTATACAATGGCAAACAAGAAAGATGTAATGACACCCTCTGCTATAAGAGGGCACAGGAATAGGTGGGCCAATTAGGCTTGAGACTATATGCCATGTTCCTGACTCCTGACCCTCTTGTTCCTTCTCAGCATATATCATCCCTCTTCTGTTAGCCACCTAAGCAAACGTGGACATGAGAGACAAGGAGGAAAGACACACAGGAGATGTGGGAATCCTGAGAGCCAGATGCGGGCTGTCAGGGTAACTACAGTTCAGTGAATAAACCCAGGACCATAGTAGGAAGAGAATTGGAGGTGGCGATGCAGAGATGCACTGTTTCCCCTCACAAGGCTCCTGGCAGGTGCATTCATGATTGGTTAACTTCCTCTGTTGTCAAAGGTGGCTGCTCTTCATGTCTAAGCCAGGATCTACTGCCTTCAGAACACTTCTTTTTATAAAAATGTCATCTGAGTGAGAGGGGCAAGGCCATCCAAGAGAAACCTTAATTCATAAGAGCCTTTGTGTCCTTGTTCAGCCATACAGGGATGTGGGAACACCTTATGTGTTTCATGGCTTATGAGTTCCTTCCCCTCTTCCATCCAGGACCAATATCTGCCTCTTCTTGCACTTGTACCTTCACTCCCACCTTCCTTTGGTTCTTCCTCTTGGTTCACAAAGAGACACTGTTTTCCATTATCGAAACATGTGTTTCTACTGCATAGCATCCTCAACTTCTTTCCTCAATGCCTGTAGATGCACTGCTTAACAGTGTTGGTCCGGGACTGTCAAGCCCAGAGTAAAAACTTTCCCATCCCTCCTCACTTCATCCTAACTTTCATGCTCAGAGCTTCCCATCTATGAACGCTGTCACTTTTTTGTCCCAGTGACACTATGGTCAACATTTTTCTATCTTGATGCTGGCCTTTGCTTCTCATGCATTATCTTACCGTTTATATCCAAGTGATTCTAGAAAGAAATGTGAGCAAAGATATTACAAAGACATGTCCAAGGATACAGAGTTCAAGAATGCCCCAAAATAATGCAAGCCAAGGTTTAGGAAGACAGATATAATCAGGAAAAATGACACAGACTAATAATCCTTAGCATTTCTAAGTTAATCTGCTTTCCAAAACACAACTGATAACTGAGCAGGGATTCTTGCTCTCTGTGGTAGAGTTTTGTTTAAGACTTTGTAGTGACTAGAATTGTCCAAGTAGAAGCTTGGAGACTATGGACAAGACTTTAATAGATAACCATGATTTTTCTCAAATTCTTTGATTATAATGATAACTTCCCAGCATTTCTTCAACACCTGGATATTACCATGACCACCATCTTCATTACCATTATTTTCAGCGCCATCAACATTCTTATCACTAGCACCTCTGCCATTGTCATAATTATCTTTTAAATTAGCAGTATTCCATCATTGCCAAATTCTTCCTCTCATCTCATTTCATCATTATCATCACCACTAGTACCATCACCATCTGATGGCACTGGAAAGACATGTCCTATGAACCAATTTCTGTGTTGTGTACTCTACAAAAATTATCTTACTTGATGACCACATCAACTCTAAAACATTGGTTTCTTATCTTGGTGTTAGATATGAGAAAAGCAAAGAATTCATTAACTCATTCTTGACCACACAGGTCCTCTACCCTGAACACACATGCTAACTCTGCTGGATAGATGTGCTTCCCCATCACAAACCTCCTTTTGACAGAATCAAGTGGATGAACCAAGCACATATTCAGCAAGCCATCAAAAATGCTTTAAAAATGAGCAAGCCACCAGTCTTGCCATAAATTACAGATATGTTGACACCAGGGAAGTTCATATCCCAGTCCAAATTGTATTAAGGCAAGTCTGTCTTTCAGCACATGCACATTCCAGCTTGTTAAACTGAGATGACTCCACGTTCTTCATGAGAATTTGTCATGTTTTGTAGATCTAATGCAATGATTGGAAGATAAAAGGCTTCTCTCTTCTTATTTGCTTAAAAAGACCTGGCAGTTTAAATGCGTTGTCTGGTAACATATACAAGGGAGTTTATTAATGCAAAATCAAGTTATCTGTTTAAATGTCAACTGAAAGATTGAGGGAAAAGACAGAAACGACTTGCTTATCTTCAGCAGGATACACTGAAACCAAGTAGAGGTTTAAAAGCATCATTGTCTTCGGTAGATGACTCTGCAGCCTTACTTTAGGCTGAAATTGTTTCTATCTAATACTAAAGCTCTTCAAAGACTCGAGTCCCACTCTTACCATTTAGGAGACAGGGAGACAAGAGGTGGTGAAAAGCTCTCTTATAAATCTTCTGCCCCCCCAAAAAAAATTTTTTTTGGCTGAGCAAAGACATTTCTATTTAAGAGCAGGTGACAGAAAGAGTTCTCCCATAGGCAGCACATTAAGACTTTTCTTAGAAACAAACAAATCTGTTATGATGAAAGCTGCACATTCCTCACAGCCAGGATCTAATGAAAATGTCAGTGTTTTATGCTGTTTAAAAACTGACAATTCAACAGCTTTACAGGAGCTATTTAATGTTTATCATCACTTACAAGAGCTCAGATGCAGACAAAGAAAAGGGAAACAGAAGAAATCAAGTCACTTTGCTCAGAATTGCAAAGGGCCCATGATCCATGACTATAATTTTTAATTACCAGAGAGCCCTGGGCAACAAGGTGAAGGCCTTCAGCAAAGGATGTTGAGAATGTACACTCCTCGATACAGTCATTATGATGAGCATGTTTTACACTCTCATTTATACCTTACTCCATTAAGGACTCAAGGCTTGGGGAACCAGAATACTAGAGAAGATCTGTAAAGCCAATCTATGGGGGTTGATTAAGGGCTTTGGGGGTTTGCCAAATTCTGCTCTAGATATTATCTAAGCTACTTAAAAGAGAAACAGAATATGCAATTTCAAAAACAATAGAGGGGAAAGTACAAAGCATTAAGGCCAAGAAAGCACCAGCAACTCAAATAGGGAAGTAAAGGAGAGAAATGGAAGCAAAAAAAAAAAAAGTATACCAAAATTTGAAAAATAAGACAAAATAGTACATAATAAATATGAATAGCTTAAATCCATCTATTAAAAGGCAGAGACACTAGAAATATAAACACATATGCAAATCAAAATGTTGCATCATAAATATCATTAGACAAAGTTTAATTGTAGAGGCATCAGTAGGAAGAAAGGAGGATTTAAGGACAAGTCATAAAAAGTGGCAACATTACATAAGAAGATTCCTACAGCTATTAAAGTATGTTCAATAATAGAGAAATCAAGAGTTAACAGGATTACTGAAAAATTACCCAAGATCCTCAACCATTATGAGGATTTTCACTTTTATCTCTCCCAGAAACTGAGCAGTTATAATGAAAGCATTAGTAGGGATTTAGAAGAATTCAGTTACATAATTTAGTAATTTCCATCTAAAAATATGCATTATCTTTATGTGCATGTGGAGTGTTTACAGAAACGGAAAAGTGTATCACACATCCTAAGACATGGAACAATATACTCAAAATTTGAACTGTGTTAAAACTTTAAATTGGTTATGGTAGAACATGCCTACAATCCCAGTACTCAGGAGAGTGAGACAGAAGAACTAAGAGTTAAAAGCTAGCCTGTTTTATATAGTGAATTCCAGGTCATCCTGGGGCACAAAGACTCAGTTCAAAAACAAAAACAAAACAAAACCACAAGAAGTGAATACTAAACTTTAGAACTTCACACATTAAGATCAATTCACACAGCTGTCTGCCTACAAAGCACATTTCGTTGCCTGAGGTGTGTCTTTGTGTTTTAGCTCTTCATGAAAACCATTCCTGACCAGCTTAGGCCCATTTGCTCCTCCGTCCTAGTCATTCCACTATGTTTTCTTCATGTAAGTTACGGAAGACATCACCATCCTATTTACTTCCTGGTTCACCACACTCAGTCCCACTGAAATGGAAGTTATTTGCAATGTCTATCTCCTGGCTTGAAATCTTGTGAAGAGTGGACACTCAGTAAACATTTGCAAATGCCAGCCTGACTCTCTGGAGCTTGTAGTGGTCACAGTCTCCAAAGAAAGACTTTAAAACCTATATGTTAGAGTAGGATTAGTTGTGATGCAGTTTCAAGAAGACATGGTGAGTGAATCTGTCATCACACCTGCAGTATGTCCTAGGTGCCAAATAAATGATTAAACCATGATGTCCATGTGGCAGCAGCTACCTGATACTTAACAATTCATGTTGTCGCTTTAAAACTGTATCTTTTTAACAGAAGAGTCTGTTTCCTGTCTGCGTCTCCGTGTGGCTTCTACCCCTCATTGTATCACACCCTGGATTGCCGGAGGCTTCAAACATAGGCACAGAAGACAACTTGTAATTCTCTTTTCACTAACCTGTTCTGTTAATACTATCTAGATACTGGACTTTGTCAAAGCAACTAAACTTGATGCATTCATTTCTTTTAAGAGCTACATGTCAGAACAATGGCTGCACTGTCCAATTAAAAAAAAAAAAACAGCTTGATAACTCAAAATCAGAGTGTGTTTATGGGTAGAGGAGGAGAAATCACTGTGTGGCTCTGGACAAATTGCTCACTGGTCTCAGCCTTCCTTCTAAGTCTACAAAATGGTCATAATGGTGCTTACTTCCGAAGCTGCTATGGGGACTAATGAGATTACTCCATTAGCTACTAAATACAGTGTGCTCTAATGACCTTCACAAATGTCGCTAAGACTTCTGGGCCTGGCACAATAAACCCATAGCCACTTTGTATGAGTTTCCAAGTTTTCCTTTAGAAACTATCTTTCATCGGGGCACGGTGTAACCCACCTGCAACCCCATTACATAGGAAGCTGAAGCAGGAGGATTCCAAGTGTGAGGCCTTATCAAACTGTGTCACACACTGAGACCTTGTCCCAAGAGCTAAGGGCTGTGAGTAATTTCAGCGGTGGAGCTCTCCCTTAGCACACGCCTTCATGACACTGCAAAACAACCACAAAGCTCTAACCAATTGTTTTGATAATTTGTCTTCCAGATCTCTTCTAGATATTTACCACTAAGATGGAATGAGTCCTGGTGCACCTTTGAATCTGATGTAATCTGCTCCTTACTGAAATACATCCAGATCAATCCCAGCCAACACCACATAGGTTTGTTAAGCAGCCTTTTGACTGAAGACTTCAAGAAGACAGGGATGGATGCTGGAAGGGTAGCAGTTTGTCTGGGATGTTCTTCTCTGGCCTGGCCCTCCTTCCTCAGAAGCATTGTGCTAGAATGCAAACTTTCCATCAGAAATTTCTGCTTGCCAGATCTGCTCCAAAACCATGGCCACTGGCGGGAGCCATCAGCCACCAAGGAGTCCCCTGGATTGTTGACTCCCCAAAGAGCAGAAACAAGCCTTACATTGGTTTCTGAACCCAGAAGCAGGGCTATTTTGATGATGACTCCTTTTAAATGTCAGACATTTCTAGAGGGCTAGATCCAAGGGTTACCACCTAATCTTGTTTTTACCCAAGCAAAGACATCAAAAGTGCCAAAGAGAGCGAAGGTACTCACTAATGCTCTTAAATGCTGTTTTAAAGTCAGAAATGTTTTCCATTTTCAGAAGTCACAATACTCCCTATACACATAGTAGAGAAACTGACACGCAATTTCATCTTGGTGGCTTTTATATGTCTTTTGCTTTTCAGGGCTGATCTATATTGGGAGCCGCAGGGATGAAGCAGGCCCTTGTAACATTCCACACCTAGCAGGCACCAACAGTATGGCTGCTGACATACCTCATCCATCTCTGGGACTCAGTTTCCCCATCAGTGACAATGCTATGGGGGCACTGACACAGAGTTGTAGATCCAAAGTTGGAAACAGAAGGGGATTTTTACCATTTACCACCTATTAAAAGCACGCAGTGATGGGACCATGGCCGCTTTAGAAGCAGTGACCAGTTGAATAAGTAATAAATTTTGAAGAGGAGGTCATCAGTGGAAAAGTATTAAAATTGTAAATTTATCCCAAAATATGGAGATGTAATCTAGCTCTCCTAGATGATGGATGGATGCAGGAATTAGATACCAGGAACCTAAAGATAAGAGATGCTCTAGCAGACAAGGCCCAAACTAAGCAAAGCAGAGATAAGAGCATGCAGATGGAAAACACATGCGCTTAGGGAATACCAGGCACATGGAAAAGAGACAAGCACTAGGAATAACTTGGCATAAGGAAATAAAAAAAAAAAAAACATTCATAAGGCTCTATTAAGCAAATAGCAGATGCTTTAAGGAGTACAGATCCAAAGCCTTCAGGGAACAGCAGGCTTGGAAGTGCTACCCATCACACAGGAGGCTATGCATCCCTTCCCCCTACCCATTATAGTCCTACTTGCAGCTAATCTACTTGGGGTTTGTTTCCCTTGGCTGCTGGTACGTGACAGTCTGAATGAGAGTGTCCTGCAATAGGCTCACGTGCTGTGCGGGCAGGTGTAGCCTTGCTGGAGGAAGTATGTCACTGGGGCTGGGCTTTGAGGCAACAGCCTCATCCCACTTCCAGTTCTCTTTCTCCCTTGGGCTTGCTCAACCTCCTGCTCCTGCTGTCATGCCTGCCACCTGCTGACATGCCATCCTGCCGTGATGGACTCTGACCCTTCTGCAACTCTAAGCTAAAACAGGCTCTTTCTTGTCTAAGTTATCTTGGATACTGTGTCTCCTCACAGCAACAGAAAAGCAGTTCCTCCTCAGAGGGAGGAAGCCTGCTCAGCCTCAGTTTGAGTTCTCAGACAGCAGAAGCATGGCATATCTGCTCTGTCCATGTGCGATCACCACTCAGAGGGGTGGGCTGCTTTTACCTAGCCCTAGTGAGGCCCCACAGTAGGATGGTATATTTTAAGATACTGAGGAGACTTTCTTCCTCTTCCCAGGGAGGAGAATTCTAGGGGGATGGAAGCCACACTCTCTCTAAGGCCACACCTCATTCTCCCCTTCTACACCTTCAAACTGACTCTTTGCTCCTTTGTAGAAGATCACAAATAGGAAGCATCCTGACAAGATGATGGCCAAAACCAGGAATGACACGCACAGAGCAATAGCCTGCTAATATGGGGACACAGCTGGGGAGACTCAACACAGAAACAGCACCCAAATCCACAGTCCTTATTCTCAGGCTCGAAAGGTCTAGATGTTCAAAAACCCCAATTCAATTTGAAACCTCAGATCTCCAACTTGCCTTCTAAAAGACAAGTCAAATGTTAAGTTTTCTACTTTAAAAAGAATCGTGAGATATGATATTTTTACATTACATAAAAACCCAACTGTCTCTTTTATTCTCAGAATACATGGTACCTTAATGCTGTAAAGATCCATTTTGATCTTCATCGTTTTTAATGAAAAGGCAAATTCTAACAGGCATGATCATCATTTTTACTGAAACAAAATTAATTCAGCAAAAGCCCTTCATCAGCTTCATCCATGTAACGGTGTGGCACCAGGTCGAAGTGGATCTCCCACCCATCTATTCAGTTCCCACTGTTCCTACCTAACCAGCTCACAGAGAGAAGCCAGTAAAACTCATGACCCTAAGAAGAACTATACTAAGCTTCCTATGCTCCTAATGACTTGACAATTAGCCTCAATATGAGGCTATTATCCTGGCATATTATTGCATGTGTCTATCTTTATACTGTATATGAGTATACCAACATATCAATGGGGACAAGGAGAATAAGTGTATTTTATATCATGAAGAGGAGTTAAAGTCTCTTCCTGATGCTTTACTAGTCTTTGCTCCCTCCTTCTCATCTATGCCGCTGCCACACCACACTTGAATGTGTGCCTGAGGATCTCTAAGAGGGCTGCATCATACTGGTGAGCATTGAAAGAGGGAGAAAAGTGGTGCTAGATAGGAATGGAAGGTAGACAAAGGAGCAATGCCAGGCCCTGAAGGACTTAGCCAAACCTTTATATTCATTAAAAGAACAAAATGAACCCCCTTAAAGAGGTTTAGGAAGTGAGTGCACGATGTAATTTATATTATATGAAGATTACTCTACATAACTGGCTGATGGATTTATTCCCTTAATGGATGTCAAGCTTCTGGAGAACCATACTTGGCTATGACCCTTTAATGTCTTCACTGATATAACCAATGAGTTTGAGAGTATTGTATACATCTGAGTACCAAAGATACCTCCAAGCACAGGTTGCTGGGCCCCACAGAGAGTTTCTGAATCACTAGATCCAAGTGACTCTTTTAAGGGCTTAGATATCTAAGGCATTCCCATGTGATGCCAAAAGTAGGCTGCTGATCCAGGCATTGTACCTGTGTTAAATCTATAGGATGAGTTCATCAATGAAGGGGCATGATGACTCTATACGACAAAATAATGGAGCTAAGCAGTGGCTTAAGTGTGACTCAAAACACCAATAACTGATTCTTACTATTTGTCTTCTTTTCCAAATTATTCTCTTTGTCAAGTTCTATGATAATAACAACAAAAGAACACTAACACACCCCACACAGAAGTATTCTGAAAGGAAAGATCATAGTGATTAGACAAGACAAGACACTTCAGAGACTGCACTGCCTAGCTTAATTATGTATTAAATTCCATTCATATATATTTGCAAATGAATATGATTTATTTGTGTAGGCAGTTATTAAACTGACTCAATCTAGAGAGAATATGACATGGTGATCCATCCATTGGTACTATTCCAAAACTAACAATCAAAGTAAACTTTCCTTAGAACTCGGTAATAAAGATCATCATGGCCCATGCTATTTGATTCAAGTACATGATGTTTGTGAACACAGAAACTACACAACATAGTGGATACAAACTTTTTCCTAGAAGGGGAAAAATGCCAAACGTAGAGTTTATTTCACTAAAAAAATAGAATCTCAAGAATGCAAAGTAAATGAGACATAGAATCTGAGGACATTAAAAGGACATAACTAAGTACTGTAGGGAGATGCTGGGTGCAGGCTACAACCCGAGACACCACAGCCAAGGATCTGTGGCTGATATGGGTTGACTCAGCTCTTTGTTGTAAAGCTGTGGTCTCCACACGGAAAGGGGTTGATCTACCCAGAAATTATTTCTACAGGCCA
Source organism: Psammomys obesus (assembly GCF_907164565.1). Lineage (NCBI taxonomy): Eukaryota > Metazoa > Chordata > Mammalia > Rodentia > Muridae > Psammomys > Psammomys obesus. The sequence continues at coordinate 6,042,801 of NW_026591918.1, read as the reverse complement.
CTCAAAAACAAGCAGCTGACACTAACAGACAGTGTGGAGTTTGGGGGTCCAGTAGGAAGGCATCTTGGTTGAGGCTCGAAGTCTCATGGGTCTATGTTCTTCTTAAGGAAGAAGCTGGTTAGACATGTTTCAGGCTTGGGCAAGGCTCTACTTGAACACAGAGGGGTGTTCCTAGTGAAATTACTTCTACTCAGCAGTGATTCAGGATCTCTCCACTATGACAGCGTTTGGGATGCGGGTGGAAGGTTGAAGCAAACATTAAAAAAAAAAAAAGCCTTGGGGGAATATATATATATAATCAGTGCAGCACTCAGTAAATAGCACCACCAAGTGTCCCTCCTCTCTATCCACATAGCCAGATGCAGAAACGGTACACAGCTACCACAGGGCCACTGTGGACATTTATAATGTGGGTCTGCTGAGCCTGGATCCATAGTCCATACTGATGGGAATCAGGGAGCAGTCTAGCTATGAACTAAATATTAAAATAGATTATAATCTCTATATGACATCAAAAAAAGGAAGTACAAATGAGTCCCCAAATCCAAGGTCATCATCCGGTTTCTCTTAATCCCAGCACTCCACATTAATTGCAGTTACCCACCTCCAAAAGGGTAAAAGTAAACACTGGACCCGCTCTGATGTTACGATGCCACCGGATCCTCCCCACTGTCTCCCTCCTCCTCTTCTTCTTTACAGACAGGTAAAGTTGGATCTCTTGAAGGAACTGGGGGCTCCCACTCTAGGCAAAGGTTGGACAGGTGATCAATGTACAGCATGAGATTTGGCTGTGCCTACACGTGCCTCCGACGGAGCTGGATCATCTAGGGCAATGAAAACTGTAAGCGACAAGAGAGCAGTATTAACAGCATGGGTTGGGAACCACCGGCAGCACTCAGCTCCCTGGGACTCCCAGAAAGCATTCTTCTCCTCATTCATTCACTCCATACACTCAAGCACTGTGCCAGGCTCTGGGTGGAGAGGGGAGTCAGGGATATACACACAGGTGCTGCCCTTGTGGAGGTTCTGGGGTGCTGGGGAGACACTGAGACAAAGAATGACAGGACGGCAGAGTCGAGGACCTAGAGCTGGCTGGGAAGCACAAAGGCAGCCCGTCCAGATCCGGAGAGGTGTGTGAGTAGTCAGGGGAGGTGTCCTGGAAGTGACAGTTAATATTAAACCTCAGACATAAAAGGACTGGGGCAGGTCACCATGCAGAGTTCTGGAGATGAAGGACAGGGAAGCAAGGGAGGGACCAGAAACGCCTTACTTCTCTATCATTCTCCGGCCCAAGTCTACACCCATCTGGAGCACACAGATTTGGCTTCTGTTGTCCTCACCATGAGATGTTCTCCATAAGCCAGTTGCATTCTACCTCTGCTAGGATCTCAGTGAAGCAGAGGTCTTGGCTGTAAAGCTCACCTAAAGGAGGGAAGCTTCATCTGAGGTTGCTGATTTTAAAGGTTTGACTCAGAAGCCCCAAGGGTTCCTGCCTTTGGCTCTCCTGTTGTGTCCTCATTCTTCCTCCCAAGTCTGTGGGAATGGGCAAAGGGAGCACTGTGTGCCTCCAAACCTTGGTGTTTTTCATCTCTAAAAGCTCCTCACAGGCATTACCTCCCCACTTGCCTAAGGCAATTAAAAGAAACTAGATAGCTGATGAAGATGAAGCCAAAGAAGCCAGTGTTGTCAGGGGCCTCCACGCGGGGAACAAAACAAAACAAAAGCTAGTCAAAGTCTTAGTAGCTTGAATGTTGCCCTGGGGTTCTAGCTGCTGCAGCTGCCATAGGGTTCTTTGGCTTGTGCCTTATGAAAGAAACCATTGTAAGGTGTAGTTTAAGAAAAGGCAACTAGCCTGCCTCCCTCCCCATAATCATACCAGAAGCAAGCAGCCCAGAGTGGCTTTCCTTTATGTTCTAATATTATCATAAAACACAGGTCTTGAAGACATCCCTGACTGAACGCAGAAAGAAACAAAGCCCTCACTGCTGAGAAGGGGAGCAGGCAGTTCCTTTAGTGACAAAGAAAGGATGTCTTTTTAACCTATGACAACACGAGTTTGTCTAGGTTTGCCCTCCACTAAGTAAGTAAGCAATTAGGTTTTTTCCAATAAAAATATCCCTGTGCATGTGCAAACACCAGAGGCAATCATATAATTACCCTGCCCAATCAGATTCAATTGCTGACAGTTGAGTTCTCACTGCTCATTAACTTCAGATCCCAAGGAGGTCCTACGGAAGCCCTCGTCGTCCCTTTACAAAGGCTCCCATACACAGGCGCAGGGCTGGCACTACCTCACGCAGGATAATCACCCCTATGCCACCAGTGCCAAGGCAAGCCCACTCTGGCTTTCCTCTGGGGAAAAAAAAAAGGTTAGAGAACTTTGAAACCCCACTGGTATAAATGCCCTGGCTTCATTTGGGGGAACCTCATTGCTAAATATAAGAGTAACCTTTCACCCCCACACTTTAAGTGGCATAATTACATAATTAAAATCAATTATGTCATTTAACAGAGCCGTTTTCAAGCCAATTACCTCAATCACTGACCTCAGAAGATTTCCCACATTGACCTGTGACAATGAAGATTGGGATAAATTTAGACACTGGCTTCCGAAAGAAGGCTGGCACAGCTGTTTGGGTGGGTGAGAGCCAGTTCGGATGCTTTTAAGCTGTAGGAACTGAATGGAATTGATTTGGTCTAATGTCAACATCACTATGTGTTTGCACAGTCGTTGCGATATTCTAAGATAGTTGATTTTTCATCCTTCCATGACAGGAACGTCTATGCATGTCTGAAAGGGGAAGTGAAGAGATCCCTAAGTGTCTGAGTTAGGCGGCAAGCTGACTAATGGTGGGGTGGGACCTTTGGTAAGTCTTTGGGCTGCAGAATCCATATTTACTAGCAACAAGGTGTGTGTATGTGTGTGTGTGTGTGTGTGAGTGTGTGTGTGTGTGTGTGTGTGTGTGTGTGTGTGTGTGTGTGTGTGTGTGTAGTAAGCTGCAATTATTCTCTGGGCACCTTGTTTTCTCTTCTTCACTATGTCACTACAACTGCCCTTTCAAGGCAAACAAATGTCGGACTTTTACTCCACATGCATCCATGAGGTTCCATTCCAGCTCACGGCACACCTAGGTCACAGTGATACCCATGGTCTCTTGGAATCCTTCTTGCCTCAGCACTGGTTCAGGGATGATCCTGAGCCAGTGAGACACACGGAGCCCTTACTGGGGGTCTGGAGAAAGAGCCTCACTCTTGCTCACTGTGCTTGCATGGGGAAAGAAGAAAGCACTGGTCTTCGGTAGTCCTCTCTGCCCCAGTGAGAGAGTAAGAAAACGGAGACAAAAGACAGAGGAAGAACTTGGTTCTGGAAACAGTCTCCATGAATCAGTTCACATAGACAGCACATTTAGAAAACTGGCCAGTTCTAAAACACAGGAGAGAAATGATGAGGTGCTATCACTACCTGAGGCTTGGACAGGCTTGCTAATGACGATGAGGATGGAATTAATGGAGCTTGGCTATGGGCAACAATCTCGCCTCCCTACTCACAACATGGTTAAATGCCGCCAGTTGCTGCGTTATTTAAAGAACATACCATTTTATGGGCAGGAAGAAAGACTTTAATCTGCAAAATGATTTTTATCACAAACTAAACATCCTTGTAACTTTTTGGTCCTCTGCTTTTGTCAAAGTTGTCTCTCCTTAGAGCTAAGGCAGCTGTTGGAGCTGAGAAGACCTCCCTTGACTGTGCACTTTGCCCAGCTCAGTGGTACCCTGTTCTCACTAATGCCTGGATCCACATGGGATGTAAGAACTCAGGACGCTGAACTCATAAAAATTGCAGCATCCTCTCTCTCTTTTTCTTCAGACCTTGAGGAAAAGAAAAATGAACAAAAATTCCTTACTTGTCAGGCTATCAACTTAATATTATGTAAGCGTGAGACAAGAACATGATTTGCTATGAGGAACACAGGTGTACACTGGGTTGAACTAGCATCCCCCAATAGACCAGGTGCCATTATCACCCATTTCTCGGCTTGAGGCAATTGAAAATATTAGCAAACAGAGCCAAATGCCCAATGATGGGGGCCAGGACCAACACTAGTTAAGAGCTACTGCCTTAATGCAGTATTTGGGGAATGACCAGATCTCACTCACAGCAACTTTGAGAACATGGTGTCTTGTAGCACTGTGGTCTCAGTAAGAGGGAAACACCACATTCTTCAGTCAAATAGCCCTGGGGCGAGGTAACTATAAAAAAAGAAACAAAGAAACAAAAAAAAAGAAACAAAAACCCAAGGTAGCCATACTGTTATCTATTACAGGCATGGAGCCTTGAAGACTTGTTGAGTCATTCAGAACCAGAGCAGAAATTGTAATTCTTAAATACTAAAAGGAAATGGGCACAGAGGAGGAGGACATTGGAAACAAAGGCCAGGCCTCTGTAGGGTGAGCTACAGAATGAGTATTTGCCTTCTTCTCCAGGAAAGAAAACAGAACTTTAAGATCATTGCTGTGCGCCTTACACATAGGTTTGGCCAAAAACATGAAAGTGGGGTGGGTGTTACAAAAATGGTCAAGTCAACAAAAACCTAAAAGTCACCCACTTTATAAAAAGAAAAAGAAAAAAAAAAAAGCCAAACGTGGCTAACACCTTACTTATTTGGACCTATGTGGGAGAAGACATTTAAAAGCAACAAAATGGATGGTTGTGAAGAATTTTTTCCTAAGAAAGGCACCTGGCTGTGCTGTAAGTGACTAAGAGGAGACAGGTCCAACTGCCTCTCCCAGGAAGGTATGGGAACATGAGGCAGGATTCACTGAGCTAACACATCCATTGCAACACTGTGAAGAGGGCCTTCAAATCAACTTGTGTCTGCCCCTCAGTGGGGACAAGCTATCAGCTCTGTTCAGCAGAAGGCAGCCCAGGGAGGTTCCCCAGAGATCTTGCTTCTAGGTACAGATTTCTGTCTCTCTCAGAGTCCTGAGCTCAGATCAAGTGAGTCAGAAGAACCCTGTTCCTTTATGTGTGAACATGGAGTGTTGTTGGGATGAAAATAGCTGGGTCTTACCGACTGTCCAAGGAGAAATTGTCCAAGGTGAAGAGCTCCAAAAGAGTTTAGGTTCCACAGAAGTGACATCTCAGCCCCCTCAATTCTCCAGCATCCTCAGCTCCAGCTATCAACTTGTTCAGTTCTATCACTCCTCTGTTCCCTCACTATCCAGCTGCCTCCATGTCTCACTGGCTGCTATAAAATCTGATTACACAAGGAGGCATGTCTCAAGGGAACAAAGAATGTGAATAAAGGGTCTCTTAGGGGCCCCGATGCCCTTCCTGCCTCCACCCCTAGTCCCCGCCAACCTTCCCTTAAATAACGTCTAGAAAAATCAAAGAAAAACAGGAGAGCTTGGCTTAAGGTTCTAGCACAGCGATTTGACCCTCACAGGGGTCCCATATCAGATATCCTGCATATCAAATATTCACATTATGATTCATAACAGCAGCAAAATTACAGTTATGAAGAAGCAATAGAATAATTTTATGTTTGGGGGCACCACAATATGAGGAACTGTATTATAGGGTCACAGCATTAGGAAGGTTGAGAACCATTGTTCCAACAGAAGCCTCAGTGAGTCCTAAGCAGTAGCAGCTTCCAGAGGCTGGAGATTAACTCTAAAGGAGCTAGGCCTTGGGATTAAAGATTTCCACAGGCCATGCTGTTCTTATAGACTAGTGTTTTCACCCTTCACAGGTACGCTGCTCTTGTAGACCAATGCATTCATTTATTTATTTTAATTTATTTATTTTCACTTTTCCTGTGAATGAGTGTTTTGCCTAAACATATATATATATATGTACCACATGTGTGCCTGGTACCTGGGGAGATGGAAAGAGGGTGTTCAGACCCCTTCAAACTGGAGTTACAGCTTGCTCTTAGTCCATGTGGGCACCGGGAACTGAACCAGAATTCTGTGAACAGAACATGCTTTTAACCTCTAATCTCTCCAGATCCTAAGAAAAATACTTCTATATTGGTAGTCAATCCATATTTTTTCCTACCAAAGTACTCTGCTGAAAATCTGTTTGTTGTTCTTCTGAAATTAGGATATAACCAGATGTCCCACACCTTGAAATTTCTGTTTATTGTTACTATTTTTGTCATATTTGTGGATATTTTCAGTGTAACTTAGGGCCTGGTGCATACGAGGCAATTGCTCTAACACTCCCAAGCCCTCCTATTCTTGCTAACCCTGGCATTCCTAATCCAAGACCAAAGTAGAATTAATCCAAGAAATGACTGTTCATAGCTCAGAATGAATGGGTCATTCTAAAGGAACCTGAGCTATTTCAATAGATTTGAAGCATCTCGGCTCTAAAATGGTCAGAACTTGGCTCTGGTTAGAATTCAGCTGCGGAGACAACTCAAGGAATCCATGATCCAATTGATGTTTTACAAGCAGGCCTGGGACCTTGGGTACTCAGAGGATTATATGCTACATTTGCCTTGAAAGGTTAAAGTGGATGTAATTGTTAACCTTGCAACGCTCAATCAGAACTAGAAAAGTGACTTTTAGGGGCACAAATTATAGGGAAATCATTCTTGACCCTTTTGGGGGTCACAAACTTCTTTGAGAACATTTGTAAATGTTGTGGATCTTCTCCATAGAAAAGTTCTTATATACACATTTACAGTCTTTTGCAGAGGACTTCTTTTGAGGCAGAGAGATCTTCCATAGAGCCTATGATATCCACGGACCATGTAGGGGTCCAGAAGACTTCTAGTGGACAACAAGAATCCCTAAGTTTTCTCCCCTGGTATTCCTCTCTTGTGTTTGAGTGGGAAAGGAAGAGGCTGGTGTCATAGCGAGGAACTGTAAAGCAGGAAGACATGGCTGGGTGCTGTGGGCCATCATCACTGGAGCAATGCTGCAACTCTTTGGGCTCCACCGACTTTGGTCTCATTGCTGGGGAATGAATAGCCAGCTTGACTGTTTGCACAGGTCATGTCCTTCTGACCCAGCAGCCAGGTTTCTGGGAAGGGCTCTTTTAGGTTCTGGAGTACTGCCCAAGATTGTGTATTAAAAAAAAGTTTTAAAACACTGGCTATGTGGTGACTGAAGTCAACAAAGCACTCTTGGTTCTAAATCATCTGATTATCTGATCCTGGATTCTGTAGCACAGAGGTCAGGAAACAGTTGGGGAGGTTCTGGGACATTTTTCTTTGAGTCTAAAGAGAAAACATTTGGCAGGGACAGAAGAGAATGGCATCCCAGCCTGACCACTTTCCCATTCACCATTTCTTTCTCTTGCCAGATGCTCTTTCCTTCTCAGGGCAAGCTGTCTACTGCTCCAAACTGCCCACGGTTCCTCCAACAAAACAGAAAACATTTTCTTTCCGTTTTATGAAGTGAACATTCTTCTGGGTAAACGAGTGACCCAATACAAACTGTTAGATTAGTTAATAGCCTCAATGGTAAAGGACAGGTGTACTCAGCTCTAAGTCTCATGGCACCCCAAAGCTACCTACAAGAAAAGAAAACGGGGCAGGGTGGCAATAAAATGCCTTATACAACTTTACCCACATAGCCAATACGAAGTCTATATTCATACCAAATTGAAGAGATTAATCATACAGCCTATAACTGAAGCTAGACAAGAAATAATGCATGTTTTGTTCATTATTTTTTTTTCAGAAACCATCTACCACTTTAAGGAAGTTTATAATGTCCACTGACATAAACCATAAAACTAATTTGAATGTTTATTGATACTCCACTGACATCTAAGAAAATGTAGTATGTTCATGGTTATCACCTCAAAGGAAAATAAAGTACTTCGTTTTTCAGGTTTTATCTTTATCCGGAAACAGCATGAGAAATGCATATCCTCTGTTCTTGCCTGTCAAAGCATACTAGTGGCCTGCTGGGAAGAGCATGCTGGGAAGTAATGTTCTACACTTTGTGTTAAGATTTAAGGAGAAAAAAAATAGAGAGCTCATGTAAATTACAGACAAAGTTGACAAATTTCACGGCTTAGTCATGGTTAACATATCGGATTTCATGGTTTGACAGAGATTAACAAGAAAATCATATTAGAGTTACAACTATTAGTCAATTCTTGGGCATTTGGTAAAGAAACTCAATGTTCTCCAAAATCCCACTGTCCATTCGGTACTACTTTTGTCTTTCCTGCCATGGATGCCCACCCCCTGCCAGGCCAGAGGGAGCAAATGGGATCCCCCAAGCTCCTGAATTACCTCCTAGTCAAGGCAAGGGCCAGCCAGTACTTAAAAGGGACATAGGGGAGCTCTCAGCCAACATGGAATAAGGCAACCCAGTTTAAACCCAGGGATTAAAAACAAACAAACAAACAAACAAACAAAACCAGCCTGCTTTTACATGGTCTGTAAGCCTAACTGCATGGACTAGGGAGGGAAATGAAGTCTCACTTTTTTGAACTATGATATCTGAAAAGTAAGTTTTCCTATCTTTATGAGACCATTCAGTTGAAGCCTTGCTGTTAGAAGTGGCATGCAGGCAGAGACTTCAAAAAGCCTGCTGCCTGCCATTTGGCCTCAGGGCCCTGCATATCCTCTTTCTGCTAAAAGGCCTGCTTGCCTGTCAGCTTTGCATAAAAGATGCCAATTTGTCAGCCATTTGCTTTTCTTCTCTCTTGGAGTCTTCCTAAGGAGAAAGCCCCTACACCTTCAGTCTTCAACACGGGCATGTCCTGCTAGCAGCTAGAAATCCATTCTCTCTCTGTCCCAGACCCATTTCCTTCCCAGGCAGTCCTCCTGGGTCTTATAGGATGTCCTTAATCAGAACCACATTACTCGGCTAGAGGAAGTCCTCCAGCAGAGGCTGGCAAGACTCTAAGGCAAATTAGTTTCAGAATGTGGAGGGTCACATTGGGAATAAAAGGCACAGTTATCTATTGTGTTTTCTTTAGTTGAGAGAATTAAGGCAGGGTGCCAACTCCGAAGAAACCCGGGTTTGAATGAGGAGTGGCTGCTCAAGAAGGGAGGAGAACCGTTGATTTCGAGCCCAGCCCTCAGCTGTGGAAACTACAGTACTTACAATGCAGGTAGCTTGGGCAGGAATAAAGATTGTTCTCTCTAAGCAGACAGGGCCTTTATATCTTAGTAGTACCCACATGGGTAAGATTTAAAAATAGCTGCTTTCCTTTTCTCATTGTAATTGTCACATGACTATGTGTTTACTCCCCCCCCCACTCCATCTGTGTGTCCGATAAAGCACATTTAAATAATAACAGCCACCAATGATTGTCTTGTGTGCACTCATAAACACTGTGTACATTCAATGTTGAAAGCCTGCTTGGAAGAGACCATCATTGCCCTCATTTTACAGGCAGTAAAACTGACTAAACCCTCAAAGTTAGGGAACCCAAACTTAGAAGTACCTGACTCCTCAACCAGTGTGTGGTGGGGAGGGGTTGTTTTGTTCTCTCTTTCTCTCCTCTCCTTCCTTCCTCCCTTCCTTCCTTCCTTCCTTCCTTCCTTCCTTCCTTCCTTCCTTCCTTCCTTCCTCCCTCCCTCCCTTCCTTCCTTCCTTCCTTCCAGTCTGTTTGTGATAAATGAGGGGTCTTTATGCATGCACACATTTGTGAGGCTGTGTGTGCATGCATGTGTGTGGGTATGTATGGAGACCAGAGGACAACATGAAATGTCAATTGTTCTCCACCTTCATTTTTTAAATTGTCTTTTTCGTTTGTATGTGCATGTGAGTGTGGCCTTATGACTGCCGTAGTGTGCGACTGCCACAGTGGATGTGTACAAGTCAGAGGACAATCTGTCCTTCTTCCGTGTGAGTTCCTAGAATCGAACCCAAGTCATCAAGCTTGATGGCAAGTACCTTTGCCCATTGAGCTGTCTCGCTGCCAGTCCTCCTTATGTTTCTGGGACCTGGCTGGTCAGTGAGTTTCAGGGACTCAGCTGTCTTTGCTTTTCCTGGGAAGGGAATGCAGACGTCTGTGGCTGTGCTTGGCTTTTTATGTGGTGCTGGGGTCAGGTCCATAGGCCTGTGCCACAGTCAATTTAATCACAAGCTCTTCCTTACCCCTATAGTCTGTGTTTAAACTACCTAGTCTAGCTAGCTGTGGAAATTCACACAGCTTCCACTAAGGAATGCCACATTGAAACCAAAAAACAAACAAAAAGCCCAACATCAAAAATCAGATTTCAAGCCACTTGGGTAAGGCATGAGTGTTAATCAGGCTAAACTTTAGTTGACTGCAAGGCCTTTCTCACAAGAATGTAGGCTACAGGCTGCGGGCAGATGGAGAAGGGAGAAGTTGTATAGAACACCAACATTCCTTTCATGAATTTCTCCAAGTCCAGCTTGGCTAGAGAGACAGAGAGAAGCAGAGGGCAGGGTGCTTTGTGGAAATCTGCCCCTACCCACTTTCCAACTTGCTGGTACTCCTGAATCATGAATGTGTGTGTGTACTCCAGAGGTGGGAGGAGAACATTCCAGGGTGCCCCCACCTTCACTAACACCTTGGGCCATCCAACAATTAGAATGAACTTTTTCATCAAACGCCCCTCCATAAAACCATTTCCCAGGAAATGGAACACAGCATGGAACCAGAGGACGGCATTTTCCACCAGCAATGAGCATTGTGGGGAAACAGGTACTGCATTTAAATGATTTTCCCCCAGCTTTCTGCCAAGTCTGTCTCTCAAGGAGACCCACATTGTGGTGCTGAGGTCTCCTTCCCCTCTGGCCATCAGGCTCGGAATAGGGAATAAGCCCCTGCCTCTTCAACACCCATGTGTAAACCGCCAATAAACAAACCAGCAAAGACCTACAGGCCTAATTGCCTTTTAACTCCACCAAGATGATAAACTCCCCTAGCAAGAAGGAAAGCCTCCCAGGGATTTAACAAGTTTATCTGTGGCCACTTGAACGTTTTCCGTCTGCCTACACTTCAGAGAATTCACTAATAAAAGGAAGAAAAAAAAAAGGGCTGGAGCCTCAAATCCTTCAATGACTAAGAAATCCCAGATTTAGAACGTATGGCCGGCAAAAATTAACCCATTAGCCAAGCTTTTGTAAAGGCTGAATCCAGGATTCAGGGCCTGCTCTTTCCCAGAACTGGTAATTCCCCTTCACTGACTGAAGACACAGTCTTATCTGCAAAGAATGCCAAGTCTTCTCATAAGGAAACTGCAAAAGGTTTCCGTTCTGAGGTCTGTAAAGTTTAAGTCCAGGGACTGCAGTGAGAAAGGAAGGCCACACCGGTGATGGGTGAGAATTCCCAGTGCTTCCACAAGGGCATCTTTCCTTGGAGGGATTTGTTAGTTTCACTTAGGGGCTGTTTCTGTTAATTTACAACACACCACCCAGAAAATAAAAACAAACAAACAAAACCCAAGGGTTTTGCACTTACTGGAGTTAAACTGAAAAAAAAAAAAAATCAGAGCTAAAAGACTTTGAAACAACTAGGAAGGCATGGCACACTGGAGACCGGAGACGGGGGGGGGGGGGGGGGCCTCTCTGGGAAGCGGGTTCACAACATTCACCTTCCTCAATGCCTCAATGTGAAATTTCACTTTGTTACTGTGTTCTAAGGAGACGATAGAGTAAATAAAGGTTGAGTACAAGGAGCTTCAGGCGGTTGGGGCATTTTAACAAGTACGTGTTTACGCGTTTCGTATGTGTAACTGCCGATGACGTTGGAGGCACATAACCGAAGTGGAAAGGCATACAATAAGCTCTGTGAAGTTCAAAGAGCAGCAACAAAAAGCTTTCATAGTATGACCTCATTCTTTTTCATCAGGCTAGATGTAGAAGAACTAAAGCAAAACCACATAGTTCCCTGAAATGCCAGCGTTTCTATGCGTGGATCTGAGGGGATTTTATTTTCTTACAAAGAGACTTGAATTAACTGATAACTGATTAATTTTTGCAGTGCTGGGCTAGGCAAGCCCTCTGCCATTGAACTTTTAAAATTGTTTAAAATTTCTTATTTTATATTTATTTATTTGTGTGTGTGTGTGTGTGTGTGTGTGTGTGTGTGTGTGTGTGTGTGTGGCATGGGGGAGGGGAGTGCGCTTGCGCCGGGAGGTCAGAGGACAGCTTGTGGGAACTGACTCTTTCTTCCTACCACACGTGGCTTGCAATGATCGCACAGGTCTTCCGGTTGGCAACAAATACCTTTACCTGCTGAGCCATCTTCCCAGCTCCAATTATTTGAAACTTTTAATGATAAATATATATTGTGTGAGGATTACTTTTATGTCAACTTGACGCATACTATAGTCACTGAGAGGAGGGAACCTCAGTTGAGAAAAATGCCTTTGAAAGACTGAGTTGCAAGCAAGCCTGTAGAACATATTCTTAATTAGGGACTGATGTGGGAGGGCTCAGCCTTCACCATGGGGTAGTGATCCTGGGTTGATAAGAAAGCTGACTGATCAAACTATAGGAAACAAGCCAGTATGCAGCCCCCTTCATGGCCTCTGCAGGATCCAGTCCCATTTGAGTTCCTGTCTTGGCTTCCCTCAATGATGGGCAATGATGTGAAGGCGCAACCCAAATAAATAAACCCTTTCACCCTTCAGTTGCTTTTGGTCATGGTGCTTTATCAGAGCAAAAGTAACCCTAAGACATACTGCCTTTAGAAATAAGTTAAAATATTAAAGCTACCCCCCAAAAAACCCCAAAGGGACACCCCCCAAATACACTACCCCTTACCCAGCGCCACTATGCCCCCAAGCAACAGGAAGAGAGCCACATCTGAGATGTCAGGGAAGGCCCTCCTTCCTTTCATCCGAGAGACGTGGACATAGGACACACACGGTAACATATGACTTTATTTGGAACACAAGCTCCAGTGAGATGAAAACTAAATGGAGACACTAGCTGCAGGCTCAGATCGCAGCAGTGACCTTCCTGGGTAGCTCAGGAGGCAAACGCCCTGAGGTCCTCAACCACAGTGACCTGCTTCACTTACTCAGGCTGAAGCAAGCCTGAAGTAGGGAGATTGCCAAGTAAAAAACCTAGAGTGCTAGTTTGCTATTAAAATCTTGTCCACGTTTTTCCTATTGGAACCTGGAAACAGGACAAGTTCTGAAGGGATCCAAAGGAATTTCTTTAGAAAAGAATTCTGTTAACACCAAAAGCTCCCCAAGCGCCACACAAAGCAAATGCTAGACTTCATTAGGCTGAGACGTACAAGCAGGGTTCAAACCCAAAACGATCTGTCCTTCGCGGCAGGCTGGGCTTCATCAGGGCTTATGTGTTTGTACACTGATCCTCTCGCAGGCCTGCATCTCCCTGCTTCATCATGTCATAATCACGTCCAGATTTTCTATCGCTCCCACAGTATGAGCCATGGAGTTTTGGATTTGGGAGATGTACTGTTGAAGGGTATGGAAGTACACAGGAAATCTGGACGAAAATACACTCCCAACTGAAGTTACATTTCATACCACTGAGAAGGAATGAATGGAGCACATAACTTGGAACCTAACTGGTCCCAGGAAACTGCTAGAACACGGATGTGTGCGAAGATTGTATTTATAAATGGTCAGGAGACTTCTTGACCAATGAATGGAGTAAGGGGAAGTTAAAAAGATTCCTCTGAACACAGACGCATTTGGTGTTTCAGGTAAATCTTGCCAGAGCCCTAGAATGCTTACTGAAGGATCAGATTTATCAGGGGTAACCTTCACCCCTGAAGTTCAAACCCAAATGACCTTTCTGTGGATTTGAAGGACCACTCTTAAATTCATTTAAGAAAGTTTCCTGACCTCAGATGATGGCATTCCACAGATAATACAAGCTCTGCGTGACCAAGCCAGTGACAGTCACTTCGGAAGCCTGCAAATCAGGCTTTGGCTGTTTGGTCTTTTACCTTGCAGACAGCTCCACTCCATTGGTCAGAGAGTCCCTAGGGCAACTGTGTGCCTGACTGCCACTATGAAATGTATTTAAACTATGCATTGTTTTCTACCCGAGCTTTGTTTTAATTTCTGTCTTCAGAGTGGTAGCCCTGCTTGCTACATTAACACATCTCCCCCAATAAGATAATTAGGAAGTGAATCAAAATTTAAAAATCTGAAGTTAGTGTTTCAACTGATTTGAAGGCTATGCAGAGTGTTCTGATTTGTAAACTCGTTTTTTACAATTCTGCCTTCAGTTTCCCATACTCCAGCACCAGAGACAGTGAGGCGCTTTCTCCCAGCCCACGTGGATCTTGGGACCAGCATTTACTTGTTTTTCACAGTGACTCTGCACATTCCAAGGAAGCCTGGGCATAAACACACAGGCTTTCGCCCTCTAAGCCCACTCGCCTGCTTCCTCGGCACCCCATCAGCTATAACATCTCTTCTTCACAGGTATCTGGTCTTGGATTTGTCACGCTGAATGTGAGACTTTACAAGGCTAATAAAGTGACAGCTGTACAGAGGGGACTGGGTGGCTTTTAGCAACTATGAAACACCACTACCCTTAACTCCCAAGGATCAGGAACTTGAAAGCACGGAGATCCACTTAGCTTGATGTCTGTCGTAAAGTTAACGCTAATCCGATTTTCCCCAACTCGCAGCTCTATCTTAAAGCCTCAAGCTTCTCCTATGCAGACTTAACTGATGGAAGACTTGATTATGCCTTCTCAGGCCATAAATTCTAGATATTTATAACATAACTGTTGTCATTTGGGTCAATTAAGATGCTTTTACTGGCTTGGAACAACTACCTATGGGGCTTGTCAAATACCCTGACAGTGGTTTATGACCCTGTATGGTGATTTTATCTTACAGGGATATGAAAGATGGCTGCATGCAAAAATTGCCAGGAAGCTTCCGAAGTGCTTTTCCCTACTTCATGATAACCATACCTAGTCTCTACTCTGTCTCCTTTTCTACTCACACAGAAACACAATTTGACTTTAAGTCCTCTCCAAGAGTTGGTATCTTTGATCACCTTTTCTCCTCCAAAGACCTAAAAGGGAGAGATAACACCTCAGGAGACACTCTATCATTAAAACAAAACAAAACAAAACAAATACCTAAGGGGTGGGCTGGCTAAACACCCAGCCAGGAAATTCTGGGCTTCCCAATGTCCAACATTTCTCTGACAAGAGTGCTTACTTTCACTTACCCTCCCTCATGAAAAGCAGAAGAGATGACAACAAAGAATGGAATTTATTAGGGGGCTTCACCCAGACAGGTTGTAGCTTGGGCCTTTGTGGTATATTGCATCCTGCTGTGTCCCCCTTTAAAGGGGCCCCAGGCACTGGGATAGGCCAGGGATAGAGAGCTCAAGGAAACCTGGGGCTGGCTAAGGGGTGCAGAAGCAGACATATTCGTAAGAACTATGCTAAGTGTTAACAGGCTTCAGTAGATTTATGTGCCCAAATGCTGAAGAGATTGAAAAGTAGTTTTACTTCTTTGGCGGGAGGAGATATCAGGGATGGTTGCTTGAGAAGAAGCATTTCTAGTTTGAGCCTTCACAAATGCAAGGGGACAGGTGAGCCAACTGAGTGGAAGAGTATTTCTAGCAGGAAAAGCAAAGCAAAGGATGGATTTGAGGAGGTGGGGCTGCATGGGGTCTTCCCACAGCACTTTATATCAATGGTGAGCTGTGGGGTGAGCTGAGGCCAAAAGGATCTTACAAGGCATTGTATTCCTCTGCTGTGAGCGTTCTCTTTGCTCAGCCAAAGGGGATGAGGTACAATGGCATGCTTTCCCCAAAGCCAACTGGATGGATGGGAAAGGACCACTGCCCCATGTCTGTCTTCTCCATACCCAGTTAAATCAATCCTGCAGGCTAACTGGGTAAGCATCATTCTGAAACTGTCACACTTCCTGGGTTAGAGAACACATCACGTTTTATTATCAAAACAGCATTATTGTAGAAGCCATGGTAAGCACCTACAGTATCACCTGGTAAACACACAACATGCTGACACCATGCAAAACACTGCTGTGAAGATGAATCAGAAGGGGTGGGGGGGAGGCATGGCTTCCAAGGGCAGCGTGATTCTGAGGTACTCAGTGACAATATGCTGGATTTTAAAGCTCAGTGGACTTTAATCTTCTTGTTTTGTTTTTCTTATCCCCTAACATACCTGATAATACAGCTTCATCTGAAATGAAACACCAGGAACAAATGCTTACCACAAAAGGAAGATAGTATGTGGAAAATATATCACAGCATGTAAAAGTGTACATCACAGATAATGCAAGCTACTGGATACCCTTAATTTCACCAGCTGCTTACATCTGCTATGTAAACTCAGGGCCAGAAAGTGAGAACATGGCTTAAAGGCCACAAGCCACCAAATGACAAAAAAAGTTAATTTTCAAAAATATTATGAAAGTGTTTGCAGCTATTAAAAGTGTAAAAAAAAAAAAAATCAGCTCCGTTTGTTTATACTCTATTTTGGTCCAAGTAGGATTTAAAGCATCTAAAACCAAATAGAAGAGGCTCATGTTTCTAAGGAGTGGGGAGGGAAGGCTGGAGTTATATCCACCATGCCAAAGCCAGGCTGGTTCTGAATGGGAGGTAGACAACACTTATATAAACATGGAAAGCTTTTAAAGCCCAACATCAATACCCAGCTCTCCAGCTCTTCCAGCACCAAGGGAGGTACAGAACCCACTACAGTAGAAAGCCTGAGAACAAAAGACTACTTTCTCTCCCTTGTTCCTAAGGCTCAAGTGCAAAAAGCCACAGAGCACAGGGGTCAAAGTTCCTCTGCTTGCTTCATGCTGGGGTGTTGATGAAAACCCTCCTGAAAGACCTTTTGGCCTCCTCCGCTTACAGGTGAAGCTAGTGTCAGTTTTTGGGCTCAGGAGTCTTGTGAAGAGTCTAGTAAGACATGCGCATGCCCTTTATCCTCTGCACCACTCAATAAACAGCGGCTGTGTTATCTTCTAGTCCTTTTGGAAGCGGAGCCAGAAGAACAGGGTACAGAGCATTACCTTATCATAAAACCCCATGCAAAATCACATGAGAGATACTGGAAAAATTAAGAGGCAGATCTGAGGAAAACTGGCCTCTAAACTCTCAGAAAACTGAACTAGGACTCCTAGAGCTTCAACAGGTCAGGAAAGAGAAACAAGGCCAGCTTCAAAGACTTAGAGGGGGCTTCCAAGGAAGCGCTTCTAAATTGAGAAGGATTTAGGACGATAATAAGGGTATTTCAGATAATGGCAAACCATAATCACAAGGACTTGGAAAAAGCAATGAATACTATTTTTAGGAGAGAGAGAGAGAGAAGAAGAAGAAGCAGAAAAAGAAGAAGAAGAAGAAGAAGAAGAAGAAGAAGAAGAAGAAGAAGAAGAAGAAGAAGAAGAAGAAGAAGAAGAAGACCTCATTATCTGGGAGTGGTAGAGAAATCATTAAAAAAAAAAACTGCAGGAAACCCATGCAGAAGGGAATCCCAGGGCCAGGCACTGGAGACTGAATCTAAGCAACTAGCACATGGGAAGGGGCTGATGGGCTGTCAGAACTGGCTGGTGAATTAGAGTTCACCAGGCTCCCAGAGTTCTTAGGGGAACTGCCCCCAGAAGCTGGAGGTATGTGGGTCACCCTAAACCTATGCTAGGACAGACAGGAAGTAGGGGCTGGAAGAGGCACTCTGTGGAGTAAACTGGCTGACTTCTGTTGGTGATGATACAGAAAGTCTAGCTACACAGATCTGGCTGGAAGCTCATGCGTGTGATGTTCAGTTGCTCAGTTCTGCCACCCATCAGCCATGGCTCAGGGCACTGACTCACCGTCAACATGGTTTCCCTCATGCAGAATGGGGCTAAAGAGTGCTTACTTCACATGCTCTTTTGCTGGGCTCATCCTAAAGTGGCCAAAAAATGTTGGCTCTTTTGGTGGTTTCGGTATGATAAATGGCCAATCCTCAGGTCTCTCTTCCAGGCTTGCTAACATTTAACAGCAGTCACTCAGTGTCTGTTAGAGAAGTCACAGAGTCAACAGAAACGGAGACACATTCCCTGTGTCCCTGTGTCACCCACCAGGCCTACTTCCATCTCTTCCTGAATGTGTAGTTCTGGAAATTTAAGGCTCAAGGAAAAGGGTGATGGTTTTTTTTGTCATTTAAAAGAAATAATAGGTTGCTTTTTAAAAATAAATAAAGGCTAGTCTTTTTGCCTTATTTCCTACAAGGAGGGGGAGAAAAGATGATACATTGTACTAGTGATTACCTGCCCCCCTTAAGCCCTGTAAGCAGCACAAAGGCTTAGACTGAAGCTAAATCCAGGGCATGTTATCCCTTTAAGCCCACACCTTAACTTGAGAAGAGTAAAAGGCATGTCTGCATTTCTGCAGGAGGTTGTGGTAGGTTAACATTAGGAGCACCCTATTCTCCCACGTTCCAAAGAATCTAAATCTAAGCCTAAAATGGAATTCTGCTTTAGTTACCAGAATACATTTCTCGTTCCCAAGTCTCCCAAAATCAAGCTCACCCAGTACAAACGGCAAAGATGAGCGGGGTCTAACCTGGTAAGTCTAGAATGAACAGCTAAGGAAGTGGATGGCTGGGGAAGTTCTTGCTCAGCATGCCTTTTTGATCCTTGAAAACCATTACTGAGCTTGGGCCCTGAGCACACATGCCTTTGCCTCCCCGTCAAGCTTGTGGTATTTTGAAATGAAGTTTTGAGAAAACCCACATAATCCAAGGAGATCAGGCAAATGACCAACTGTGAATGACTGTCAGTACCTGACCCCAGGGGTCAACGGACATAACGACCTCAGCTGTTCCAAGTAGGAGAGAAGTGCTAAGGCACCTTCTTTAAGCAGATGACGTGTCTTCTCTGAGAGCCCTGTAGCCCACCCAGACCCAGGGCTTTTTTCATCTCTTACTAATGTAACAGTGATGTAACATCAGCTTTTACAAGCCAGGTTTGCTTCCTCGATGAAGCAAAGTGAATCCCAAAGTCAGGACTGCTTTGATTACAGAAGAAAATAGGTGGTTTGCTGAGTTTTCTGGATGGATATAGCACTGGAAAGGTAACTTCTCAAAGATGACTGGCATCAAAGAATTACTACTGTTATCAGAGGGAAAAATCCATTCACCCCTGCAGAAGCTCCACAGGCCCTCATGACTTGTGGTCTGTGTAGGATATCACATATGGAAATGTTCTTGGTGCAGGGATTCTGTGACCTTGGAGAAGCAGCAACAACTCTTAGTCCCATTTTATAGTCTCTAAAATGAAGCCGCCAGACAGGCACTAGGTAGTGTCCTGTAGCAACCCAGTCTACAGATATCCTCTATTGCTATTAATACAAAGCTAAAAAAAAATTACATCTTCTGCAAATCAAATTTAGTTATTCAAAGCTATGGGGAAATTTGTTTGCATGGAGAACTTTTCCTTTAGTAACACAAGAGCAAATAGAAACTTGGGTTCAATTGCATGTTATTACTGGGTCAACTGCTTTAGCAGAACACTCCTCTCCTCTGGATCTACAGAACAAAGCAGATTGGCCATTTGGGTGCCCCAGTGCTGTCCCTTTATGAGGTGAAAGCTGTAAATTATCTAGATGAATGAAGAGACAACATCTTAAAGTGACAAAGCTGCAGGGCCACCAAGCCCCTGGGCTAGCAAAGCTTCTGACTCAGACATTCCTTGACATTTCAGTAGAACTTGCTTCAACATCATCTGGACCTGCTGTCATATTTTGGTGCAAGGAAAAGACAACACAGTCATGTCATAGCTACCGATTCTATTCTTTTCATGATTGACATATTCTCTCTTATTTTTACTTAATTTTGTAAACTTTAAGTAAAATTCTCACTGAATCCAATTAAAAACAAAAAAACAAAACAAAATAAACAAAAAACCCAAATACAAACTGGAGAGATGGCTCAAAGGTTAAGAGCACTGGCTGCTCTTCCAGAGGTTCAATTCCCAGCAACCCCATGTTGGCTCACAACCATGTATAACGAGATCTGTTGCCCTCTTTAGGCATGTAGGCATACATGCAGTACACAACGCTATATATAATAAATAATATTTAAAGACCCCAAACACTAGCACAACATTCATATCTTCTCTACTTCCATTCTTTTATATAAACAGGACAAGGGGTAGACTTTTAATCCTAGGAGAGCTTTCTGTGACAACGAAAATTTCACTGTGCAGTGAGGATAGAACCCACCAGCACTGTATAATGCTGAAGCACTAACTACCCACTTGATGTGGCCATTGAGTTCCTTGGAAAATGACCAGTGTGATAGAGAAACTAAATTTTGGTTGCTATTAAATTTTAGTAGGTTCAAATTTAAGTAGTCTTATGTGGCTTATAAAACCCTCAAAGATTCACCTTTTATTCTTGTGAATTCTCTCTTGCTGTTTTATTGTTGATGTTTTCTATTTTGTATACTTATGTCTTTGATTTATATCTTTTTGTCTGTATTTACTCTTACTGTTTTTATGAAGACCAGGCATTCACCAAGAGACAGATTACAACAGGATCTGTCTAGCCAAAATCCCTTCCTTCCCAGATCCCCGCCCTCAGGCTTAATAGAAAACAACAACAGCCACAACTAAAATAAAAACATCAACAAGAAACCAAAAACCTGGGGAAATGTGGTTGGAAAGAGAAAATCAAAAGCTAAGGGATCCCAGAGTAAAGCAGGCCCTGGCTGTTGTGATGGTCTCTCTTACCCAGAATGAATTATCTGAATTCAGTGGGAGCATAGGAGGGAAGCAGAAGTGCCAGGGGTGCAGGCTGTGGACTTGAACTCCCACATAACTGGATTTATCCTGAGAATCCAGATGATGCTTTGTAGGGCGCCCTGCTGGCCCTGATGAAATGGGGATACCGGGGAGCATTTTTATGTGGAGGAATTGTTCATGTGGATGGAGGTGAGAATTAGAAGGTTAACCTCAGATGGAAACAGCAGGAAAGAACAGGCAGTTGACTATAAAGGGCCTTGTAGAAGGAAATGGCATTCAGGTTTGCAGACAACATAGCTCCATATAGGAAGCATCCAGGACAGGCCAAGGCCTCGCTGCCTCATTCACGCCAATAGCAATCTCCATCATGAAGCTTGGTATCAGTAGGGCATGGGACAGCAGGGGTGGATGTGAATTATGTTGGCCAGGGACAATCAGAAGCCCTGAATAATAAACATTGGAGTGTTCAGGTTGTTTCATCTTTGATGCCTGAACTTAGGTGGTGTTGGAAGACATACTCCAAATCCTAAGAAGCAAGAGAGAGCAATCTCAAAGACCCTGCTTAAAGTGATATGAGGGGTACTTAGATGAAGTTAACTTGGGCTTTTCCTGGCTTCCTTCGTACTTTCTCATAATATTCTTCAGGTCTTACTACTTCTGGATTGTATTCTAAATGGACAAAAGAGTCCTAAGCACTTACATGCATTATGTAATTTATACAAGAGAGTGATTTATGACATAAAAGAACCCGCTGAACAGTCAGGTACTAGGCTCACAACGGTAGTCTCTACCGAGGCTACTGAGCACAGGTGCCGATGTTGAGAAGTAATAACTCCTATGGTAACAAGTACTAAGGAGAATTCAAACTAGGGAACAGTGACAGAAAGGACCTGGACTATGTAGATGCTCCTGGGTTGGTGCACTCTAGGTTAAGTCCCTTTAGGAAGCAACAGCCAAACTGCGACCTACACAATGGGAAACAGCCAGGCTTTGGAGACAGAGAGTATGGTGAGCGCAGGTGTAGCAGACTGTGAGATTCTAGGGTGGTAATACACTAAGTACATTGGCAGGAGGGCAGAGAGCAAGCTGGAAGTCCAGGACTAGGTAAATATAATGCATGGTTATGTAACAGGAGAGGATGGACATATATGGGTTCAGCTGGAAAGTCCCTGGCAAGCCAGGGTGAAGACTATGGAATACTAAAGTGAAAAAGCTCTGAAAATATGTAGATCTCCTTTCCTTAAGTATCCTGTCAGCAACGACACTTTCTATACAGCCTTTTTCTCTCCAAGAAAATAGAGCCTGACTGATCAGGAAGAGTTTCATCAAAGAAAGGAAAGATTACACTAGCACCTTTTGTTCAATGAGCTGGGGAAAGACTTCTCCCAAATACTCACCATGTATCTCTAACTGTCAAAATCACTCCTGAGAGGCTTCAAAGAAAAACAGGGGCCTCCATGGTCACATAATCACACAATCAACCCGCTTGATGGCCATACCAACCTCCGGGTTCAATACAAATATTTTTCCTGACACAGGGAAAGCACAGAAAAATAGGCATGCCACTTGAAAACTAGATAGAGAATGAATACAGAGAGCATCGAACTGGGATCTAGATAAGGCTGGAGAATCTAAGAATGGGAAGTCATGTAACACAAAGAAGAAAGAAGGAATTGCAGCAGTAATGATTGGTTTGGAAAAAAAAAAACTAGATGGAAAGAATTTGGAAGGTAAGAACTTCCAGATGGTCATGCTGGTGAAGATAGCTATATATAGAGACAGAGGGGCTAATTAGTTCCTGGGCCGAGGCCCCAGTTTCTGTTGAGTGAGTGCTTGTCTTGTGGTGGTTTAGTTCAATATACACCACATCGTGAGTAAATTAAGTATTTGAGGGTTTTTTTTTTTTATTTTTTCCTCAAGCAATGGGAATTGCCCAACCTTAATATAATTAATTAAGAGTCAATGAATGTTTAATTTAGTTCTGGTACTTGTACCAGCAACACAATGAGCTCTTTGTCTTGGCCAAGGTTCCTAAATATTGGGAAGGGGAGGAAGGCTGGAAAAGAGCAAGGGTTAGTCAATAGTTTCCTCCCAAATGCTCTGGTGCACAAGCCGCTTCCCCAGGGGAACAGCCCACCAGGGAGACCCCAGAGTTTGCCCCTGAAGGAGGCTGGGGATCCTCATGCCTCTCTGCTGGCACCAAGAGTTACAAGTTACACTTTCAAACTCCAGTTTTGTCAGCTGACTGGACCATCTTTAAGACCTACTACATTCTCATTTTATGAGTTCCTATTTTTTTACTCATAAACACTCAAAAGATGGTTGAGAAAAGCTAAGAGACAGAGATAGGAAGAGTCATTAGAATTTTCTTTCTAGGATGCTATAACACAATGAACAGCTTTTGGCTACTTCTAACCATTATCTGGCAGGTGACTAGAGAAAGACGTGTGGACTTTTATCACTGCAAAATTCCAACTATTGGCTTCTGAGAAAAGTCTGTTAAAAGCAACAGTAAAAGGTGCTTCTGCTTGCCGTGCCTATCATGTGTCAGTCTCGTGTGCGGGACTTTATTGACATTCCCTCAGCCAGTGCTCACAACAATGGGAGCCAGCCAGCGTTCCTACCACTCCCCACGGAGCACACAGAAGCTGAGGCTTGAGGGGCTCTCATGGTTAGCAAAGGGAGACAGTGGGACCACCATACAAGATGCTTGATCTCGCAGGCTGCACTTTGTATTCGCACCTGACCCCGCTGAGTTATTCTTTCACTGGACTCTCACCGGGTGCATGTGCTGGGGAGACTACCAAACAGATGAGTGCTTTTGTGTACACCAGCAGAGGAAGGCTCAAGTTATTGTAGTTTATTTTTATTTTTTATTTTACTTTATTTTTTATCCAATGAAGAAGTACATGCTACGTGCTGTTTCTATACCAACCTGTAGGACTGGGAAAAGATAAGAATGATCCATGGCTCTGGGAGCTACTGGTTTCCCATCCATATCAAGTTTGACTGAGAACTACCATGCTGGAGAAGGAAAGAAAGAAGACCCAGGGTACAGAGAGACACAAGGTTCAAGTCATTTCCTCTCTGGAATCTAGTCTTAAGGCGTTGCTGGAAAGCTGTGACACTGTCATGAGGTCAGGTAGGAGGAGTTGGGGAGGTCAGGCCTACTGGTCTACTCACTTGCTTCTCTGTTCTCCTAGTGGAAGCGCAAGGCCATCCAGCTTGGCCCAGGGTCAGCCTTCATTCCCACCACCTCCTCTAGGACAGTGGTTCTCTATCTTCCTAATGCTGTGATCCTTTAACATAGTTCCTCATGTTGTAGTGACCCCCCAGCTATAAAATTATCTTTGTTGCTACTTTATAACTGTAATATTGCTACTGTTATAGATGTAAAATGTGAATATTTTTGGAGAAAGAGGTTTGTCAAAGGGGCACAATCCACAGGTTGAGAACCATTGCTGTAGGAGTTAACATCTTGAGTTGATTACAGGTCTAACCTAGAACTTTATAGCAACACAATGGAAAAAGTAATTCATCGAAATAAATGTTGCTCCACAGACTTTATAGGCAATAAGATTCTTGGGAATTTAGGCAAAAATAAGTTTTCCTCACTAATACCAATTTGCAGCTAAGATACTCAGTGCAATTATGGAGGGGGGGAAAGAAGAGGGAACCTTGGTTAGTTTCAATTTCCCACTATTTAAAGGACATAAGAGTGACCAGGACAGCTGTAGACATCCAAGTTCTCAGCAGACACTCTTCCCATTTTATATCCGGTCCCCAGTTTTTCTGCATACCACTACTGTCTATCTGCTCACCTCACCATCTTATCCAGACAGAGTCTGTATTGCTCCCATGGGCTAGGCCCTGAAAAAGGCAATGTAGTGAATGCTCCTCTTTCGTAGGCTTTAGGACAAATAACCAAGGAGGAGTACCTCGCCTGCCTCACAGAAGCACTCAGTAAATATTGTTTAAAATATTCACAAAGATATTTCACTCAGGATGAACTTCTCTAGTTCCCACCATTTGCCTGCAAATTTCATGATTTCCTTGTTTTTTTAGTTGCTGAGTAGTATTCCATTGTGTAAATGTACCACAATTTCTGTATCCAGTCCTCAACAGAGGGACATCTGGGTTGTTTCCAGCTTCTGGCTTTTACAAATAAAGCTGCTATGAACATGGTTGAGCAAATGTCCTTTTTGTGTACTTGAGCCTCCTTTGGGTATATGCCTAGGAGTGGTATAGCTGGATCTTGAGGAAGCACTATTCCTAATTGTCTGAAAAAGCACAAGATTGATTTCCAGAGTGGTTGTACAAGTTTACATTCCCACCAGCAATGTAGCAGGGTTCCACTTTCTCCACATCCTCTCTAGCTTGTGTTGTCACTTGAGTTTTTTTTGTTTGTTTGTTTTGTTTTTTATCTTAGCCATTCTGATGGTTGTAAGGTAAACTCTCAGGGTCGTTTTGATTTGCATTTTCCTGATGCCTAAGGACTTTGAGCATTTCTTTAAGTGTTTCTCTGCCATTTGATATTCCTCTGTTTAGCTCTGTACCCCATTTTTAATCGGATAACTTGATTTGTTGCTTTTTAACTCACTTACAAGTGGATATTAGACATACAATATAGGATAAACATACTAAAATCTGTACATCTAAAGAAGCTAAGCAAGAAGGAGGACCCTGGGTAAGATGATCAGTCCTCACTCAGAAAGGCAAATGACATGGACATTGGAAGAGGGAGAAAACAGGGAACAGGACAGGAGCCGACTGCAGAGGGCCTCTGAAAGACTCTACCTAGCAGAGTATTGAAGCAGATGCTGAGACTCATAGGCAAACTTTGGGCAGAGTACAGGGAATCTTATGAAAGAAGGGGGAGATAGAAAGACCTGGAGGGGAAAGAAAATCCACAAGGAGAACAACACAACCAACAATCTGGCACAGTGGTCTTTTCTGAGACTGATACTCCAACCAAGGACCATGCATGGAGATAACCTAGAACCCCTACATAGATGTAGTCCATGGCAGCTCAGTGTCCAAGAGAGTTCCCCAGTAGGGGGAACAGGGGCTGTCTCTGACATGAACTCAGTGGCTGGCTTCTTGAACACCTCCCCCTGAGGGAGGAACAGCCTTACCAGGCCACAGAGGAAGACAATGCAACCAGTCCTGATGAGACCTGATAGGCTAGGTTTAGTAGACTGGGGGAGGAGGATGGAAGGAGATGAGGGAGGGAAAGTGGGATTGGGAGGGAGTGAGGGGACTACAGCTGGGATACAAAGTGAACAAACTATAATTAATTAAAAGAATAAATAATTTTTTTAAAAAAAAGATAGTCACAGAGGAACCAAGATAACATGGTCCAGGGAAGGACATTGGGGAGCTGGTAACACTTCAGCAGTCTTTAGAGTTCCTGGTGCAGAGTGGCCATCCACAGTGTTGGCTAATAGAATGAATGGTGAACTAGTGGGTGGATAGGTAGAAAAAAATCCATGGTAGATGGGGTGGGCTTTTTCAGGGACACTAGGCCCCGGTGTCTGATTCCCTTGTGTGGGGTCTTGTCTTAATTCAGGAGCTGTGATCTCAGAACTCTGGAATCAGAAGGACTTGAACAGGAATGTTGCTATTCCACCTAATTACCATACATAATTACCCTGGGGCAAGACAGTTATTTGTCTTTCTAAGAGGACAAATTAAGAATCTCCCTCTCTAAGTTGCTGGGAAGATTAGAAATTGCTAAAGTAAAATGTAGAAGAGCTTCAAGCAAATCCTAGCAGGAATGTCTGTCAGGCCTAACTAAGAGCTTCTTCCGTATACCACCCATCCATACTTCCTATTTGCCAGGCATTAGCTTAGTGCTCTAGAAACGTCAACACACTCATGCTCACAAAACCCCGTGAGACAGGTGCTGTTATCTCCCATTCTGCAGATAAGGAAAATGGGAGCAAAGAGGGTAAACAGCATGCCAGAGTCACACAGCCAGGAAGTGGTCTAGCAGGGTTTCCCACACCAGCACCCGGGCCAGCACCCTCACCCCCATGGTGGGCTGCATGGCGACAAAGAGTACAGGCTTACTTCATTCTCCTGAGAGAGAAAGAAGAAAGAAGGGAGGAAGGAAGGAAGGAAGGAAGGAAGGAAGGAAGGAAGGAAGGAAGG
>NW_026591918.1:5990260-6015975 GCF_907164565.1 Psammomys obesus | reverse complement strand
AGGAAGGAAGGAAGGAAGGAAGGAAGGAAGGAAGGAAGGAAGGAAGGAAGGAAAGAAGGAAAGAAGGAAAGAAGGAAGGAAAGAAGGAAGGAAGGAAGAAAGAAAACATTGAAGAATGTTTTCAATGCTAACCAAACATAGTCCAGATGTCAAGGAAATTATGCAAGATAACACATGTTAATTAAAGAACAAAAATGTGAATGTCAAAATGGTCATATTAGCATGTTTGTTATCCTGACAAGGTATAACTGAACCTAAATAAATGGAACACTCATTTCTAGACACCCTTTCCCTACCCTGAAGCTGTTACTATGCCATATTGATATGACTATTTTGACAATTACATTTTTGTTCTTTAATATGATAAAAATATATTCCTTAGCATGATAAACCTGAACTTTTATATGATATAATTTAATTTTGTAACAACTCAAGGACTTAGGTGTTTCTATCCATGATTTGAAAATGATACGTGGAGAATTTCTTTCACTTCTCCACCTAGGCCTCTTCCCAATGCAACACACTTTGAAGCTCAGTAGAGCCAACCCTGAGCCCACCTTCCTGAGGTTGGGTAATCAAGTTTTCCAAGCGGAGGGACTCTGCTAAAGGGAACACTGGGTTTGAAGGAGAAACCACAGTGCTGGGAGAGCATGGAATAAGGGGACCTGCTCATGCCATACGGGAAGTTTTCCCTGAGGAAACAGAGTAGTGGGCATAGTTCAGAGCTGAAGATCCAGACAAGAGGAAGAAAGACTGAGACCTTCTGGATTCACCCCTGCCTGTCTGTGGTGGTCTTACTGGGAGTCAGATACACATAGACTCATCTCATTGAGCCCCTCATAGGGCATGAGGCTCATGACCCTCTCAAAACAATAATAGTTTTAACTATGGGAGAAATTTTATAGGATGGCAAATAAGTATCAGATATACAATGATTCTTTGTTTCATATATTATCTACCATACACGTTTGGAAAGCGAGTAACTGCTCTATACTACTTCACGTAACAGCCCAGTGGACAGACAGGCACATGTGGGGACTTTATAATATAACTCCATGTGCCTTGCTTATGGGGACATAAGCCATTGGCTAACATATCTAAGTCCCTTTGCTGGGTTGAGCACCTTAGGTCAGCTCCTATTCTCATTGCTGGTGCATGCATGACTCCTAACGGCTTTGCTTTATGAAGCACTTGTCAAGTATTAATTAATGTCTACCGTATGCCAGGCACTGGTCTAGTCCCTGATGCTACAGAAATGACGAAAATAGGCTGAGTCTGTCCTTATGGTGCTTATGTTCTACTGAACCAGACAAAACTTACACATTTCTTCTCTCACACTTCAACAAAGGCACTACATTTTAAAGGGACATTGCACTTGAGTCTCTTTTAGAAACATAAAGATGACATCAATGCCTGACCCTCCTGTCTCTTGTTTCTCTCTCATCAGTATACAAACTATGCCTGGCAGTTAAATTGTACTGGGTGAGAAAGGCCTCGTGTTGTGCTCACCTCCCATGTGGCCTTTTGGAGGCTGCATTTGAGTTGTAAGAGCTGGAGATTTAACCATGGAGTGCTTCAGAGGTTGTGGACATGCCAGCTGAAACCTCTGTATTCCGCATCTAGGCACAAAGGTCCCCTCCTCTTCCTAAGTGTATGGCTTCGAAGCCATACATCTGCAGGCATGGCTAGGATGAGTAGTCACAGGGTAGACTACATGAAGACAGTTTATAAAGATCTGCTCATACTATAGCCAATGGATAGAAGCCAAGAAAACACATTGCCACTAGTATTACATGGTTTATATCCTTGCATTCTCCTGCTATGTCAAATCCTTACACAACCTTGAAACTATGTGCATAGGGTGGAAATGTCCAGGCTTCTAGTAGTCACTGGGACCAGCTTGCTCAACTTCCATGATCCTGCCTGAATTCTACTTATACCTTGATCCTTACTGAGATTTACATAAAAAAATGTAATCTTGACAAGCAATTTAAAATCCCTTCTGAAAAAAATACTGAAAGCTAGTGTTCTTCCAGGGGAATGGATGAATCTGATAGAGATGTCCACAGGTGAAGTGTAAGCTCATCTGAGAACCAGCCTGTAGAACCTCTACTCAGATACTGAAGTTAGACTGTCCTCATAAATGGTCTTGGAAGGAAGTATGCTTTGTTCTGCTAAGGCTCTGTCTTCTGTTTCCAGTTAGAAACACCACCTTGCATTTCCTGTGAGGAAATGCTGGCAAAGCCATGTCTAGAAGGAGCATTAAATGGATCATGAGACCCGACTCTGCAGAGGTCCCTCGCAACCTGTTGAAGCAATTCCTCCCCCTGGTACTGCAGCAGCAAGAGCTCCCAAAAGACAACCTGCCTGAATTTATTATTTCTTTCTTTTAAAAAACATCCTTTTTTTGACCTCTTATCCAGATAATCAACCACTGATTATTTTAAAAGTATGCTAATATTTAGACAAATCCTTCTAGATCTCTGTCAGGTTGGAACAGGAAATGCTTTGTGTCATTTTAATGTTTATCAACATTACTGGTGAAATCATATCATTCTGAGAGAAAGCATTTTCAGAGGTTTTTGATACAGCTTTATCAATGGAGATGTGAGGTGAGGACCAGGCACGGAGAAAAATCACGTAGTAGGGGCTTGACTACACCTCTCTGAACAGCAACACTTTCTAGCACAGATTCTGTTTTTAAAATTCTTTTTGATTTTTTAAAAAATATGTTTTCCCCATTCTCACAGTTATCCATACTAAATGGGGGTGGGGAGAATCAAGCAGACGTGAATGAACACATTATTAGAGGTGGGGTTGGCAGCAGGGAAACGACCACTCTGGTTCTAGTCTTTGTTTTAGCCTTTACTTGCCAATGACCATGGGCAGAGAACTCAGCCTTTATTTTGCCATCTGAAAAATGGGTCATAACATCTTCTGGCTGCCACAAGGGTTGAATGTCACACCTGGGTAGGCCTCTCCCAGCACATAGGGCATTTTAGATGCTCCATGCTCATTGAAATGAATGAATGGTTCCACAGATTTATCTAGTCTCACCAAACCAGTAATGTTCTAAATCAGGGTTTGGCAAGCTAGTCTTGTGAGAAGCCAGAAAGTAAATACTTTAAGCTTGGCTGGCCATATGGTTTCCATCACAATGACTTAATTCTATGATGCTGCATTAACCCAGCCACAGAAAACAAATTCATGGGAGTGGCTGGGCTCCAATAAAACTTTATTTACAAAACAGGCAGGCAGGGTACTAGACTTGCTTTGTAGGTTATAATTCTACAGTAATTGATTGCTAAGATCAAACCCTGGTCTGAACATACATACTCAGTGATGGCCTATAGGTTCATTGATGGGCCAAACCCATCAAAGAGAAATGAGGAGATTAGTTTGTTATGCCAGGTTCATTCACAATACTCACTACTTTCCATTATATTTCATAATGTAGTGATTATGATAGCCTCCCTCTCACTCTACCTCCATATAGCAAACCAGCCTGTTGTATACTCAGGTCCTCCCAGACACCAGGCCTGTGGCTCATACCTTGGCAGGTCATCTGTCTTGTAAGGCTCCCATTCTCTTCCTATTCAAATCAGAGCCCTTCTCTGTCTAAATATCCAGAGATGAGTAAGTTACTCTCTTGCCTGAGCACAGGCAAAGGAATGCAACTCCTATTACTTCCCTTCATCTGGGAAAACAGAGCGCTAGCTACCCTGTGGGAGATGGGCAGACATGAACAAAGCTGTGGAAGGGTTGTTGATGTGACTCATCTTCATGCTAAACAGCTACACGGTCCAGGCTCTGGAAGAGCTACCCCAGGAATGCACAGAGCTCAGAAAGTGCAGTTCTTCCCCCTGCACAAATAACGGGGACAGAGGTGGGCACCCAAGTTGTGCTGACCAACTCCAAAGGCCAAGACACTAAAACCTATGGTGTACTCATACATGCTAGGGATAACAGCCCATTCCATATCTTATGTGGCCAGATATTCTAACGTAATACAATCTGCAAGCATTTTACAGATTAATGTATATAGTTTTTGGTGTATGTGTGGGGGAGAAAACTATCCTGCTAGAGCATAAACATAAAAGAACTGATCTCTATATCCATTATAGTTCCTGCTACATTGAAGGCTTTTATTAGCATTTTTATCACCTGTAAAATGAGACTGTAGATAGTAGTAAAGCCACTGGGTGAACAATTTGACATAATCACCTCTCTGACTCCACAAGCTGGCTGTTGTGATTTCCCCCATTTTACTGACGATAAAACTAAGGTTCATAAAGGTTAAGCCTTCTAGCCCCAAGGTCAGAAAGCTAACAAATGGTAAAAGAAGTAACTGAACTCAGTTCTATTAGGCTATATCCTAGACTCTTCTTATTCCATTCAGTTTCTCCCACACAATGATTCTCCTTGTCCTAATCCAGACAGTGACCCCATTGGCCCTGTTTATTTCACAACAAGCAGAAGTCATCATTCTCTTTTTCGGCTGACCATGTTTGTTGCTAGAGCCTAAAAATTGCCCTTACCTATAA
Organism: Psammomys obesus; assembly: GCF_907164565.1. Taxonomy (NCBI): domain Eukaryota; kingdom Metazoa; phylum Chordata; class Mammalia; order Rodentia; family Muridae; genus Psammomys; species Psammomys obesus. The sequence goes on along the minus strand of NW_026591918.1, from coordinate 6,011,431 downwards.
AACTAGGATATTCCTCCATTGTCAATACACATCCTAGCCTCCCCCAAGAGATCCTTGTATGAACTATCTCCATTTCTAGCATTCATTATGTTGTTAAAAAGTACAAGTAGCTTTTTCTTCATCTTTCTATGGCTTCCCAAACGGTGAATGCCGAGTTCTTTCTTGGTGCAAATACAAGGAGCTCATAACTTTTCAATGGATTATGAAAGTTATTCCCCCAGGGGCTCAGCAGAGCAGTCATCGCTAGGCATAGCCTTTGTATTACATCAGTGAATTCAGTCCTTGCTAAGTTAATGGTGGTGGGTCTTAATATTATTATTGGAATTATTATTACCTTCAATTAAAAAGCTGGCCATGAATGACTTACTACTTCAGAGAGACTCCCTAAAGAGTCACGTTAGAATTTAGAATCTTTTTACCAAAGAGTACTGTGAGACCAGGAACTAGAGTCCCTGCCCATCCCCCCTGGTAAACACATTATTTAATAAATACACTACATTCAAATACTTTTATGTTGTTGGCTGGTTACCAGGTTTTTAAATTGGCTTCCTTAAGGGTAGATAGGGTTGGCTAATCAGCACCACTTTGTTCCAAAGCATGCAAGGAAATCAAGAAAACTTGAAACATTTATTCAGCAAGGACTATTAGAATTCTATCAACAGTATCCCAGTGATCCTCATAGCACCATACTCTGGAGATGGTGGGCAGCACAGGAATGAGATTCTAAGACCAGATGATAAGTGGTCTGTGACAGTACTACCTACTTCCTCCCTTTGACCAAATCTTGGAAGCCAGCACTGCTCACTGCATTCAAGTTCTGTGTGTTCTTATTCTGCCTGCATGCTCACAACCAGAGGGAGTTCCTAAAGAGGAAAACAGGTAACACACAGGCAAGCCAAAAGCAGGCTTTATTGTTCCCAGAATCTGATGCCCAGGCACCATATAATAGGTCCCCAAGCTTGGCAGATGAAGTCCATGGGCTGGGAGGAGAGCAGTGCCTTCAGACCTGATGTAGTAAGAGGAGGGTAACCTCCTGGTATAGAGATGGATCTTAGAGACCCAGGTGTAGAACTCTAGGAGATGGAATCTCTGAGGTCAGAAAAGACTAGAGACAAAGAAGCCCAGGGGGCTGTGGGCAGGAGAAATAGTGCAGGCTCAGGACTACAGATAAAGATGCAGGGACACACTATTCAGATAGTGATACAAAATATAGGTAAATATTTCTTTAATAAGTAAATGAGTAAATAGCATCTTGCCTGGCCCCAAAGTGTTACCAGCTCTACATCAGTACCTACATTAACTTTTACTTTCCCTTCCTGTCCCAACCAAGGCCAAGGTACTTGCATGAACAGATGGTACTTTCATGCCTGCAGAGCTTGAGACTGAAGGTATGTAAGTGCACAGGCATGCGCACGGGTTCAACTTTGGCTGTTAGTAAGATGGCTTGCTTCAGACTCAGGTCCACTGAGTTCACAAAGGGCGGGAAGCAGAGGGAAGGACGGGCTAGCGCTGCCTAGCAGGCATCACTGCTGCCCTGATCTGTAGTTTGGGATCCCAAGAGAGTGTGTCATATCGAAGGAGGTAACTTACGAGGGTCTCTGACAAGCCCTGCCTTGCTTGATATGAAGGATGCTGATAGTGCAGATCCTGTGGTAATATTTAACATTCCCAAGAGGAAACTGAGGCTAGATGGGTAGCTTTGTCTTCTTATCCATGTGCTCCGTTTCCTTGACTGTACTGATCCTTACCAACCCTTTCCTCGTCTACCTGTTTTTGCCAAGGAATGAAATACCACATTTACAACAATGCTCCAACTCTAGGAATAGCCTGGCAGCCTTCTTCTGCCAAGACCTTCACTGTCCTGACAGACACACACACACTTCTCTTCCTGAGTACATTCTGAAGGTCCTGCCTGAGCTGCAGCCTTGGAGCAGAACCCACAAGTGGCTTGATATGCCTTAACTTGCTGAATTGAATGTCCAAGGTAGGACTCCTGCTTCAGGCGGCCTGTTTTAATGTGCTCTTGTGACCCAGTTCTGAGATAACCAAAGATCTGCTTCCTGCCAAGAAATGGAACCAGTTGTTGATCACCAAGGGAATGTGCTGGCTGAGGCAGGGGCACAATAGAGGTGAGGGAAGTTAGGTAAGACAGTTCCAGGTCTCCAGGTCTATGTCCAGTACAACTGTGCCATCTAGTTCCTGACCATCAGACTTTCCATTAGCTCCCTGCAGGGATATAGTCTGCTTTCCCATAACTGGCATGGAAGTGTTCCATGGCAGCATCCTGATGACTCTCTGGAGAGTCACTTTGCATCTTCACACTTCAGTCTAAGACTCTAGGGAGGGAACATGATGGAATGAAGCAGGCTAAGCAGGCTACTTCATATCTCAGTGGAAGACTCCCGGACGGGGAGTGTGACAGAAGTTTACATAGTAAGAGACTCCATCTCACTGGGAGCATGGTAGGAGGATGTTGTCTCCATCTCTCTGGGGTGTCCACACTGACACGTACATGTTGCAGCGGGAGTGCAGCTCTCAGCAGCTGTTACTATCTGATGTGAATCTGAAGTGAGTCCACCAGAGAATGAAGTCCCCTGTGGAGCGTAAAGCCAAAGATCTCAAGAAGCAGAATACTAATGACACCTTTTAAAGGCCCTGAATCCAGCCATCCCTAACATCCCTGAACTCATCAGACACTGCTTTTTCAGACACAAAGTTGATACAGTCCCCTTCTTCCCTTTTATTAACAATTTAAACAGGTATAAGGGGTCTTCCGCATTCAGATGGGTGGGAGAGGTTCCTGATATCTCCATCCTCCAGGTTCTTTGTGAAAACAAAACAAAACAAAACAACAACAGCAAAAGCATTAGACTAGAAAATTTCTTTTAACTCGAAGCCAGTATAAACAGCATACTCATCACGGGGCCGTATTTTCTGCCAGCCAGCCAGTCTCCAGTCTCAGTTTGATTCAAGTGCCTCCTAGAAGCTGAAATTACAGGCGTGTAACACCACACCTTGCTGAGGACTACTCAGTGTTGACCAACAAGATGTGATACTAAGCATTAATTCCACTCAAATCCCAAGGGCTAGTGTATGGTGGGGAAGCGGAATTTCCTCTTTCCCAGGTAGAGGAGCCAGCTCAGGCAAATGGGCATATTCCAGTGGACTCAAACACTTGTGTGCCACGCTACCCCCAAAGGAGGCACTCAATATTTGTCAAATGAATAAATAACGAGGGGTTGTAGATTTGGAGGCCATGAACTATTTGGAGACTGTTCTTTTACTTTTCCATAAAGAGGCATGGAATGTGAATGGCTGTATCCCGTTGCCATGCAAGATGTGCTCTTTCTCAGTAAAATGTCAAGACTAGCTTTTGCTCCATTCACTAAGAAGTCTCTCCTTAAATATTTTACTCATTACTTATTTTGTATGCATGTCTGTGCATTCGTGTGCCTGTGCATGTGGAGGCCAGAGAGGGCGACAGATTCCCCGGAACTGCAGGAGGTGATAACAAGCCCAGTGTAGGCCCTGAGAGAGCAACAGGGTCTTAACTGCTGAGTCATTTCTCTAACAGAATTCCCTATTTGGCTCACACCTTTTGCCAATACACTCTTTTCAAAACATAGAGTACAAATCTTTGGTCACCTCCATCCATTGCAAATACTTCCAGTGGTGGGATAAAGAAGAAAGAGGAGAGAATTGGTTTGATGCATAGATTTATCCATGTTTTGCTTTTAAGACTAAGTTACTAAAAAACAGACGAGGTGTACCATTTCCTTGATTAGAAAACGGGGCCTTGCAGCACTGAAGCCTGTAGGTGGATTTATTTGCCTGAAGGGACTAACTACGGAAATTTGTTACCACGTCACTTACCCAGACTTACATTTTCATGAGCAAATGTGGCTCCTGAAAACAGCTCTTGAGAATTTTAGGTTGAGAAGGAGCGGCCTGTTGACTTAGGGAAACTTCTCTGAGGGGCAGGGTTACCTGAGCTAACAGGTGGGGCTCCGCAACAGGTCCTTCTGATATCCAGTTAAGCAAGAAGTTGTATCTGTCACAAAATACACAACAGGCCTCATTGACAAAGCTTTCTGGGTCTCCTCTCATCATGGATCTCTTTCAGTCCTACATGAAGCCTTGAAGCCCCTCCTTTGGCTTTACTACCAATGTTTTGTGGCTTTAAAAAAAAATGCCAAGGTGAACTTTGTCCTGTGAACTTGAAGTTTCAATTCTTCCTGAAGGTTTTATTAGAGCAGTACAGAGAATAAAATTAGATGCAAGTTTCTATCATAAACTATCTTTTCATCAAGGTCATAGTAATTTGTTAAAAGGATTATTTTTCAAGGTTAGAATGTAAGTTAAAAATCAGGATTGGCAACTTCCAGAGCTTAGAAAATATTTAATAAAACAAAACAAAACAAAAAACCAAAACCAACCAAACATAAAAAAAAACAGAAAATTGCCCCTGGAGTACTAAATAAAATCAACAGTTATCAAGATTTTTCAAACTTTTAGTTTGATTGAAGGGAATCCATTTGATCATCAATCATCCTTATGTGGCCCACTGCCTATAATCCAGGAGTCTTTACACCTTGAATAGATAGAATGAGAACCTCCCTCTTTAATAGACAAAGTTCTTATTGGAGGAAAATTGGAACCTGGATGAGAGCACCTGCCATTTTAACAGGACCAATTTCATAATAATTACAATTTTCATAGTAATTAGTGGAGAGGAGATTTGGGATTTCATCTTAGAAATGAGACAAAATTTGGGGAAACAAGTATACATATATTATTTTTAATAGAATCTCCACAGATGACTACTTTTATAAGGAGGAAAGAATAAAACAGTTGTTGGCTTATTTGGCCCATTTTTATTTCCTCAGCCAGATTGTCTGAGGGCTTGAAGTGCCATCCTCGTCTTCCATTAGTGCCATCATTCAGAGAGTAAAAAATAGTGTAGGCTTATACCATTTTCCCAAGTGTTGCCATAAGCCTCCCTCATCTGCTCACTCACTCTGAAGTCTCTGGGTTATCATCAAACTTATTAAATTTGCTACTTTTAATTGATACCATTTGATAATGAGTTTGCTAGTGACACAGACCAGACTTCCCGTATTTCTTTCATCAGCTCTGTGAGAGCTCATGTCCTTTGAAACCTTCATTGCTTCGCTTTGCAAGTGTTGTGCAATCTACTTTCTCTGTGTATTTGGGTGTTGAAAATACCCAGGTAATCCAGAAAAAGACAGACAGAGTTCACCATCAACCTGGTGGGAGGCCTAGCATCAAATGGAGAAGGACGTCTGAGGAGGGGGCTCATTTGGAAAGTAGTCGAGTAACTAATGGATGTTTTAATGTTATGTTTGGCTTACTTGCAGTATTTTAACACCAGCCCTGAACAATGAGTTTCTGATAGGAAGGGCCTAAGGAAACCAGTGTGTAGTTAGTACATGCTGCTACAAGGTGGGTGCAGGGAGAGGAGGGCCTTTCCAGTCAGTCTCCTCCTAAAGTGCTGTGGCAGACTGTGGCCCATGAGAGGGGAAATAATACATTTCAGGCAAGTGTAGGTTAAATAAGCCCTTGAGGACCAGTCCATGAACTCCACTCTAGTGGAAAATGAGGCCCACATTCCAAAGCAATTTCACAACACACCCATCCCCCCTTTTAATAACAGCCCATTTTTATGTAGGGGGTTGCCTATTCTGCAATTCTGTAATAGTGAATTTGTGCTCATTGTGTTTCTGGATCACAAGGTGTGCCTGTTTCTTTCCTGCGTATCAGCTTGCAGAAAGTAATTGCCCTGCAATTCTTAATCCCACTGTTCACACATTCCTTTCTGCATTGTCCCAGTTTGTCATGTCTGACCTGTCACCCAAATGCTGATCTTCCTCAGCTAAAATCCATTTGAGAACCATCTTTCTTTTTCTAGATGTCTGGTATGAAGGTGCAATGTTTTGACTAAATTAGCAAAACATTGTCTCCCCCCACCCCAATCTGTTTGTAAATGAAATGGTAGCTCTTGGACTTAGGACTCCTGGAATTACTATTTTGTAAAAATGACCTAATGAAAAACAATTGTAATTTCTTTTTCCTTTTTCTGTGCCACCCACCATGCTAGGCATTTTACGTTTCCAATCTTTTTAAATCTCCCTGATAACCTTCCCTGTAGGGTTGGCCTCTTCTATGCCCATGGAATGTGGTGCCATTAGGACCAGGAATGTTGTTCTTTTGTTTATTGTTACATTCCTTTATCAAGAACAACATCTGGAACAGAGGAGGTACTCCACAAGCATCTTCTGAATAATAATAAAAAAATTTCCCACTTTACAGATAGAGAAACTGAGGCACTGAGAAGTCACTCATAAGCAATTTGTCTAAGGTCAAAGAAAAAGTAAAATATTAGACTTCAAATAAAATCTAACAGCAAAACCTATAGTCTTAAAAGATACACATGCTTCTCTGTCTCTGTTTCTGTTTCTTACAACACACACACACACACACACACACACACACACACACACACACACAGCACCTCATTGATTCAGAGACTCTCAGAGTCTTGCCTGATCCATCCTTACCTTTGATCACTGGTCAGCGGCTGAAGGAAACAGTCATATCCGTTTAACTCAATCTGTCCTTACTCTGTGGTATATTTAACTGGTTCTTGGTGCTGTGCCCCCGGACTACGGACTATTAATTATTGATACCACAAGGTCTATAACCAATCGGCCTTGGAGAGAGGCTTTTTGGCAGCAGGCGTGGAAGCTGAACAAAGTTATTTGGAAATTAATCTGAGGTTGAATGTTGTCCCTCAAGCCTGGCTTTGGGAGGAAACAGATGAAAGGAGCTGTGCTGTGGGTGTGGATGTGAACGTAGATATATCATGCAGGTACACCCACCAGCACACTGACTGAAAGTTAAAGTATGAGCACCAAAGGGTAAGAGAGACTTACAGCGATGGTGTAAAACATCAAGAAATATGTCCTGGATTTCTGTGTTCTGTGGGGTTACAAAGTATGCTCTGAACTTGGGAGAGTTCAAAGAGAGCAGGAGGGAGCAAATTGAAATATCTTTAGGTGGACTTAAGTATAGCATCTGAGATTACAATTCAGATCAGGGCTTGAGATGCATTTCAACATTCCTCAACTGCTAGCCATCTGACAAAGGCCTGAGAAAAGGGAGGGGGTAGGCTACTGCTGCCCGGGAAGGGATGCTTATCTGATCTCTGCCCATCTTTCTTCAGGTTCCAATCCCAGCCCAGCTGGCCTCTACTCATGGAGAGCCCCAGCAGGCTGAAGGCTGCTGCCTGTGTGCCTGCATAGAGCCTTCTTTATGGGATGGGCCTGACAGGGGAGGTGGTTTGAGACACCCCAGGAGATGCTGGCGGGCAAGGGCCAGGCTCTGTGATGGGGTGTACCTACCTGTCCCCTGGTGACAATGACCCAAGAGACAATGGCAGAATGTCCACAGGGCCACAAGAAAACAAGACATGATAGCACAAAGGTGGCAAATCCTTCCCCCTCCCCTCAGGGCCAGGTAGACTTCTAAAACCAGAAGTGTGAGGACAGCCCTGAGGGGCAACTCTTCCTTCACTCTTTCATTTAGTAATCCAGCATTCACTCATCCATCCGTTCAGTGATTAACTCACTACCTTCCCTCATTCAAAATATAATGGAGAGTTAGGGTTTAAAAGTGAAGTGCCCAGGGCAGGCTCATGTTTTAAGCACTTGTTTCTAAGCTGGCAATACTGTTTTCAGAAGGTTATAAACTTTTGGGACATGGGCCTAGCTGATAGCTGCTGGCTTCTGGGGATGGGTTTACACCACAGATACACTTCTCTTTCTTCTTCCTCTACCTGTTGACTCTCCAGTATGTGAAAGCTCCATGGCAGCCATAGAGCTGTCCCACTGTACCTTAGCCTCCATGATAGTCAGAACTTCTGGAACCGGGAGCCCAGGTACGTTTTCTCTTAACACTGTTTCTGTCAGGTGCATCACCACAGTGGTGAGAAAAGTTAACACAAGGGATAACCCAGTGCCAGAACCAAATGCACAGACTTGGGTGGGCCTTTTGTGAGAATTCTGGAGAGCTCCCAAGGCTGCCCGAACTCCGGCATCCCTCATCTGTACAGACGGAACACCAACACAGCTGACCCCTTCAGGGCATGTTGTCATTACTCAGACGCCCTGAGTAATCCCCAGACCCCGGATGGATGCATTGCCTGGTGCTAGGAAGTACTCCCCAAGCAGCGGGACACAAATGCAGTTGGTGGTTCTACTGTGGTGCCAAGGGAGAAAAGGACAGAGAGACCTTAGCCCCTCAGGATTACTTCACACACTAGCTTTGAGACTGTCCTGAGGGGCCCATGTCCTGCAAGGTACCACCTTCCCCCTGGTTGGCATTCCAGGCCCATCAGTCTACACCCATCTGATACCACCTTCAGCCTTTACCCCTGTCCTGGGGTCTGGCAGTTCTCATTTGCATATTTAAAACCCGAGAAATTCTACAACAGAGAATTTGTTTAACTGGCTTAGTTCAAAATTATCTGACCTTGAGAGAATACTTATGCCCTGTACTCTCTTAAGACACATGAGGAAGTGTAGGTCCAGAGGAAAGCAAACAGGACTTGGTCAAGGTCACAGTCAGGGACCAAGATGAACCTGAATTCTTGTACTGGAAAATAGTTCCTCATTGTCTCTCTCATTGTCCCATGCAGCAAAGGTACCCCTCTCATGTGACACTGCTTTTGGAACAAATGATGACCATGCTAACATGCCTGTCAAGTGTTAAGTCACTCAAGGTGACTGACTGCCTTTTAACAAGTTACTGAAAACAAACTGCAAAAGTGATCTCTGATGGGAAACTGGGGGATGTGCTGGTGGGTAGAGAGGCAGAGGCAGGAGAGGAGATACTCAGCACGCCACGTCTGGGCTAGCCTCCCACTGCCCTCACTGGCCACTGCCTCAGCTTCCTCATGATGAAACAAAGGAGGGTGCCGCCCTTCAGTTCTCCCCATTTGTCACCCTTATGGAATTCACAGCAACCGTCATTCTAGGGAGCCGCAAACCCACTCCTGAAATGCAACCTCCCAGCATGGGTGATTGTCATGCCTCCTCCTCCCTTGGTCAGCACAGCATTCCCTGGTTTACAAACGCCTGTCACTCCCTAGCCCTCCTAGAACATCAGTAGGCTTGCTCTAGCCCATGAGCCTGGTCCACCTCTTCTGCATCACTCACACCACCTTTCCCTTGAGTCTGTGGATTATACCTCCTCTGTGCTGGCTCCTTCCCAGTCGGGAAGTCCTGTCAAATCAGCCTTTCAGGAGACCTTTTCTGAGAGAGTACCCTGTTCTTGTCCCTTCCACTCCCCATCCCTTTGTACTCACCACTGTCTTCAATGCCCTACCTTGTTCATTTACTTGTTAGTGTCTGGTTCAGAGTTTCCCCCCAAGGACAGGATGTTGCCAACTGCTCTGTATTTACTGCTTATTTACCTGGCACAAAGACTTGGCAAGACACAAGTGCTTGGCAAATTTCAATTAGAAAAACGGGATGATCGATCTCTGTGAAGAGACAGCCTGCTTGCCCCTTCCAGGCCCGTGGCAGACAGAACGTGCTGTAATCTACTGGGTAGAGGGAGGAACCATGCTCCAGCATCCGTTCTTCCAGTTTCTCCCGTGTTACCCCATCATAGCACACAGTGCACCCTGTCCTTGCTACTATAAGGGGGGGGGTCTGTGCTTGTGTTCTGTGAGCCCCCAGCCTCTGCTGGACTCCATAGGTCCAGCATGGGGATCGGCATCCAGACTGCTCTCCTGGAACCAGAGTCTCCTCACCATGCCATCAAGGGTTTCCTCCTATTGAGGAGGGATAAGCCATAAAGAAATGGAAAGTACATTTAAATCCCTGATTTCTTCCCCTCCACGTGCAGCACCTGAGAGAAAGAGCATGGAGAAATGACAAAGCCTAGCAGAAATCATACCCATAGAGGCTGCGAACTCTGGGTTCTGGTCTTGAGTCTGTGCTGGGATGCCCGGAGCAGGCCTTGCCACTTTTCCAAACATCGATCTCTAGTATATGGAATGAACGTGAAACACCCTCTCCCTTGTTTTCTTTCCAAGGCTCAGACCTCCATGTTTTTCCTCTAACAGTCCAAAGGCGTGGCTCGGTTAGGGGTGAATCTGAAAATTATAGCCAAACAAGTTATTTTGCCAAGGAAACCTCACACTCAGGGAAAAGGGAGAGCAGGCAGTACTCTCTAATTGGTGTTTCAATTCAGACTCAACCCGCCATGCACAAGCTTGTACCAAATGAGAGGATTTTCATATCTGTTAAAGATTCAAGACTTTCTACAGACTGCAAAAACGTCAAAATTATAGCAGTGCTGACCCTCGCCCGTTTCATCAGACCTTCCTGTACATTAGCGAAAAGCCTGCACAGTCAGCAGACTCTGCTGCTGGCCAACAGGGCTCACATCTTCACAAATCCCTGCAGGGCCGCAATGCCAAGGTTCTGTAGAGAAGGGCCATTCCCTCTCCTGAGCACACGCCAGAGCCTGAGGCTGCCTTCCTTCAGATCCTGTAGGCCTTCACTAAATCCTATGACAGCTTCAATGTAAATAGGACACATCTGCATGGGTTAAAAAATAGCCACATGCCATGCTGGGCAGTGGGCTGTGTTTATTTATCATCCACAACTGGAAATCAGGCTCTGTTCTGGGCCCAGGACAGCTGATGGTTTGGGAGACTCTCTCAGGCATTTTGAGACAATTGCAGCTGATTATTGACTGCAAAGACTATTCTCCATGTATTTTGTTTTCTAGTCTTTTCCCTACTATCTGGCTGGGAGAAGAGGGCCAGCATCTGCAAAGGTTTCTGCAGCTCTTAGACCAGGACCTGCTAACCCATGTGTCTGATGGGATCTATGCTCTTGCTGGCATTCATGCCCCTCTTGCCTGCTGTGGCTCTCTGCTCCCTGCCTGGAGACACTTAGTGTCAGGTAAGAGGGCTTCTGAGGTATCCCCTTCTCCAGTCTTCTTCTTTATGAAAGAAATTTATTGGATAGAGGTGGAGAGATAAAGAGGAAAAGGAAACAGAGAGACATGGTAGGAGTCCCAGGAAAGAAAGAGGCAGAGAGAGCAAGAGAGGAGAGGAACAGTCTCCAGTCTTCTTTACCATTCAAGTAAGTACCCATCATTGCTTTGCATCAAGAAATGAGGGGTAAGAAGCACAGAGAGATTTAAGCACATTGACAAAGGCCATATTCTGGAAAGTGTTAGAATTGGAACCTGATACCATGGCCTATTCCTCACCATCTAGAGTCAAGATAGACAGGCAGAGAGACAGACAGACAGACAGACACACACCTATACACATGCATGTAAACACACACATGCCTACAAAGAAGTCTTGCCAGTGGGTGACGAAATTCCTTTAGAAAAATTAATCCATTATGAAAGTGACATATTTAGTTTTCCTTAGACATACCATTTTATCCCCTAAATGCCATTGTATTATATATACACATATACACTTCACATCAAAATCCTTATTTTTATGATGTTTTTCTTAAATTCCTACAAAATTTCTAAGTCTATTGAATTTAACAAGCGGATGATAAAAGATAACTGACTTGTGATACCACCGATACTGTGTGCTGTGGACATTTTGCATTGTTGACAATAGGTTGGCATTTGGGGGCATGACCCTAGAAGCCACATGAAAAAGTCAAGAGAGTACTACAATCTATCAAAGTAGTACCTCAAGCAATGACCAAGATTGAAAATTATAAATACCCATAATATAGGACTACAAGAAAGACGCTTACAAATAATTTTTGTAGCATAGCTTAAATCTTGTAAAAAAATAGGGTGTATGTGTGTTTGTGTGTGTGTGTGTGCATGAATGTACATACATACACGGCTCTGTGTGAGTCTTGAGAATCAAGACTGCCTAGGAGGTGTTTAGAGATGGTGAGGGAAACTTTCACTTTTATTCTTATTCATCTCTAGCCGACCCAACATTTTATAAGCTTGTCATTTAAAAAGCAATTAGGAGGGCAGTTTGAAGTCTTTTCAGGCAGCTGGCACAGGAGGAGCGAGTCACCTGCGGTGAGTGCTACATGGGGACTGTGTCATGCAGGCTCTCTTGGATCCCTGCCTGCTGACTCATCTCTGTCTCACACTGTCTGCATGATCTTAGGGCCACCTACCTTCTTTCCTGGTTTTGAGCCATTTTCATTCCTGGTTACATATCCCAATGGTCTTGCCTTCTTTGTACAGGATAGTCAAGGCAGTTGAGAATAGTTTGCAACCCAGGAAAAGCTGCCTTACTGAGTCCTGGTGATAAGGGAGGCTAATTCCATACCAGTCAACCAGAAGGTGGTCAAGGAACTCACAGGTATCAGGGTCCCAGCTAAGCAGTACCCAAAGCATCACTCCTCTTTTGTACCGGCCATCCTGCTGGGCCACCCACACTCAGCATGCTCAGTGTTTCAGAAGACAGATGTCCTGGCCCATCAGCAGGACTCGGACCCTGTGCTGGGTAGTAGCACCTGACAATCAAATTGCTTTTCTGGTGAGCCTACTTTCCCCAAGCTTTTAGAGTGCAGTTTCCAATCTGACTTTCATGTTTTAGGCTGAAGTTTCAAGGACGCATCTGGTCAAAATATGCTTCCATATAGGCCAACAATTTATTTATTTATTGCTTATGACATTGTACTTGGCAGCTAAGAAGACATAAAACAATTCGAAACACTCTGAAGAAAACGGGTGCAGGGCTGTCCCCAGAGATCCTGCTGGAAGATCAAGGGGCCAATGGAATGGTGCAGATCTCTCTATAATTGACAGGCAGAGGTTTGAGAGGCAAGCCCAGCAGTGGTCATTCCTGGAGGAGCTCCCATAGCTTTCTGCCCCAGCTTCTGCTTTGGCACAGAAAGGAGACCAGACACATATGTTGGAAGCTTCATTTGATGGTGCAGACTGAAGCTAGTTTGAGGGCCATTGCCATCTGCTTCTACTGTCAGGGTCTGAAAACTCATAATGCAGTGCTAATTTTGCTTCCTTCTACTTTTCCCCTAACACCAAAGGTGCCTATCTGGGCCTACTCTCTCCTTCAAGAACAGAGCTCAGCCAGTGGCAGACAGGGGTAGGAAAGGATGTATATCCCAGCTCCTCTCTCTTCTGATGGATGATGCTCAGACTAACACATCATAAGACCCCTAGAACTTCCCAGCAGGCCTATCTACGTGTATCATCCACTTACAGTTAGGATTTGACAACTCCCCATCACTGCCTGACTCCCCCTTCCTGCCCTGTTCTTTTGGTTCTTCCTGGATCACACTTTGCCATTGCCAACTGTTTGTGTCATAGGATCTGTTTATGCGGGCCCTGTTCAGACACTTCCTACCACAGTCCTGGCTAGCTTTTAAGATAGGGGCTGTAAATTAAAGCCCTATGATTGTTCCTGGCATACAGGCACATGGGCTTACACAGTGTTTAAAATAATTTAAATCAGTGTTCATTTGCGGAAAAAAAAATAAGATTTTACAAATAAATCTAAATTCTTAGTTTTTTTTTTTTTTAAATAAAGACAGTTACGAGGCCAGTATTTCTCCTGGCACATAGGTTAGAGCTCGCCTTCAAAGCTTCATTATCGAGTCCCTAGAGGTGAACCTATCCCACTTGGGCCACTTCTTCAATGGGCATTTTTGCTTTTGAATACCAAAGCCACCTAGGTGAGCCATGTTAACTATGAAACCAGGTGGCCTTTTTCTATAAGACTCTGCTTTGCTGAGGGCCCAAGGCACTGAATGGAATAGTAAAGTCTAGACCATACATAGGGAAACATGTGGGCAGAGTGATGGCTTGGCATCACTTAGAAACCTGCTCATGCCTGGCATGTATGTCTATGTCATGTGTCAGGTGACTGACTAAGCTCTTCCCTTTTCTGTTTGGTCCTCACAGACAATCTACAAGGCACCTTCTGCTATTTTGCTCGTGTTTTAAGAAACCTAATTGTCAGAAAGCTGGAAAACTTGTTCAAACTACAAGTAAGGATGAAGCTGGTACTCTAATTCAAGCTCCTTATAATTTCAGTGTGCATATTGTTCTTTCTGTATGTAGAGTGGCTGAACTCTTATGGGGCAATAGTGAGTTCAGGGGAGACGACACTGTAAAATAGATACCATGACATCATCATCCAGGGCTGATCCTGAGTCTAGGAGGTTTTAAAGCTGTACTTGTCAGAGTGAAGGGGAGATCCATCTCCAAAAGAGCAGCCTTCAAAGTGGTTAGACCTCATCAGTCAACACTGCAAACCAGGGGTCCCTGGGATTACTTTACTGCAGCGGATATATGGACCCAAGCACTTGCCAGCTTCAGCCAACCCCGCCTCTCCTTGTGGGAACTTGCAGGGAGACTTGGTTAGGCTGTGAAAGCCAGTTTCATTTACAATGGCTTTGGGCCATGCAGAAGCGGGAATGAGTGTGCATGGCAAGCACGGTCCTCTCCCTACAGAGGCACAGGCTTAAATATATGAGCAAAGGCTTAAAAATGGCTTACGAGTACAAGTGGGACAGATGGTGATGAAAAGGAGCGTGGCGTGGTCCAAAAATGTGGGGTATTAGCCAAATTAGCCGTTTGAGGGCACCAGTCTAAGGGACTCATTGCACTAATTCACAGCAGGATGGCAGCTTTCACGGGAAGCTGCATTCTGCAGCCCCACCTCCCCACTCACCACCCTGCAGGGATGGTCCGGTTGTTGGGAAATGCCAGGGACCAGTGCTAACATGCATATATCCCACAATACCCTCTCTGCCCTTGTTACTTTTTGCTCCTTCAGTAGGATGATGATTCTGATGCACCCATTTGTTCCTTGTCTATATATTCAGGTCACTCCATTTATTCCATTTTGCCATTCTAGTTCTTGAGGGTGTCTGAACTGATCTCTACTCTGATCTATTCAGCTGTGATCTGAGAGCTGCACAGTCTTGTTTCTCTTCTTTTCAGGTCCTTGGCACACATGCACGTGTGTGTGTGTGTGTGTGTGTGTGTGCCGTGTGTGTGTGTGCATGTGTGTGTGCGTGTGTGTCTGAGTATGCTAACTGATCCGCCCTGACTGCACGAAGTATTTCCTTTGTCTCCCTGAACAGAGTGTCCGTTACCTGAGAGAGAGAAGCGAGACAGTAAATTGGTGAGACTTCACAGACACAGTACACTGTACCTTACCGCCTACCTCTCGCACTAACTGCTATTATTAACCTATATCATTAATTTATTATTATTTCATTTATTAAGGTCCTAAGTCAAAGTTTTCTTCTCTGGAAAAGGCAGATAGTTATCTAACATAAAGATTTGTTCAAAGCATCAAATGAAATAATGTGTGTAAAGTGCTAAGAAACATCAAAATAGGGGCAATGCCCCTCAAATGGAATCTTATTTATTATCATTATTGCTATGACTACATTAAGCCTTGCATTTTCTTTATAGTTCGGAGGTGTGACTCCCCCATGCATTTCAGCAAATACTTGATAAGCTGACTTGAACTAATACTCAATAATGGTGCAATTTCTATTCTTCTAGACCCAAACTGGGTTATAGTGTCTAATTGGCTTCTATAGTGAAATCATTGAGAAGTAGGCTGGGTTGGGCTCAGAATCCAGGGTCTGAGATGATGTCTATCAAAATCTGTGTCTGCTACTAATAACCCGTGTCTATCTCCCTCTTTGATATTTATCCTCAGGCAATTTTTTTAAAATTTTGTTTGGTTTATTTGTTTGAGACAAGGTTACTCTATGCAGCATTGGGTGTCCTGGACTCTCTTTGTAGACCAGGCTGGCCTGGAACTCACAGCTATCCACCTGCCTCTACCTTTTGAGTAATGGGATTAAAGGTATGCGCCACCATGCCTGGCTTCCTCAGGTAGATTTATCTTCCTGCTGTGGCTCCTGTAGACTGTGACACTCCATGTTTTCCCATCTCATTTTTCAAGGATATCAAAGGATATTTCAGAGTTGAGACTTAGTGGTCAAGCTACGTCATGTGCTCATCGTTGGCCAAATCATCATGGCCCCAATATCTTTCTTGGAAGGAGCAAACCTAGTGAAAGTAGACTCCAATTGGCTGACTTGAGCCAGCAACACAAAACTGGCTGCGGGATAAACTCTAGAAGAGGCCAAACAGAGCCTCTTAAAGAAAACCCACCTGCTAGTATCAGAAGACGGAAAGCACAAATGGGCAGGTTGAAGCAGAGGACAGCTGTATACCACTAGTATACATTGAACACACTTTGTACAGAAACTCAGGAACCCCTCCACCCCCACATTAAGTCACAAGGAGACAGGAACCATCACCTATCAGCCTGGGATGAGGCTTAGCCATGGGGTTATAGCAGTCACAGGACTGCAACCAAACAAGGGCCACTAAGCTCGCCGACCTGCTGACTCCAACTGGCTGGCAGCTCTGCTGTGACATGTCAAGCCAAGAACCAGGACACCTGGTGAGACAGTATCATGCCTCTGGTCACAAAGGACAGACAGATTGCAGCTGTTCTGACCCTTCCAGAGGCTCACAGAATACCTTGCCTCACTCACCTGCCACCCTCTATAAGCGAGCAACCTTCTCCTAAGGAAACATGGGCATGCAAAGCACAGGACATTTGAAACTGTATCTTTCCCTGTTTCTGTGAGGATTTGGGCTATGTTTTCTTGAAAGCTTTTGATTCTTCTGTCTTTATATTCAAACATCTCAGAGACTAACCTGCTCTGAAATCCCCAAGAAGCCAATCTACAGAGCTGCCCCTTGCCTGAGAAGGAAGACCTGTTTGTGGGCTGGTGCCATGGATTCTCTCTCTTTCTTCTTCTACCTCATAACACCTCAGCCTCACTGGTCCTTCTTTGCACCTGTCTCCGCAGTCCTGCTGTCTTTCTCAACACCAATGCATTGTACCCTTTACACATCACTCTCTCAGCAGTGTCCAGCTCTCCTGGTTCTCCCCGCAGGGAAATCGTTCTAAAGCACAGGCTGTAGATTCATGCCACTGCTCAGCATTTCCTTGCACATTCCTTATATGAAAACTCATTCTCTTCTAAATAGTAGAACAGTTTTCTCCTATTTATCCTCAAAGGAACTGGCCACTTCCTTAAAATTCTGTCTGCTACCCTCTCTTCAATGCATTTGAAAACTGAATCAAAATCCATGTCAACACAACACACACATTATGTGCCTGGTTTTTGTTATTTCTGGAGTTGACAGGAGTTTAGCTTGGAGCTTTTTCTAAGTTGTTTGCTTTCTTTGGCCTTGGCCATTCTGTCTCTTTGCCTTCTGCAGTCTAGATATGCTCATGTACATTTATATGCTTCCATTTATGTCACTATATATATATATATATACATACATATATATATATATATATATATATGTATGTATGTATGTATGTATATAATGTCATTCTTCTTCACCTTCCATGTGCCTGGCCAACCCTTATTTTCCTTTCACCTCCAGCTCAGGGATTTAGCTCTGGCATACAGATGCCCTCCGACACTGATCTGCAACTGCTGGCCTTTCTAGCTTTCCTTCACTAGCTCAGAAGATAAGTTAATTCATCACTGTACACTCAGCTTCCAGGTCAAACCCTGACACAGTATACCAATTCATATCTTTTACACGTTTAAATACATGAATGAATGAGAATAAGGAGGTGCCACATCACACGCTCAGCGCGTCTCTGGCTGAATCTAAGTTCCTATTCTTACAGAGGTAACTGAGGTTACATTGGCTCAGCAAAGTCCTCCCTCATGAGATAAAATGGCAGCAACACTGGGCAATTATTTCACTTGACATTCCTTTTGGTTCCTGATGCTACATCCAAGGTATAAACATGTCTCTATTTCAGATTTCACCCCTAGAATTGAGTGATTAGTGTGAGGAAGACATAATCTTTGACACAATCTAGAGCTGAGGGGATCCCCAAGGAATCAAGAAGAAATCTGAGCATGCATGCATTATCATCAACGTGAAGAGCCTAGGGAGGGAGGGGGAGGTTTCTTGTTTCTTTGACCATCTAACTTTGAACTTCTTTCCCTCCTTGCTCAGAATCTGATGATATAATATTCCAAGGGCATTAAAGCAAGGTCAAAGGCTTTGCATGATGAAGGGCATTGTTGATGGTGAGTGTTTGCGATAGTTTAACACATGGGAAGACATTAGTTTCATATTTACTGGAGTGCTGTATACTCTATCCATGTTTGCGTCTGAGTATAATGGACTACAGATGAAAGCTTGAGTCACAGTCCTGCCACTTGTCCTCTGCCCGGAGCCCTAACCTCTACGAACTTCGCAACCTTTACAAGTTAAAAACAATAAAAAAGTAAGATAAATCACAACAGAATATTAAAAAGCATCAGTTCTTGTGGGGCTACTGTTAAGAATAAAGTGCAGAAAACACCCACTCTCCCAGGCTGACCATACCCAGACATGCTAATACTAGCCTTCCCTCCTTCAATGGCCAGAGAGAAAAAAAAGGTGTCAGCCCATCTCACCACCCATCTCTGCTCTGCCCAACACGAAGATGCTAGCCCAACCGTGTGCACTACTTCGCTGTAGCTGTCATAAAAATTACCACATATTTAAGAGCTTAACACCACCACCCCACCATTTATCATTCACTCCCGAGTTCTTTAGGACAGAAATATGGCAGAGTGTGGCTCAGCTATTCGTCTGCTCTGTGTCTCATAAGGCCAAAGGCAAGGTGTCAGCCAGACTGTCATGTTTTCTGGAACTCAGAGAATGAATCTACTTTCCAGCCTTTCAGGCCATTGGCAGCACTCTGCTCCATGTGGTTACAAAACTTCTGGGTATTGGTGGTTGGCTGGGAGTCATTCTCAGCTTCTAGAGGCCACCCACAGCCTCTGGCTTAGGGTCCCTTCCTCAGGAGCTGCCTCTTTCTTGCTTGGAACTCTCTGACCTCTTTTTATTCTACAGCTCTCTTTTTTGCCCTTCTGTAGTTCCCCTATTTGCTTTCTTCTTCCATTTTATTTTCTCCTTCTGTGCTAAGAATCAAATCCAGGCTTTAGTAATGTAAATCACGTGTTCTCTCATTGAGTGTATACCCTTAGCTTCAAACTTTTCCTCCAGTTTTTAGGGTTAATATCTACCTAAATGATACAGAATATTCCATTTTAAACATAACGGTACACTAAAATGAAGTTTTCGTTCTATCTGCAGAGTCCCTGTACCCCAAGAATGGCTGAGTTTTGACTAAATAACCAAAGGATAGTGGAATCTCTAGATTCTGCTGATTATCCCCTACACATTGCATTTAAGAGCTGAATCTTCTTTCCTCCAGGAAGAATGAAACTACCTCCTATCCCTGGGAGAACAAAGCTCAGTTCAATCTGGACTTTTTTTTAAAAAAAAAACCCATCCACCAGAGACAGCCTCTTTGTTCTTCTCTTTTCTACTTTTTCTCCAGTGAAGTCCATACAATTTTAAGACATTTAAATACTGTAAATGTCAAGTTTTTAATCTATGAAGTTTGACTCCAGACTTGAAAGTGTCACCCAATGGGGTCTCAAAATGGCGGGTGGGAGTATACACCCTGAATTAACCCCAAAAGGACAGCATGGGCTGAGAACCTTAAGACTCCAATCAGAATGCTTCTTTCTACTGGCAAACAACCATGTTATCAGTTTATCAGATCCATCTCATGTGGCAAGTTAAAATCTTCAGTCTCTGATACAACAGATACTTGCAAACGTGCCTAAGATGTGCATACTGAGGTACTTGCCCCAGTCTTAACTGTCCTATCAAAAATGACAAATATCGAATAACTGTGAACTTTGAGGCTAGCCTTGGCAGAGGGAGTCCGTATTATAATAAAAATACTTATTGTGGCCATTACAGGACAGTGAGAAGGATCCAAGCGCTATGAGGGAGAAAGTTTACCCAGATGAACTGTTAGAAGAAAAGGGGAAATTACTAGGAACCTGCCTCATACAATGTCATACACGCTACATGCAGTGCGTACAGTTACATATGTTGTAGATGCCCACAAAAGGCACATGTACTGACCGCCAGGGGCCTGTTGCTGCTGAAAGGATGTGTGAAATCACTGGTACACAGCCCTGGAGCTGAGTTCTGACCAGACAGGCAGTAGGGGAAGATGCTGGCATTTAAATTCAGCACACAGTAGGTACTCAACACACACTGAAACAGTAAGGCGAGCCTTTCTGTTCACAGTGAGAAAGTAATGTCCCCCTCGTCTCCTCCGCCACCAATTCAATTCATGACTAAATCCAGTATATACATGATTCAATCCAATCTTGACTATGGATGGGCAGGAAGGAAATGCTTTTCATTATAGAATGCAGGCAAGGAAGATTTGGAATGTAGGCAACCTTGCTGTGTTTTAAAAATAGAACAAAACAAAGAAGGCTCTGAAAAGCCAGACCTACAAACCAGACCTGAACCATGTGTAGCCCCCAGGATCTGCCTCTCATACGGCACATGGCAGAAGGGCTCAGAGGCGCTGATTCTCTGGAATGGCTACCCCTCGGCAGAGGAATTCGTAAGTACAGGCTAAGCTCCTGAAACAACCTTCAGGCCACCTACAAGAGGCGGTTCTGGTGGCCCAGCACCCTCAAAGGAGCTGGAATATTTCTTCAACTTCAAAGGCAAAGGGTCTTGGCTTTGCACATCAAACATCAGTGCAAGTGAAGCCCCTTCCAATCCCCGCAGAGCACTTGTCAGGAAGCCAGGTTGCGGTGGCCTCTTCGTTTTAGAAGCAGGACCAGAACTGGAGGCAGCAGGCTATGACAAAATGTCCTCAGTATTTAAATAGCATTTTTGAGCTCTTTAATGATTTTTCCTTTTGGAGTTTCCAACCCCATGTGTGGCTAAGTAAATAAAGCAAACAGAAATACTCCTCTGACCCCAGGATTTTCAGACTAAGAAAGCAAGGTACCTGCTTCGGAAAGAGAGATGCTTCTCTTGGCGGCTACTGCTTTGTTTCTGTCTGTAGCCAGTCACATTCTGCAGTGTGGCTAGCCTGTAAACCATGAGCTGGTTTCTAAATTGTACCAGATGCTCATCTACTAGCACGGTCTCCCCTTTTCATCAGACTTTCATGGTGTGTGTGTGTGTGTGTGTGTGTGTGTGTGTGTGTGTGTGTGTGTG
>NW_026591918.1:5904088-5990250 GCF_907164565.1 Psammomys obesus | reverse complement strand
TGTGTGTGTGTGTGTGTGTGTGTGTGTGTGTGTGTGTGTGTGTGTGTTTCTAATATACACCCTTGCCATTCAAGTGTGGTCCTCACATCAGCATGAATATTACCTGGGAGCAGAGTTGCCAGAAAAGCACAGGACACACAAATGTAACTGGCTGTATTGTCTTCACACTTTCCACTTTTCTTTTCCTTTCTCTCCAAATCTGGCAAACCTACCTGGGAGCTTGTCAGAAATGCAGACCATCAGGCTCCACCTAGGCCCCAGAGGAATCAGAATCTACATTTAACAAGATTATGGATGGTTGTAAAATCTATTTGAGTCTACTTGAGTCCTACAATGTTAACCTTTTAGGCTCTGCTGCTAAATTCTGATCTCACTGGGAACCAAAGGCAGATGAAAAGAGTCATCTGTCAACATATTAAGCGTGTGTGGCTCCTCCACCAGAACTTTATAATATATTCTATATGCAAACCTGCATTTTTTCAATCTGGGCACATGGGGTACTCCCACTTTCAACCCCTGTGAGTCAGAACTGGTCCTGAGCTGAGAATCCTCATCACTACCAAAAAGCCGCCAGGCTGTGTTAATTGCTTTCTGGGTGGTGGGGAAGGGGGCGGGGGCAGCATCTTGCCTTTGATCAGGAGGGAGAAGTAATGGTTTTACTTACATCCTGCTTTGTCTCTGCCCAGGCCTAGAGCCCAGGATCCATTTCAAGCTCCCTCTTTCTTCCTGGTATTCTATTACTGCGTACATACCTCCACCCGGGCCTTGGGGTGTGGGAAGCAAATGCGCTTTGTGGTACACTCACATGACAGGCTTCAAAATGGAAACAATATTTAAGTTAAACCTGGAAGATCAAGTTTGCTCAAATCTCACAACACAACAATCTTTTGAAAACTTTAGCAGCAGGTTCCTGTTTGATGGAGAGAGTCAAGCCTTGATGGAGAAATGAGGCCCTGTTAACAGATGCCAAAACCCCCACGCAGCTGGCACCCTCCCACTTTATTCTGAATAAATACTGAGGGTGAAAACAATATACCTGGGCAGGGCCTGAAGAGTTTCAAGGTGACTTTACTTTTTCAGTACATAAGGAGTGTTTCTGGAAACAGGTGAAGATATAGACACAGATACAGGAAGGATTCCATGGGAAAATAAAGGTAGAGCCCAGGACAATGGACTACAAGCTTAAGAACAGTAGAGGAGACTGCCCACAAGCCACCAGAAAGCTAGGGGCACAGACCAGAAAGACAGCCTCTCAGCACTAGGACACCACTCTGTCCATCAGCGTTTGTGGTACTTTGCTGTGGCAGCCACTGGAAGGAAAGATGCTGAGAGGGAGTGTCAACCTGGAGCAAATGCTAACAAGGTTTCCTGCTGCTCAGCACTGGGCAGCAAGCTCCTGGTCATGTCATGGCTCAAAAAGATTAACTTCAGGGGCAGGGCCTAGGGGTGAGGACGTGGAGGCCGGAGGATCTTATGGGCTGAGGTGCTCCATCAGGATCACACAGAGAACACATGGCCATACTGGGTTTATGCTTGGGCAGTCTGAGTCCAGACCCCATTTTCATAGCTACCTAGTATCACAGCTTCAGGCCCAGTGGACAGAACAAATGATCACAGTCTCCAGGATACTTCCTATCATATATAAGATAGTGATTTTAGGAACTACCACCACCACTGTAAAGTAGAAACCAACATTAGATTGCTTATATATTGTAGGAGAAGAAACAGAGGCCCTTAGATTAAATATGCGTCCCAGGTTCTGACAACAGCTAGCGGTGGAGCCGGCTTTAAACCAGGCCTGTGAACTCAAGGACCACCACAGTCATTGTCTAGAGCAGGAGCTGGGATCTGCTATGCTCTTGTGTCAGGTGTCTGTTTCTCCAGAACATCACTGCCCTCTCTGCACCTTCATCCAACAATACACCCCAACGGGCACCCCATCCACCATGCCCCAGTGTGCACTGTATCCCAGTGTGTTCAGAAAGATCCCCTCCCTTCCTCTGTACAGAGAAGCAGCTGGCTTCCTGACTGTAAAGCTTGTGAGGTAGCTTTACAGCTACTGGGTCAAAGTTCAACAATGGTCTAAGTGAATTCCAAGAATTCTTCCTGCCCATGCAAGTACATTGCTTCCACACGTGTGTGTATATATAGTATTCTCAATTGGGGGTAACTTTGCCCACAAGGGGGCAGTCAGCAATCTTCGGAACCAGTTTTGGTTGTTACGCTGGGAGACAGGAATACTCCCAGGATCCTGTAGCTAGAGGCCCACAGATGTGCTTTACTGTCCCATTATCGAATGCAATGCCCTGTGTCTAGTCCTGATTGTTAATAGGACAAAGGCCGAGAAACCTGGAATACTGAATTCTGGAGGCCAACTGCTCATTCATAGAAGCCAGCTCCATTGTTCACTGTCTGCAACTTCCTGGGGACAACTTTCATGATCTCCCTAGGGTCTAGTTATCTTGAAAATAGAACTGCCCAGAGTGTGTTGGGGGCAATCAGTTAGTACACGGCAAAATGCTAAGCTGTGAGGCGATAGCTCAGTGAAGTTGCCCTTATTACTCCCAAAGCTGGAAGTGAAGCATCAGACTGTGGGCTTCAGAAGCTGTTCCTTGCTATGGTTTGGTCATTTTAGCTAGGACGGGGGATCTGAGAACTAAGAACAGCTGACCTAGGCACTTAGCATGTTTATACATATGCAGGAGGTTTTAGCATAGAAGAAACTCTTGTTTTAATTGAAGGAAAGCATAACAAACAATTTACATGACCCTCCTGAAAACCCTTCAAAGGATCCAGCAGTTATCTTTGGAATATTCTTAACAGTTTCCATTTATCAAGGCAGATAGCATGCTGCCTTCACAGAACTACCCATTTTACATGGTTTGAGGATTTAATTCACAAAGCAACCTCATTAAATGGACATTAGCTTCCCTGCTTGTTTTGTTTTTGTTTTCTTATTAAGCAAAACCAGTTCTAAAATATTTGAGCCTAAGACAATAAGGCTTTCTAAAGTCTTCATTCAGTGCTACTGTTTTTCCTACTATACTGTTCACTACCATCCACCGTTATACTTTCCAATCCTTTCTGTAAGTAGAGGAGTTTTAATAACTCGACAAAGGCTTTTGTTGCTTAGATGGAGAGTTTAGCACAATGCTTAACATACTCTATACTATGTGTATTATATAAGACATACGGTACACAATTTCTTATATGTACACATTATCTCACTACTGGAGTTTCTAGCTGACTCATGTAAATCAGCTGATATACAAACTCTGAGAAATTAAACTGTGTGAGGACAGCTGATTTTTGTTTTGTTTTATTTTGTTTTTGCATGAGGTTTAAGAGCTGGGTCTTCAGAACCCTTCCTCTATGATGGTTCCTAATGGTCACACAGTAATGAAGGTTGGGTGGAAAATGACTAAGTTCCAGGCAGGCTCCCTCACCTCCTTAGAAGCCTTATTTCACCTCTCCTCTTCAACTCAGGGCTCATACGCAGATACAAAAGACTAATAAGTACAGGTTTGTATGGACAAAGGCAGCCTTTGGTGTAGGCTAGGTTCTGCCCAAGACAAATGGAGTTCATTGTTACCATTCTGGTTCCATTGCTCTGCAGCTCACTAGACTCCAGTGGGCTCTGTCCGCTCCTCCTGTCCCACATTCTAACACTACTGTCATTTCCCTGTCTTTCTTTTACTTCCTCTGTACCTTGTCCTTTTCCTCAGACAGTCCTCATGTTCAAGCCACATCATGTACCTCTCTGTCACCTGCTGCAGGAACTGTTCATGCTCACACCTGGAAACGTACTTGGTGCTAGGTGATGTATTGTGAATTTGCCTGGTGCTAAACAGGACGGGTGTGAATTCTCATGAGCAGATCCTTACATTGACAGTTAATTAAGAATATTGATTGTGCCCATCAAGTTAGTGTATGCTGGCAAGTTAGTGCCTAAGAGGGAGGGGCAGAAGGATCCAAAGTTCAAGTTTAGCCTTGGCTGCATAATAACTTGACATAGGATTTTGTTGTTTAGATGGAGTGCTTAACCAATACCTCATATAAACTATACTATGCATGTTATATAAAATATATAGTATATAAGTGCAAGGGTATCCTGGGCTACATGAAATCTTGTCTCAATGAAAGAAAGAATAAAAGTAAGAAGGAAGAAAAAAATCCATTATTCAAGTAAAATATTCAAAAGAAGGAACTTTGTCTGGTTTCTCTTGAATTGCACATAGTAGGTACTCAGACTATATTGGTTGAACTAGTTGTTAAAGAGGTAGGCATTAGTTAAGCTTCATCTATTGTGGTATGTGACTTTTTCCCCTTCCAGTGTTGTCTTTCATTTCTTTTCAAATAATCTGAATGATTTGTAGGCAGGGGCACAGGGGTTTAGCCTTTAATCTCATCAACAAAGGACCTTCCAAAGAGAAGACATTCTTTTGGCTGTGGTTGTTGGCATTTCACATATAATTACATTTTCGCTCTAAAATTTCCCAATGAGATTAAGACTTACATACAAAGTCCCCTTAACCCTCTTTCAGAAGTCTACACCCCCACCTTCCCCACTTTCACACAACTTCTGAGGGATGCCAGCTGCTGGCAGCTATGCAACACAAGGCACAAAGGCCTGTCATCTGCTAGAATATACCCGGCTTGCACAATCCCTCAAAACCTCTCCAAGAATGCGTCACCACTGGCGAGTGTACACATGCTTTTCTTCAGGCAAAAGAGACAAAACCCAGCCTTTTTTCCACAAGCTGTTTCCAATATTTCCTTTATCTACTTAGGATTGGGGAGACAACACCACCGACATCTAGGAAAAAGGCAGCCTAAGAATTTTCTTTGTAATTTTGCTGGGTTTATGGTATGTGTTAGACTTTCTCCTGACTTTGAAACAAAGATATTTCTCAAATACCTGGAAGTTCTAAGCCTCTAACCTAATTCCTAATTCCAGCATGCCACTGATGGTGATAGTTTACTGTCAATGGCTAGGCATAGGGTTTAGAACCTGTGAGTGTACAGTTTTTATTGCCTAGACTGCTTGCTCACCCCTCTGAGCATTAGAAGTGACCCATTCTTGGCATGGAGAGCTGCAGGAAGATGGGGCTCATTTTTCTCTGTGGCATGATTTCTCGCTGTGAGGAATGACAACAGATAGATGAACGCTCATTCTCAACACATCATAGGAGATGGGAAGTAAGGCATGTAGGTCTTTCTACTACCAAGTAGACACTTGATTAGTACTTCCAGACATTTTGACATTGCACTGCTAAGAAAAGGAGTAACTGTCAGAAGAGGGGACACTTGAAGAAGAAGCTAAAAACAACACATATTTATTTCCTTGGTGAAAGGAAGAACTTAAGGTGGGAGAAGAAGAAAAGGCTACTTCTCCCTTTCCAGATCAGGCTGCTGAGATTCAAGGTATTAAATATTGTGTTGCTAAGGGCAAGCTGCTGAACCCATAGGTCTCGTTCTCAATTCCCCAAAACTTCGACAGGCAATATGACTGTTCTATCCATGGAAAAAGATGAACATGAAAAGGAAAAGGTGTTGGAAGATGGTGTGAGAATGCAGAAATAAAGTAGTTAGCAAGAAAGAGTCTGATGGCAAAGAGGAAGTAGATAGGAACCTTGTTTTATTTCATAGTCTCAGCCAAAAGATCTGTCTTTAGCTGCCCATGGGAGGGGGCTGCATGGAGAGCCTGAAGCAGAGATCTGTAAGAGCCATGTGAGGAATGCAACTCGCGCCAATGCAGCAAGGAAGATAACCATTGAACAGCTTTGGAGATAGACATGCCAGGTTGCAACCCCAGTTCTCAGTTTCTGAACCCATGTGCTGAGCAAGTACCTTCCTCTCCCGGTTCCCATGTTGTAGCTACCAGGTGAGGAGGTGAAAGCCCTCAGGATGGGTTACAGACAGCAGCACACTGGGTCAAAACCAGTTATGCTTGGCAACCAATAAGGGGTGGAACTTTTTAAACAATGGGGGAAGAAAATCAAAAGAACATTTGTGACTAATGAAATTCCTATGAAATGCTCGTGCTACTGTCCACCAATACAGTTTATATTGGAACTTCACCATGTTTTCTTCTTACCCACATGACTGCTGGATGCTTATGTACTACAATGGTAGAACTGAGAAGAAACATAGGAGACCTCGTGTGACCTTGTCATTCTTTGTACCTCTTCCCAACCGCACTGTAAAAGACATCAAGGCTGCCTTGATAACATTTTAAGTTAGGCTTCTATCACCTCTAGATAACACACTACCTTCCCTCACATTTAATGCAAGGTCTGGGAAGACAGGATACCCTGATACATAAGCAAAGTATTGATTTCCTATCTTTCAGTGCCTTGAGGGCACTGGCCCATTCTATACCCCCAAAGACCCGCAATGTAGAAATCTATGGTTCTGTTTAGTTCCATTTTTTTTTTTAGTTTATTTAGACCCAGAGTACCATCACTATTATTTTAGAATAGAAAACACTTTCTTTTCTTTTCTTTTCTTTCTTTTCTTTTCTTTCTTTCTTTCTTTCTTTCTTTCTTTCTTTCTTTCTTTCTTTCTTTCTTTCTTCTTATGTATATTGTTGTTTTACCTGTATGTATCTGTGTGAAGGTGTCAGATCCCCTGAAACTTGAGTTAGAGACAGTTGTTAGCTGCCATGTAGGTGCTAGGAGTTGAATCTGGGTCCTCTGAAAGAGCAGCCAGTGCTCTTAAACTCCGAGTCATCTCTTCAGCCCCAGAAACTCTTCTTATCCAATCAGAACCCTTAGGAAACTACAAGCCAAGCAGAAGGGGCGCCTGAGCACAGGTGTTTGTATGTTCACACCCGAATTCTCCGCAGCCCTGTCTCAGAAGTCCTGGACAAGCCAACAGTCTCAATCCCACTTGGTTTCTTCATGAAGTTGGTGTGGTGCATGTCTGTCTTGCCTGTCTCATGGAGTAGATGAGAAATTAGACAAAATCAGAACATGGGACACTTTCTCCACAAGGTTGACAACATGGATTTCTCAAAAGATGAGGGTCTAGATAGAGAACTTATGGGATAGGCTTGCCTCCATGACCTTAGGAGACAGCAGTGACCTGCACTCAACACTTCCAGAGCCTGACCCCTAACTCATGTGAGATACCCACCATGGAACACAAGCATGTATGGCCCTGCAGGCATTGGTACGTACATGTGGATGTATTTATAATTTGTAAGAATAACAACATGGAAAAAAGTTATATGGGTTGTCTCACACCACTACCTCATCTAGCATATTAAATCTCCCAAGCCCCATGACCTCTATTAGCAGGCACAACGCTGCTCCTGGCCTCTGGTGCTGCCTCCTTCCCCCCTTTTTGACTCTACATTCCAGGAAAGGAAAGATAATTTTCTACTGTGTCTCTTCTACTGGGAGATAATTCTCTACTGTGTCTGTTCAGGGCCTGGGAGCCTGAACGGCATTGCACATTGACAATGTGAAGGCAGCAGCCATGCCCTTCCCTTCCCAGAAGAACGCAGGGTGCTCTCTAGTTTCCCAGCATGTTGCCCATCCTCGGCCATACAAGAGTGAGAAGGATTTCTTATGACATGTTTTCAACATGCTCCCAAGCTAGGGCCTGGTGCCAAGGAATGAGAACACAGAATAAATAAAACTGTAAAACCAACCAAAACCCAACAGCAGCCAGAGCCAGGCTAGGGGAATCAGTTTACAGTGCAGTCCTATGAGGCAAAGGAGACTCTCTCTTTATGATAACAGTTGCCAGAAATCAGGGTTCACACAAGGCAGGAGCTAGGTGATCATCAGGCCTATTCATTTTACTACAACTGATTCACAGCTTGCCACAGCCCATCTCATACCCAGCGGGAACAAGGACAATTCACAACATCACCAGGAACAGCTTGACTGGGCAGTGGCAGTTTTCTCTGCTCCTTATTTGCCTAGAGGGACCCAGATGCCAACCTCAGCCTGCCTACCTGTGCCTGCCTTGTCTCCCTAGCCTGTCTGCTAGTGAAACAGGTACCAAATTTATAAAGAAATGCCAGTTTGCCCATATGGGAAGAGAGGCTAGTGGTGGTGATTCTGGGACAACTGCCACAGGAGTTGGTATTGCCTTCAAGGGCCTAAGAGCGGAGGCACAATGTAAACTCGGTCTATACTACTCCAGAGCTTAAGTGCTTCTCAACTACAGTGCCTCTGGAACCCTAAAGAGCTGACCTCCTGTGGCACCATGCACAGTTGGCTCCTGGGGCACCATGCAGAGTCAGCCTCCTGCCACCCATCCTAGTATGTTATAAGGCCTTAGCCCTACCTCAAAATTTCAAAGCTAAAATAAATAAATAAATAGATAGATAAACAAACAAATACATAAATAAATAAACAAACTTCTTATATAATGCTTTAAGATGTGTTTTCGACTCTTCATTAAACTTTCTGATTTTTTTCTACTATGTACAAAAAAGCAATGAATGGCAAACATGAATAGTGGTTGCAGTGAGTGAAAGCTGTCTGGTAAAGGTGAGCATTCAAACTTTTAGTCTGGGGCTCAGTCCTGGGTTTCCTCTCAACAAAGTTCATGGGATGCCTTTGGTTCACAAATAACATTTCTTTCTCCTTCTGGGTCTAATGCGTTTACCAGATTCATTTAGAGAAGTGACCTTCTCTCCCAAAGAGTATAACAATCTTTCCAAGAAATCAACGGCTACCACTCTGACAGAGATCCTAAGATTCTGCTTAGGGACAGGCAGAGTCTGAAGTTGTCTATACCCTGTGACCTCTGACCCACACACTCAAAGGAGGGCCTGACTTATGAGCATGCACAGTGTTAAGCAAGCCAGGATAGCCCTAGGGTTGCATGGACCTTCATGAAGGTTGAAGGGGATTAGAAGGGTGCCTCCTACAGACTCTTCAGTGACTTTGTCATGTTGGGACATGCTGTAGGGTGAGTGTGGTCCCGTATTCACAGAACAGTATCTGCTTAGAGATATGGGACCTGAAATCCAGACCTTGTAACCCCACAAGGATGAGCCACTTGGCTGAAGGCCTAACTCAACAGAAGCTTTCAGCTGATATATGCTATTGTTACTCCTATTAACAGTGTGTATTCTGGAAAACAAAACGAAAGGAATACAATTCCCATCTCACACACTGTCGTGGACAAACACCTTAACAGAAAAGGGAATGAAAGACTTCACCTGAGAACACCTGGTAAGGGAGGCCATGAAGCAGAATGGAAGGCAGCCACCCTGGTTGGTGTGCCCAGTGGTGCACAGAGATACTCATTCTTACTGTGGGTGGTGTCTGGCTTTCCCATTTGTTGGCACTTGTGGAGATGTTTGAAAAGGAGGCCGAGCCAAAAAGAAAACTAGGCTCTAGCCTGTGACAATGCCCACCAGTAAGATGGCTGCAAGACTGACCTCTGGGATTATCTAGGAGCAGTAGTGAAGGCTGAGAAAACATTTCAGGAGGGATCCTGAATACTGTCACTGAAAATCCTGCACTGACCACATATTCTAATACTGATGCTGTGGGGGAGCTCGGATCTATATGCAGGGTAGAATGAAGTCCTGTCCTCATCCAGGGCCTGTGTTCTGTAAACTCCTCACCCTTCTGGGAACTGGGGATCCTTTGAGAAACAGTATGTTTCTCAACAGTTCTTCTTCTCCTTCTCCTTCTTCTCCTTCTCCTTCTTCTCCTTCTTCTCCTTCTTCTCCTTCTTCTCCTTCTTCTCCTTCTTCTCCTTCTTCTCCTTCTTCTCCTTCTTCTTCTCCTTCTCCTTCTCC
This sequence comes from Psammomys obesus, assembly GCF_907164565.1. NCBI lineage: Eukaryota > Metazoa > Chordata > Mammalia > Rodentia > Muridae > Psammomys > Psammomys obesus. The sequence goes on along the minus strand of NW_026591918.1, from coordinate 5,980,478 downwards.
TTCTCCTTCTCCTTCTCCTTCTCCTTCTCCTTCTTCTTCTCCTTCTTCTTCTTCTTCTTCTTCTTCTTCTTCTTCTTCTTCTTCTTCTTCTTCTTCTTCTTCTTCCTTCTTCTTCTTCTTCTTCTTCTTCTCCTCCTCCTCCTCCTCCTCCTCCTCCTTCTCCTTCTTCTTCTTCTCTTTTGGAAATTCAGTATTTCATATTCCATTTACTCATATCTTTATCTCTGATTAATTTCACCAGATGTGAGCATCTGGATTCCTCCAGTATTTGTCCCCTTCCTATCCTTCTTTAGGACATTTGTATGATTTTTTTTTCCTAACCTCACTGGTGTTTCCAATACCTCTCAAATTAGTGTCATCTGTGGCTTCCTCTACTTGCTCTTTTTTCCTCTTTACAGATCATTAATAAAGAGGTTAAGTAAGACCAGACCACCACCACACTCAGAAGCAAATGACAAGGGAGGGCAAGGGGCAGAGAGCTCCCTGTGCACGAGCTCTGGCCAAGGAAGGATGCAGCATAATGCCACAATGCTCTGCTAGCTGCCTCCTAAGTTAGCCCATGATCACCTATCACTACTACCTGTTTGTGTCTTCTCAGCCAGGTTCCAGGCTCTGAGAGTGCTATCATATCTAAGCCACATGCACAACTGTGCCAGGTGCTAGGTAACACGGATGGTTCCAGAAAAGCCACAGCATAAGTATCCTATCACCTCTGTCCTGCTGGGGATCGCCTTCCTCAGCCTAAGCCACCACACTGGAGTGCAGGGATTGCTGGACTGAGACATCATGGCCCTCTGCTCTCTCCCAACTCACCCAGGCCGCAAGTGCTCATCAAATATTCCCTGGCTTTTCATGTTATTACTCATTAGATTTTTCTTTTACCTGAAAGAAAGTCTTTGTTAAAAGTTTTTAAAGCTTTTTTTGTTGTTGTTGAAACTTAAAAAAAAAATTTAAAAACTTTTTTTTTGGTTAAGCCTTTTGTTAAAACAAACCAAAAATTCTTCTATAAAACTCAAGTATCAAAGACAGGACAAAATAAGAAAAACAAAAGATATTGGAAAGGCTGTGTTTTATTTTTGGGGGGTGGTAAACATACCTGCTAGAAAACATGGAGGTAACTCAGGTTTTTCTGTGCTCACAAGAATTCATTTCCCAGTTTGATTTTCCCTTTCTTCTGCCTTTTCTCTCATCTCCTCAATTCACTAGCCCCACAGCCTCACTCACAATCTTTAGCTGGCAGATGGAGTTATATACTTACAGGGCCCCCAGGGCAAAATGTACAGTGACACTCTGGCTAATATTGAGCCCCAGGCATGCTGAGACACCGTACCTACCTCAGCTTATCTGTTCCCTAGCACAGCCCTTTGAGCCATGTACAACCTCCACCAAAAGAGGAAACAGATAGCCAGATTGCTAAAGTACCTGCACAGATCACCCAGCCTAGCCCAGCAGGGCTGGGTCAAAGGCCAGGCCTGCCTACATTCAGAAATCATGCTGGAACCTGGAGGTGAGCAGCTCTTCCCTGAACCTCTGAATGTCTACTGCGGATCACATATGCACTTTGGAAGGAATAGGCCCACGTCCACATGGGCATCCGTTAACCATGCAGGGTTCCTGACATGAATGTATAGGCTGAGAACAATCCAAAATCCTTTCAGGACAGCAACTGCACTTTTTTTTTCCTGTCTGCCTCCATTATTGAAACAAAGACAATTTTTTTCCTCCAATAAAACATGGATTACGAAGACTGTACATACAATGTCCATATTCTAACTGAACGGTAGCTTCACTTTCTACTCAGATAGAAGGTAAAAATATACAGATGGCTTCCAGAAGAATAATTAAAACATAGACAATAGCAATGGAGACAGAAGTGAAGCTTAAAACACCCCACTCTGTTTAGAAATTGATTTTGCAACTGGAAGCAGAGAAGAGTGTCATGACCATTCTGCAAGATCTCAAAATTGCTTCTGGTTATTTCCCGTCGTGGGTCGTGACAAGAGTTGAAATCTTCTTCGGGACAGAAGATGCTCAAGTTCAAGATGGAAAGCGAAACACCAGAAACAGCAAGATCCCACGAGACCTGCTTTCCTGATCGACTGCTGGAAACCTGCTGATCTGAGGGGGGGCAGCAAAAGACATTAGCACTGCTCCCCACTCTTCCGGGCCTTGTTGGCCTCCTACAACCTCTAGCTTCCTTGTCTATAGAACAGCCTCCCCATACACATCTCCTCAACCCATTATTTACTATTATTACTACTATTGTTATTTTGTACGGTGCTGGGAAAGAGCATAGTCTTATGTATAGCAGCGTGGACATTAGCATTGAGTTAGAACCTTAGTCCTTATTTGTAGGTTGTTTTTTAACTACTAGAGGTATCACTAAATAGCCCAAGATGGCTTTGCACTAGTGATCTACCTGCCTCAGCATCCCAAATAGCTGAGATTGTAAGCCTGTGCCACAAAACAGTATTGCGTTTTCACAATCATTAGTAGCTAAGGTCTCTCCTTTCCTTGGGAGAAGCCATGGAATTAAAGTTGGACTTTAGCCATACTTTAAACTCAGCTTGCATTTCACTATAACCAGAGCCCAAAGACTCCCATATGCTGCTACACAGGCAAATGGTAAAGAGCACAGGTCACAAGCCTACATGGATGTGCCTTGGCCACAATGATCGGACGCCTGGAGAAAAAAGGAGTCCTGGATCCCTATCCAGCCCTCCGCCGTCCAAAAGCCTCTGTAGCTTTGATAGATATAGAGGCATTCAAACTTTCATCCTTTATCTGACCTCTTCATCCAGTCCTCCTGGCTTCATTTCCTAGTATTTTTCTCCCATTTGTACACTTGTCTGCATCTGCACTGCTTGCTGCCTGGGTCAGAAACATCAATTCTCTCAGATGATAGGATGGACTCTACTTCTGCTTTTTTTTTTTTTTTTTTTTTGCCAGGAAAATGTGGCCTTTGCATAGCAGCCAGGGCTGTTGTCCATCTACAACAAAAAGTGAATTATGTCATGGCCCTGCTTAAGATCTTCCAGTGTCTACTCATTTTTCTCAGGCTAGAGTCTGAACCTTTTATTTGGCCCTAACGGTCTTATGCTGTCTGGCCCTTTCCCACCTCTCTGCCGTAATCTCTGTTTTGTGTTCCACTCAAATGCTTTCCAGAAAGGTTGGCCTGCTCCCAGCTCCCTGTGTACCTGCTTGTACCTACTGCATAAACACATACTTATGCATGGTATACTTTGATTCTTTCAAGACCTGGTTTAAAACCCACTTTCTTACAGGAAAGTCACAGAACACCCTTGTCCAATGAGGTCCTCTTACAATCAGTATCTTCCTGGTTTCTACCCAAGCAATGATCAGATTTTGTAAGATAACCAGTAACGTGTTTAATCATTTATGTTCTATTTTTCTTAATTACTTGGTAAGATTCACAGGGGATCGTTACATTTACTTTATTTACCATTATTATCCTTGCAGGTAACCAAGAACTTAACCATTTGATGAATAAGTAAAAGCAAACTTATGAATGAATGAATGTCTTAATATCCAATGGTACAGGGTAGAACTCAGGGTAGAACTATTAGGTAGATCAGCCTAATAGCCAGAGATCTAAGCCAAACAGAAGCAGCAGCAAGTATTTTATCAGCAGAGGCAGGGGAGAAAACCCCAGAGGAAGGGGAGGAGCAAGAGGCTGCTTGCAAGACTTGCTTCCAGCCACTCCATCTCTCCAACTCCAGGATAAGCATGGGCCTTCTGTGTGCAGGGAGAAGCAAGGACTATATGAACTCCACAACTGCAGTGAGATACCTTTTGATGTGCTGTGAGTTCCCCTAACCCACCCCTGCTTCTGTGTGTAAAATCCTCTGCCTACGTTTAAATGTTGTGTCTGTTGAGCATGTCACACAGCTCCCATTCTTCATTTGCATCAAGATGTTTCTACTAGTGCCATGATCCCACACCAGAACTTGCTAATGTTGCATTTGTGTTTCTTTTTTTTTTTTTATCACATATGCTTTCAATAGAGAAAGGTGTGTCTTTCTGATGATTTAAGAAATAAAAACGATGACCTCTGCATGCTCAATTATAAGATAGCAAGAGTTCAAAAAACTTAGGCTCAAAGCAAATGTGGCAGTAGGTCTTAAGGTACCCTAACTTGGTCTCCTAGTGTCCCATTTCCTTGAGTGTTTACAGACAAAAGCACTACTTAAGACCCTAAGAAAAGCACCTTCATTCAATGAAGATGAAGAGTTATTGGTTGATGCCTAAGCCTGTCACGCCAGGGGGTTTCCCTAAGGAAATCAATGTAGAAATGAACAGCTGCCTTTTCTAACTTTGTGAAATAAGGGAGATGATGTAGTTAAGGCTCCTTCCACACATCTTCACACTTCAAAGTGCATGTATTGAGGGGGAAAGTCCGGTGGTTGCAAACACACACCACAGGAATGCCCACAAGGACAACTTGCTGGAAATGCATTGCCAGGTAGTTCCTAGGTACAAGGAAACAGGGAGGCTGAACCAACTGTTGGGGGGGGGGTGAGCAGAGAGCAGCAACTAGTCAGAGCGTGCAGGAATACATGCTATGCACAAGCTGCCCTGACTTTGCTCTTTGTGGAATCCACTGCAAAATGAAAACGTAGAACCCATGGTTGGGAAAGCTTAAGCATCTCACAGTGGTGACATAGACCTTAAACTAGGAGTGGATCCAACCCTTCGAAGTACAGGGCCCTTGGAGTGTACAGACCACCGACTGATGAAGCCAGGTTTGACCATGAGGATTAAAGGTGGAGCAAGGTTAATTCTAGGGACCATTGAAACTCCTTAGAAAAGCAAACTTCCCTAGTACACTTTGCTCTCATAAAATACCACTCTTGGATGATCACAGGAAGACAAATAAATCAGGCCGGGGCCTCCCATTTCGAAGTGGCGATAGAAGGAGGAGCTGCTGGGCTGATATACTAATTCCAATTTGTTATAAATTCTAGAGCGATTTGACTTAAATTATGATTCATTTCAGCACCAGGACCCCAGTTTCAAGTGAAGTCCTCTGATGCTGTGATGAGCATATAACTGATGCATACGCAAAGAGCATGTTGTAATGTTTCTTTTATAAGTGCTATAAATCAAAGCATTCAAAACAGTTAGTTTTTAATGAACCATTATTATTCATCTCTAGTTATAAATTTAATGTCTCTTTAGGCCTCAGAGATTGTAATACAACCAGAAACATGTGATAGTTGTTCAAAAATAGAAGGTTACCCTACTACCTCATTATTTCAACTCTTAAAGATACAGCTTTAAAAGTCTGAGGATGTCTGAGCACACTTGTTTAAAGGAGTCCCAAAGAAAGACAGAAGTTTCCCCCAGAAGTCTATAAAAATTTATTATAACATATTAAAGTAGAATATTATATCTGAATTTTCTGAAGACAGTTGTTTTCTGGGATGCACAGTGTTTGGGGAACTTAACAGAGCAATAAAGGGATAGGGACTTAACACTATTCTCTTTATTTGCTTTGATCCAAATAAGATTTTCTATGGGTCTTAGAGCTGGTTCTGTTCTGAGAGGGGCACAGGAAACATCAGGATAGATGTCCTAAATCCTGTGAAAGAGCAGTCATCATTCAGGAAGAGACACAAGTACAGCATAGCTACCTAACATTTGCTTATTGCAAAAGACCACTTCACAGAAGAGCCCCAAGTGCCAGGCCCCTTCATAAGACCATTCCCAAACCTGTGGAGCCTTCCTGTGCCTACACTTTCTTGGTGTGTTTGCTGGTAAATGTTCTCTGTTTGCTTTTCAATGTTAAAAACCCTTTCTATTTAATATTATCATAGGTAAGTATATATTTTATTTGCTTCCCTATGTCAAGTCTTTCCAATGCTATGTCTTCCTGTTTTCCCTGGAGAGGCTGTTAAGTTTTTGACTCTTGCCTATGGTGGTACCCTGGTGTCACCACCTCCTTATCAAGCTTTCCTCTTGATCTCCTCAGCATCTAGAGTGTTCATGACAGTACTGCCTCCCCATTTACTCAGGAAGAAGAGACAAGAACTCTGAATGGTAGGTTTTACTGGTATGACATGGCTCCTGGGGTGACATCTTTACTGTGCTTACAGATGCCCTACCCCAAAACTAGTGCCTATACATTTCCTGCCACAAGAACCATCAAAGCCAACTGGCACATGCATGAGACTTACAGTAGGTTCAACAAAGAAGTGAAACACAGTAGTGAAACTGACACCCAAGGGTGAAACATACCAGTTTGGGGTTAAATTTTCATGGACTGCACTGCCATGCTACAGAAAGGCAGAATTTGAGAAAATACACACATCTAATTATTCTAAGAGTTGTCTCAATGTTGGTTCCTTAGCACTGTGATAGTTCATGTTTATCCTAGAACAAAGATCAGCATGGGAAATACCTTCTGACCAGAAAAAAATTACCCAGTACAAAGTCTACCACGTTTCTTGTTCTGAACAAAATGTCATATGCAGTGTCATCAAGTTCAACAGCATATCCATGTCACCATACGCACACTAAACTCCAGGGAGTTCTGGCTTGGTGGTAAACATTCTTACTGTGTTGGAGAAGAACAATTCCTAGCAGGCAGAGTTCAGTGTTCCATTTCTGACTGTGTGTGTTTATATACACCCTTACTCAATCACAGTGAAGAAGACAAAACAAAGTAAAATAAAAGGAGGGTTCTTCACTGCCAAGATCAGCTTTGAAAAAAGGCAGGAGCCCTCTATAAAATGCAATGCACATAATCAATAATGCAAATGCCTTAGAAGTTCAAGTTTTAATCAAAGCCACAGAGTAAATGCCACTAAGACCCCCTGTAGCAACACATCCATTCTAACCTACTGCAAGAGTTAGTTATACATTCACCATGATTATGCCTTGATCCTCGTGTCTTCTTCAGAACCACCACAGAAGGGACAGTACAATCCATTCAATAGGCTTCTTAGAGATGACCATTTCAGCTTCATGAAGATACATACTTTTGTTTTCCTTATTCCTCGCCAAATATTTGGCACAACCAGAAGGACATGAGAGTCACGCCACACTGGTATAGCTGGTAAAGCAAGCAGTCGGCTGCAAACCACGACTGCAGAATTGCGACATTTTTTTGAGTCTACAATCATGCCTTAGAAGAGTGTACATGAATCCTAAGGGCACAGTTTACATCTGAAAGACACAGAAACATTTGGATCGTGCTAAACCCAGCCCCAACAAGGCAGAGCAACAATGTGGTGAGGGTAGGAGGGGGGAGGCAAGGTGGGAGGGTCTGGGTTCTTGGGAATGGTCAGAGCACGCGGCCATTCTGCGCTCATGGAACACGGTAGCAAACACAGGGCACAACCACAAACGTTAGCGAGCACAACTGAGCACACACACAATACAACACTAGAATGCAAACTCTTTTTTTTTTTTTTTTAAGAAAAATGATAGAAAAGATGGTTTCTCACCCCTCAAAACAAAACTGGAACTTTGGTTTACAGGCCCGGCTATGCCCATATGCCCTCCTCGTCATCCTGCGGCCGGCCCGAGGTGGGGAGGTGCACAGAGAGGAGGCGCGCCAGAATGAAAGAAGAGAAGGTTAGTCACACCGACATGCATGGAAAGGCACAAGAATCTGCATTTTCTGCTTCATCTTAAAGAGTATGGGAAAAAACTCCATAGTAACTTAAGTTCCACATCACTGGCGTGTCAAATGCATAACCAAGTTTTGTATCTATGGCAACCCCACACAAAAACATTCCACCTACTCAAGCTGTGACTCTGTCAAGGCTGGATTAGGAGATTAAAATTAGTCTATATTAGCAGATGATTATTTTTCTGGAAAGCATGCAATCTGAATTGCATATGCCTAAGGTGGATTAAGCCTTTAAAGTAAGCAGAGAAGTAATTATAGTAATCAAATACCCTTAATTTCTTTTAAGCTTAAAGTATCAATAAAAGCTGAAGAAGAATTAAGAAAAAACCTATTTACTTAGGTGGAATAAGCTCTTTAGCATGCAATAGCTCACACTGGTTATTTTATAATGTTTCCAGCACACTGCAGTCATACTTGTTGGCCTCTATTTGGTGCTCATGGAGAAAGGTGTACATACGTTGAAAGACTGATTTTACAATAAAAAGTTTAAAAGTGTAAACTTTCATTTCAGCAGAACGCTTGTAGAAAGGATGTTGTTTAATTTAACATTGTGTGCAGCCATGGATAAACAGAAACTAGTTTGGTTTGAATTCTGGTTGACTATGTTTCCAAAATGGCTCTGGATAACTTCTAGAGAAGTGGCCAATAAGCAGGGAAATAAAATTCTTGTAGACAGTAGTATATGCTTCGTGGCCAAGTCACAGCTGTGCATCTAAACAAGCAGGTGAGCTGGAGTGTCCACATGCTGGCTCCACACATCTTCTGAGAGCTACTCACCAAGGACAGTGGACTTGGTCAGAGTTGCATCTTTGTTTTGAAAACTGGAAGTAAGGAGGAAAGTAACTGGGAACACTTTCCACACTTGGATCTGTACTATGGAAGGTGTTGGAGGGAGTAGTAGGTTGGGGTATATGGAAACACCACTATCCTAGACCTCTGAAACCAGGAATTTCACACAATTCAATATGTGCTTTCATATCCTTTGGTAAGCCAAGGTAATTTTTATCTACTTTAGGGTTTATATGTATACTCTTTGAACTGATTCCCAATACAGTTTTTTTTTTTAACTTTGTTTCTCTTATGCATTGAAAATATTATTTTGAGAAAAGGTCCAGAGACTTCAGACTGCCAAAAGCATCAGTGTTTCAGAAAACACAAGGATCCCCCATGGGACCTGAGTCAATCAAGAGCATTTGAACGGGATAAGTCAGTATGAACCTTCAGAAATTCTTTTGCAGAAAGCAAGTACAGAGATCGATTTGGAGGAGTATATGTACTTCCTAGCCAGTATTCTGGCAATACAGTTCTTTATCCCTACAGGACTGAGAAAAGTGCGCTCTGACACTAGCTGAACTTTCTATCTCTGGAGAAAAGCAAACTTGATGTTCCTTTTTAAACCTTCCAGCAGGACAGCCCAGGGCAGTATTAAGGAAGCTTTGAGGACCTAGCAAGCTGTAAGACTCAATGCAGAATTTCAGTGGGTATGTCTATAAACATATTCTCTGAATAGAGGCCCTGACTTTCATCATAAGGCTCTTGACCCCCCAATATCAGTTCTTTAAGAAAATTCCCAGGCACAGAAAGATGCTACAATTTGCCAGTTACAAAACAATATTGGAGGTTTTCTGTAAAATGCAGCCCACAGCCCCTGCTGACCGCTTTCTAAATGGCTGTCAAATAACTTTGCTTGCAGAGCAATTTATTTCATTTTGCATTTAAAACACAACAGCACATTTATGTGGAGTTTGTTCCAAGTCCATTCATGTAGGGCTTCAATTTCAAAAGGAGAAGAAAGAAAAGCCAATGCCACCAAAATCTGCCACTACTTTCCTAACAGCGAACTGCGGTCTAATGCAAATCACTTTTAGCAAATTAAATATATTAAAGAGTGGTAATTAATTATGATTGAAACAGACAGGAGTTGTAGCTTGAAAATATACACTGCCAATATCACTACTGTTCTTCATCCACCATAGGAATAAAAAGGAGCTCCCAGATGTCGAGGGTTATTAAAAACCAGATGTTGAGATCGACGGCTTGTACACTGGTGGATAAAGTAAAGAAATATGACAGCCCAGCATAAACTCAGCTAACATTTAACATGGTAGAAATGTGGATACATTCCTCTCATGAACTGAGAATATTACGTATTTTTAAAAGTTCTTCATTTTCAAAGATTAACAAGGTTTTAGAGGAAAATAGAAAAGGAAATGGTGGCCATTTCTGGTCTTTTTTTGTCTTCAAAGCATAAACATGAACTGACCCTCATCACCAAGTTCTTTGGGTCAGAGAGAGTGTCCACTTGAGGAATAAAAAGCAAAGATGCAGGAGCTAATCTGAGAGGCAGCTCCATGTCTTCCAAACATATGCAGCTGTATGACTGCTCCCTGCTTGCCTCTCTTTATGCAAATATTAGGCTTTTCAGAAACCTAACTCCACAAAAAAGTAAAACTGGAGATCAGAAAAAAAAATTAAAAACCAAGTACAAACAACAACAAAACAGATAAAGACCCTTGATACCTAACTTGCGACCACATCATTTGGAGATGCTTAGAGTTTTAAGATGCATTATTGAGTCTGTTTCCTCGTCTGGAGTTCCTTCTTCCAGATCTACTCTGTGGTGGCTTTTCTAGATGTTGACTGCTGTTTGATCCCCAGTGTGTCCTCTGTGAGTGATTGCTCTGCTGGAAGTCAGCAAAATATCTAGATGGGAAGAGGCTGCTCTGGTCCATCAGCCGTCTGTTTGCTTTTGTCTACAGCATCTGAAGCTGGGAATGGGCTCTGTGTATTGGAGCCCAGAGAAGAGAGACTACAGACAGCCAGTTTGGAGGTTAGGAGAGGCTTAACTGTCAAACAACCCCAGAATGCAGCTACAGCTTCAAGGCTGATGTGATGGACAAGAAGCCTTGATGGAAACCCTACAGTCCAGATGCCGGGCTCTAATGGGATTCTCTAAATACTGAGATAAAACAAATTCCTCTCTAGATGGGCTGCTCACTGTGGGTTCGTTGATGACAAGATCTAGAAACAAAGGAACTGAGTCACTGTTGACAAGACAAAAGGCTAGCTGGTGTGTGTGCGTGTGTGTGTGTGTGTGTGTGTGTGTGTGTATGTGTGTGTGTGTATAGGTGTTTGGGGGGAGTGTCATTTATTAGCTCATCAAGGAAGCTCTGAACAGGAACCTGATGGTCTGGCATAATAAACAACCCATGGTAAGGCTTTACTTGGTCTCTATCTTGAAGTTTTAGGTAAAGCAGGTAGGCAAAACCAAGCTGGTTAGGTTTTCTAAAACATCTGTAGTCCTTCTTGGGTAATTAGATTGATTTTTTTTCCTCTTAAAACTAGAGTATTAAGTTTCTAATGAAGACTTTATTGCCATACTTATCTTAACTAGAAAGTGGATGAAATCAAGGGAGAGCCAGTGACTAACTCATGGCTTTTGTGGGAACTTAATACTGTCTGCAAGAAAGTAAGGCTTCCCTCCTCTTCAAAAGATTTTCCTGTGTGGGAACAGGTCAGTTTGAGCAGTCTCCAGACTTTCCCTTACCCCTACTTCTTTAAAACTTTGAGTCACAAAAGCAGGGCTATAGTGTAGGGTCCAGGACATACACTGAGCCTGGGTTTCCGAAAATAACATCCTCTTGACATTTCCAGCTGCAGAGTGTGTGAAGGAAAACAGGCTCGAAGAAAGTGTGTTCATGTCCAAACCTTCCCTCTAAAGACTGCTTATTCATTTCTTTTATCTGTCTTGTTTTGGATGCGTGGCTCGTGGATATAATCTCTACCCTGGTGATGGAGTCAGGTCCAGCTGTGACTTGCATTTGCTTCCACCTGCAGGACCCAGCAGCAGCATCCCAAAGAACGAGAAAGCTCAGCCAGCTCCACATCCATGTCCCTGGCTGCTTTAAGTATAAACGCTTTCTCATTCCTGAGCAGTTTCAAAGCTACCTCTTCTGGGTGCCTCTTCTGGGTCAGAGAGAATGCTCACAGCCAGCTGTTTTTCTCTGCCAAGTTTCACTACAGCCTCAGACACAGGTGTCAGGTAGATTTCTGTACAGACGTAGGAAGCTGAACAGAGAGGAAGAGGAGGCAAACCACCAAAGAACACCTGGCCGGGTGCTGTGGAGCCAAGGTAAAATTCCAGACTGCGCATGTACAAAAGTGTACAGCTCTGACCCTGCCAGAGCTGGATCCTAGAGAGCACATTTGAACCTCCCTCTGTGGTGTAGGCTGACTCAGTGTAGTCCAGCTCTGTAGTACTCTGCATGACCCACTGCCCTCCTCCCCAGATGATCCCACCTGATGGATGATGCTACAACCTAACTAGATCCCCTGACTCTTGGAAGAAAAGGGTCCTCACAGACCATGGGGCTTATTCACATAGACATATCAGCAGTACCTCAGCAAAAGTTTCAAGGTCTCTGTGGGGGAAGGACAGTGTCTTCACTCTTTTCAGGCTGCCTGACTGATTGGTTCTCAGCCATAGGAGCCATGTTGCTCATGTGAATGAGCAGCAATGCTGCAGGTTCTGTTCTTGCTTTTTTAAAAAATTATTTTTAATTTATTATTTTTTAAACGAACCTTCTGAAAGAGAATGCTGCCTGGCTTCCAGAGTTGCTAAGGTGAGGATCACTTCATGTCTCCACAGAATGTTTTGCCCTTTCCACCACATCAGCTCCATCCTTCCCTGCTTCCTTCTTTTTACCCCATCTAGTCAAGGAAGAAACGTCCCTGCCTGATTTGGGGGATGACTGGTGTGGCTCACCTGTGACTGGGGCACTTCTCAGGGGAGAGGCAGACTGGACAGCCCTTGGAGCTAGGTGGACTCATCTCAGGAAGCCCGAGGCAAGGCCACACAGGGACACTCTTGCTGAGCCACCAAGAACATTACAGACACTATGGTGGCAGCCTTTCTCCTTCAGTTTTAACTTGGCATCTTTGGGTATTCACTCAAAATTTTAGTACCATAAAAGAAGTTTGTTTGTTTTTGTTTATTTCTTTCAAGAGAAGGACCCAGTAATTACGATCCAGTAATGATCCAGGAAAACTGCTGGAAGACTCTCCAGTGAGAGTCTTTGTGCCCCCATCATTATTTGGGGACACATCTGCTAAAAGCCAAGCCACTTCCAGATAGCAATGGAAAAGGGGCAGGAGTGAAGACAGGCTTTAGTTTTGCTCCTTCATCTATCAGTCATTAACACTTGGCTTTGTTAAATAGTAAAACTTTGTTTTTAACATATAGCTCTTGTTGGATTGTTTCCTGGCTGGTGGGCCACCGAATCTAGATTTTGACTTTGCATTCCTCAGTTGCTTACAGAGAACAAAAAAGGAGGGGTAATACATGTAGTACCCATACTTTATGGGGTACTATGAGAATTAAATAGGAGAATGAAAATTAGGCTGCTTCCAACTAGGCACATCATTTGTATTAGGAGCATTCTGGAGTTGCTCACTATGACTCAAAAAATGATTGATGTTACACTAATGTCATTCTATATAACGCATGTACAGAAACAAGCTAACACAAAAGAGAGCCATAATCATTTTAACATCTCTAGGCTGCTCAAAGCTAGAGTTTTCTAAGCTCATTAGTAGACAGACACCTGAATGCAAATGTGTATAGTGCCATTATTTCGTGAATAAGTGTTTTTTTTTTTTTTATTAAATAACCTGCAGACTTTGTGAGTGAGCGCAGTGTATATTAAACGATGCTTCCAGCTCCTTTCCTTATGTTGTTCCCTTATCTTTGAAGAGCTGCAAGTGCCTGGAGTGTGTAAGTCAAGCATGATCCTTATTACATCAGTTAAAGGGGGAAAAGGGAGGCAGTGGTATTCAGCAATATAAAATGGATTTCCCTGCTTCCCAGCACTTCAAGGTTGGCACCCCTTTCAATAGAGAGTTGACATGCTGCCTGTTAGACAAATGTGACTGGATTAAAGCAGCACGTTGAAAGGGAATCTAGTCTCTGATGTTGCCAAGCCTGAGTTCCACCTACAGACAGGCTGGGGAGGGCAGGCTGGGCTTGAAAGCCCTGCTGACTGGAAAGACAGGGCAACAAATCTCTTAATGAAGCCCTAATACTGCAAACACAATGCGAAACTAAAACAAACCAGTAAAGAGAAAAAGCCCTGCTATACCCCAAACAGAACAAGAGCAAAATCCTGAATAGGTGCTGCCCTCCTTTGAGGAAACCCTTTTCTGTCTACAGTGTCCCAGTACACCGAGCAGCTATGCTCCTTTCCCACACATTAATACTCTCTCTGCAGGGTTTATCAGGGCTTGCCTCATGTGCTTACACAGGAGGAATTAACATCACACCCAGATTAAAGAGCTCTGGCAATAATCTGCAAAGCCAGTTTCCCAGTGCCTGCTAACCGGCCTCCTTTCCTGGGCCTGGAACACTTGGGTGAGCTTGCAGCTGACATTAGAGGGAAGAGGCCCTGAAATACCCCCCCACAACAGCAGCATTTGTCCCATCTCCCTCTTCACCTGTGGCCCCACAGAGTGTCACTGCAGAGCTTCTGCCCTTAAAAGGAAGCAGGCAAATAGACTTCCACTTTCTGTTTCCAATGGTGAGAAATGGCAGAGGCCATCTGTTATATATTTCAGTGGCTCTGAGGATTTCTGATAGTCATTGTGAAGATGAGGAAAAAAAGTGGTATTTATGCCATCTCTTTAGCTCATACATATATTTATTTATTTTTTTAAGCTGCTGAGTTTTAAATACAGTATCTTCCAATGTACTTGTGACCAAAGAGATGGTGGGAAAGTAGCAAGTGGCTCCCAGAACGCAGCTCCATGGACACACTAGGTTTTCACTGGCTCCAGCTCTGAGAAGTCTGGCCCAGGAGCGGCAGTGGTAGAAATCTCTCAACCCTTTTCCCATCCAATAAACATCAGCACCCGGAAGAGAGAGAGCCCTTCATGGGCTGATGGCTCTGAAGCCAAAGGTCAAGGCTTCTTTCAGAAAAAGGCCATGAAATCAAATTTGCAACACACAAAACAAACAAATAAACAAGCAGAAACAAAACGAAAGGAAAGTTCTCCCTCAGAAAACTTTAGGCATGGTGGCAAAAATGGATAGTGATACTAAAAGCTAAGGACATACAACTTTTCTCATCAGGTTACTGCCTGGACAACTAGAAATTATGGAATTTCTCCTCTCCTGTCCCCTTCCTTTCTCTCTCCTCTACTTCCCCTCCTTTTTTTCTCTTACCCTCACCCCTGCTGTTCTATAACTACATTTTTTGTAAATTTGATATACAGTGGCTAATTTTTCTTCCATGTAATAAGCATGAAAATACATTTATACACACATATATACAGGAGAGAAATTTCTAGTTAAACATGATCGTGTGAGATTCTTCCATATGTGGTGAAGTCCTTGGTACATCCTGACACATAGCGATATATACATATATACACACAGGCCTCTGTGTATACATTTGTCCCACACCCATTTAATGTCAAAACATAAAATACATTCTTTTTTCCTTTCCTAAGCAAAGGCTAAGAATAACAACTTTACATATAAAATTCATCTTCTGGGGGACTTGGAGCACACTGAACTCTGCCAGAACTCAAAGGGCTTTGCTCTGCCTAATCTACCATTGAAAGTACAAGGACACCAATCATAGGCCCCCATCTTACATTCCCCAAAGGGCAGAGGGATCTCAGGAGCTCTCTGATGGCTTTGTCAGAAGTCATAGGGACCAGAAGGCAAACGGGAACTGCTGCCTCTCTTTGGGGATATGGATGCTATCGAATTCTTATTGACTACATACAAAATCTAAGAGGAAAGCTTATGGGTTTTTCCAGACAGAAAACTTATGGGGCCTGGATGGCCACCTGCCTCCAGCCATTACCTCAGTGAGGGTCTACTTTTCTATTTGGCTTCAAATTTCTCTTCCATGGGAATTCTTTGTAGAAGCCTGAGTATTCTACATAGAGCAGGTCCTCAGGTGTGAGGTGTATATGAGGTGGGAGGGCAAGAAGGTAGGAACTCTTCTATTTCCAAAGGTTAGCAAACCCAGAGATCATTGGCTAGTGGAAAGAGAAAACCAAGGACACATCTGGGGCCTCGAAGCCTCAAAACTAAGGCTATAAATGCTGTAGTCCTTGAAGCAGGTCATAGGTCCAGTCACCTGGGCATCAGCCTCTGTGTAAAGGCATCACAGCTCAAAGGCAAGGCATGTTGTAGGTATACACAGCAACCAGAGAGGAGCAGCAGAGAGAGGAGCAATGATCACTGTAGCTGAAGACAGAGTCTGGAAACTTGCCAAGTGAGGTGGGTCAAATACTTGTGCAATCGATTTTTGGGGGCTAGATTTGCAGAACAAGCCCCCTAACATCAAAATGCAAAATGAAAAGGCCAGCATCTGCTGGGGACTAACCACTACCTGAAATTATCCCACTATTCTGGTTGAATACAAGACAGGCCTGTACCAAGGAAAAAGACTTTGCTTTGGGAACCTTGCTTTCTTTAGGCTCCTGTGTGTGCCAAGGTTCAAGGGTGAGTGTGCACTGGGATATGGGTCCTGGTAGTCCTCTACTAAGAGTGTTCCATGGTCCACAGCTGCACTCCTACTCTGGGTCAGTTTTTCTTCTACTGGAGAATGTCACTCTGGTGCCCCCAGGGCAACAGTAGAGCTTGCAAGAAGCCTTACTTTCATCAGCAAAGTGACATCATGAATAGAAAAGCACAAAGGCGATCAGGGAAAAAGGTGTGGAGTGGGACGAGAGGAGAAGGGCACAAAACAGAAGCTTGGACAGAAAGCAACAAAAGTTGGGAAAAATAAGCAAGAAATTGATGAGGTATTTTAATTCAACTTTTGGGGGAAAGATCACACTATTAGATAAAGTGTACTATAATTCAGCAGGGAAGAAAAAAAAAAACACAATTGCATTCTAGAAACCATGGGTCTGATTTGGCTATGCAAGCATAGGTAGGTGTATATGCACAGAAAAAAAAAATCCAAATGAATAGCCAGGAGCTTTGCAGCCAATGCACTTAGAGGCATGGGGCCAGAAGATTGTGAGTTTCATGTGTTTATTTTTTAATTATTTTAAAAACTAATTTATTTTATTTATGTGTGCCTGTGTATGTATGTCTTTAGGGGGGCAAGGTATATGCACATGAGTGCAGGTCCCCATGGAGGCTAGAAGGGGGAATAAGATCCCTTGGAGCTGGAGTGATAAAGTGTTCGAAGCCACTCAACTCAATGCTGGACATGGAACTCAGGTCCCCTGGAAGAATAGCAAGAGCTCTTAATCACTGAGATATTTCTCCAGCTCAGTTGTATGTCTTTAGATCATGAATAATCTCTCCAAGTACCAGTTCTTAACCTGTATAACAGGGACACATCCATCTGTTCTTTTCTTTTTCATATATATTTTGGGAACAATTTACTCAAGAAATATTTGTTAATGTGCAATCAGAAGTCAGGTGTGCATGTGCATTGTAATATGCAAGAAGATCATCAACACAGAGTTCAATCACCTTCTCTCTATAGATTTTTTATATTTCTAGTATTATGTCTCCATACTTCTGGACTCCAAATCCCTCCTAGAGAAATAGAATTTCTGTATGCAAATTTAGAATTTCAAGATCTGTAAATTACATAGGTAGTGAAATGTATTTAGCCTCCCATCTCCTGTGCTTGGGTGTTTGTATTCAGTGAACGGGGCAGGAGGAGACAGAAGACGCCTCTTCTGTTCTTCAATAAATGTTGCCTACTCTGGGTCTTCCAGCTCTAAAATGCTCAGATTCTGAATCCCTGAGGCTCTATTAGCACACTATAATCAGAGTGCCAGGTGCCTTTCCATGCACAGGCATTCAGAATGAAAAAGCAATGGGATCTGGGCCTTTAAGGATCCCACCTAGTGCCTATTATAGAAATGTGGAGATTCCTAGGCACACAAGGGGCAGGCTGAACTGACCTGACTATGCTGGGTCTGAGTGTGCATGTCACTGTGCTATATAGCTTTCTCATTGATGGGAGGCAATGAAAAGAGCTTACTAAAATATATCTTTTTCTGGGACAGTAAAAGTTATAAGATTCCCACAAAAAAAACCCCAAAAACAAAAGCAGAAAGACTTGGTATCACTGATATGCTTTAAAGCAGTGAAGGATAAAATCTAAAGGAATATTAAATAAAGATGATACTTGTGACTAAATGCTTCTGCAGGGCATTTAGGAGAAATTGTGTTTCTGCTTGGTTTTATAAAATCAATCTTGGTAACTTCAATAAAAGTTGAATCACTAGTTGCTGGCATGTCCCATTTACTTTGGTCTTTATTATATCACAGGAAATACATGTTGTGTACATTGTGGCTACTTCTTGGCCCAAGGGGGTTTCCTAGATGATTACTATGTTGTTGGGATGTTCTTTTCTGCTTGGATGTATTTCATGACTGTAGTCATCCTGGGGTTACTGGCCTCTAGCTCTTAGCTGCTATTTTCTCAGGCAGGGTTTATATGGTGTGACAGAAACACTGCCCTGGCTTCTCTGATCACTTCTCTAAATCCACCCATGCCCCTTTGTTTACTTTGCCATCACTGAAGGGCTCTGTATTTATGACTGCCCTTCATTTCCATGTCCTCATCAGAAATGGCATCAGATCTTCAGGGTTCTTGGTGAGACAACTCACTGTCCAGAAAATGAACTGAAGAGGCAGTTTCACCTTCCACTGTACTAATCACCAGGGATAGTGCCTAAAGTCTCCTTATTCTCATGAAAGCTCAGCTAGAAATAGCATCAGTCTTGTTTTAAACCAGATAGTCTCTTACTTTACCTGATAGCCCGAGAACACTATTTCTCAAAGCCCAGATGTTACTAGAAAAAAAAAAAATTTTAGGCCATGATCAAATAAGCCTGGGAAATGCTGGATTAAATAAAATTATGGAGCTTTCTTTCTTATGAGCCATTTTAGATCCTTTGATCTGTTAATAGTATTGGGAAGTTAGGAGATAGAGTTAAAATGTGCAGTATTTTCTTGAAATTCTTGGCCCATCAAGTCCTTGTCTCAAGATTTCCCTCATGGGACTAATGTTCTACAAGTTACTTGGGAAAACGTGAGTTTAGACTTATAATGCTTAGATTCAGCTTCTTTCAAAAAAGAAATTTTAAAAACTCACAGCAAAGGGCAAAGAGACAGGAAAGAACTGGAAAAAGAATATAATTCTGCAAGTGCCTGGCAATGCTTGTGTTTCCTGTGGGGGGGGGGTGGTGGTGAGTTTCTCTGGAAACCTAGCAAAGTGATTGATTTTTTTCATAGTTCCTCATTTTTGTGTGTTCTGATCTCTTCATAAACCCCAGGAAGTAAGGGCAATAGTTTGTGGCCACTTGTGTAGGAGACATGGTTGGTTGACCCTGATGGCTATCGGAAAGCCAGGGCTGAAAGCCTCACAAGAAGAGATCATTTCCCTTTAGGTCACTCAGCTAACTCAGCACAGTGGACACCAGATAGAACCTGATCCAAATTCACTCCCTGGAGTGACTCTCAGGATGCTACATTCTGATAAAGACCTCTCACTTTCTGTTAGGAAGTAGCTCTAGCCTTCAGGGCATCACTCTTCATGCCCTTCACAATCCTGCATAGGGGTTGTAATCAGCTGGGAAAGACATGGTAGGCTTTCATAACTGCTGCCCTCCATGACTGAGTTCCATAACAGCGCCCGTACTGACATATATGTTGTTGGTCCCAGTGTAGGGGAGGGCATCATTTCCTAAATTTGGAGGCTGTGGTCTAACACGGAATCTGGCTCAAGAGGTCTAGTAATTCAATTTCTGGCACCAACTAAATAGCAGACCAGGGGTTTATGCTTAACTCTCCTTTGTACCCTAAAAGGGTGAAGTCTGGCAGCCTTTGTGATTCCAATGTAAAAGACCTCTCCTGGGTAAGGCTATTTTGCTTCCACCATAAACTGCAGGTTCAGAAGCCAGAGCCCTCATCAGCTTAAAACTTTTATCAGTCTTGTTTTGACTAAAACAAACAAACAAAACAAAACAAATAAATAAATAAAAAGAAAAGGAGACCCTAAGGACCTGGGTTGTTACTCTAGGACTGAACAGCAAGCACCTTATCTTGCGTGCATTCTCCTCTCCAGGCTCTGCATAGGGATAACAAGTTGCATTTACTTCAGGGACTAACTGGCAGAGCAAACAACCATAGTGACCCAAATCTAGTGATGTAGTCTCTGTCCTGGCACATGGATTGTTCCCTGAAGAAGGATGCAGCTTCCATTTCTGTGCCTAAGAGTTGTTCAGAGCATTCACTGATGGCAAGGAGGACAAAGATGTGTCCAAGGTCATAAGGACATGTCTTAGGCAGATATGGTTCCAGGGATGTTAACTAATTTTGGAGCCCCAGCACTGCTGCCCCGTGGCAATCTTTAGTGAAGTAGACACAGGAGGGCCAATTGAGCAGGCAAGACCCTCCACTGCCAGTCCATGGAGCAGTGTCAGGAGGCTAGATTTTGTGAGAAATAACCATTCCCAAAGCAGACAGATTTGATCTGGCCACCATTTCCAACAGGGCATGCTAGGACACATGTCCCTGTTATATCATCAGGTCCTTGTGTGACTTACTCCAAGTCTTCCTGGTGTCTTTCCAGTTCTCATTGTTACTATGTCAGGGAGGGACAGTGAGGTGCAGGGTGGCCTTCTGGCAGTCATAGCTCAGAAGGATAGCCAAAGTGAGGTCTGCAGGCCTCCCACCAATGAAGCCTCACACTGACCTTTCATGGGAGAATTCCAAGGAACAAAAGGCAGTGTGCCAAAGGGCAGTGTCCAAGAGGAGTGATCTCTTGGTCACATACGCTGGGCTGAGCAGGTGTGGGTATGTGGTGGTAGTGGCAAACACGGAATACATAAAACCAAACAGAAACAAGGACACATACGGTAATGACATACAATTAATCTTTCCACTTTCCAGGTCATCAAACTCCAGAGCTGTCTCAGGGGGCTGCAGTCCATGAACTGGGGCCATGAACATGGCTTTGGAAATCCACAAGTCCTATGAGGAAGCCTTCTGCGGTGCTGGGGTCTCTGAGGACAAATTCTTCAGGGTACAAAGGTCAGGATCTCAGTGGTTTGTGCTCTAAATAACTGGCTCCCCCTGGAGTTTTATTTCTAGCAAAGCATCCTAAAGACTAGACCTAAGCTAACCCCTCTGGGATGCCAGTGAAGGCAGACAAGAGATGCATCTGAAAATGTTTCCGGAGCGTGGTAAGTGCACCTTCCCAGCAAACACTGACCCTCTGCAGGCAGTGTTTCCCTATCACAGTGTTTCTCCCTGGTGTCCACAGTGATTCTGTACCTTTTCCTAATGTCCCACATCTACTGGAATTTATTGTACAAACCATACTATGATCCTGCATTACAAAAGTACAGTAAAGAAAGAAGCCTACTTATATTGACTATATGGTTCTGATTATTAGCACCAAATTTTGTAATTTGCATATGAATCACCTTCAGGACTCTATGTTTTTTGCAAGTAGTGAACCCAGCTGAAAACTACAGGCATTTTTCTTTCTTTCTCTGTTGGTTTTGTCATTTCATTTCTTCACTTGCTTTACTTAGTCAAGGAAGAAGATGGGCTCCAAATGAAATAAACTGGACTCCTTGACTTTACTGACTAAAAAGGCAGCAAAATGGACTTCTCCTTTTGGTGTGTCGCTGCACCACTAACTTATATCACTGGGAGACTTTCCAGGAGAGTGCTCAGCACACTCAAGGTTTCTCTGGTTGCCAAGCTCTTGGGAATAGTGTGCTTTCTTTTAAAACTTGGAAAGACACATTTCAAAGTAACTAGCCATTAGATATGAGCCAGCAATAGGCTGCATATCATTAAGGAAGACAGGAGGGGAGGAATGAAAATGCATAATATAAACAAGAAAAGACAAAACCTTAAAGAGGAAGGAGAAAGGAAAACATTTAGATTCCTTGAGTGATGGAAATAAATACCAAAGCTATTAGTTTCAGTTCAAAGAACGTATCACTTTATGCTGTTTATTATTTCTTGAGGATTATTTATTTTATCTTAAAATATCCAAAGCATAAGAGGGGTCCTAGAGGTGAGCATCAATGAAACTGACCTGGTCTGGAGAGGGCCTGTGGTTGGAATGCTGTGACCTCCCAGGAGATCGGTGGTGGTGGTGATGGTGGTGGTGGTGGTAATGATGATGGTCCTCATCATAGTTGTCTGCCATCAGCTTCATTCTATTCTGGGTCTGTGCAGAAGGAAAACCAGGGAAGATTCCATCAGGAGCTAGACAACAAGCCCAGTAGACTCAGAGCACGAGGATAGCACCCACAAGGAGGGCTGGCTCCCTTTACTTCAATCAAGAAGGTCTCATTTTTATACACACTAAAACTTAATAAAGAGGTTATGCCATTAGCTTTGGTGAAGGAAGCTTTAGTCACACTCTCAAAGCTAGCTATATAACATCTGTACATGTCAATGTACTTTTTAAGGGGGAGTCAGACACATCCTAAGGTATAACCAAAGAGATACAGAGTGAGCTTACAATCACAGGGTGCCCACAGTTACATCCTCTAGAGAAGGCCAGAAGGAAGGCCTGGAAGGAATGCCAGGAGAGTGTTGTGTGGAGACACAGAATGACAAATAATGCTCTCACAGGACAAGGCAGGGAAATGCCAAAGGCAGTCCACTCCAAAACTACCAAAAACAGGAGACAGCTGGAGACACTGCTACAATGATGACATGTCTGGAAAGGTTGTGTGTGGATATTTTAGCTGCCATTGTTCTTTGAGAGAACTGGAGCAAAGTCAGTGGAAAACAAGCTGACTGCTCTAATCATGCAGTGTTTGTCATACGGGAATCTAGGAGTCCTAGTTAAATACTGAGACCCACAGGCCTATAGTTCCTTATTATGTAGGGCAAGAAATAGAGCAGGCACGAACTGACTTAACAAGGCCACAACAACATAAACAATGCCTAAGGCCCACTGAAAAGAGAAGAAATTAGCAAGCCTGGAAAGTTAGAAAGTATGGATTTAAGGACTCAAATGTTGTTCCACCTAATTTTGCCGGTTTCATTGTCCTGAGATGATTAACTGTTCCCAAGCCTCGACTTCCTTACCTCTAAAATGGGTGTGATCCTTCCTGGGATTGCTGAGAAGCCAGTGTCAGTCAGATGCCTGCACTACCATTACTGCTGTTATCTTTTCTGTAAGAATGTTCTCTTTTGTGCACGCTATGTCCTTTGCTTGCAATTCCTCTGCCCTTTTCATTCATCTTAATTCCTGAGTCTCATTAATTCATAGCACTTTCTCCAGCAGCCTATTCCTGTCTGTCTGTCTGTCTGTCCGTCTCTTCCTCTGTCCGTCCTCTCCCTCCCTCCTTCCTTTCTTTCTGTCTCTCTATTTTCCCTTTGGCAGTGCTGGGGATTGAACCCAGAGTCGTGTATGTACTAAGCATACTTTCTACGATGATCAGCTATGCTCTAGGAGCTTTCCTTATGTCCACCCTTGAAGCTTCGGCCACAGAGGTCGTCAGCTGACATTGCTGCACTGACTGGAAGGATGAAGGGTGCCGGCCATGCTCCACAGGAGAGGCATGTCTTTCTTCAGTAGAAGAGGTCACTGAGAGTTGAGGACATAGTGTGGACTCTATAGCGGTCCCCCTGGTGGTTCAAGATGACAGTGGCCCAAATGTCTCCCAGAAAGCCAGCAACTGGAGGCCATCAGGGCTGCCAGCCAGTCAGAATTTTACTGTGCAATATAATAATTATTTAATAATAAAAGAGCATTATGCACCAAAACTGATGCATGCTCACAACATTTTTCATGTACAACTGTGCTTTCCAAGCTTTCCTTGGAGGAATTATTACTACCGTAATTTGGCAGCCAGTAAGGAAGATATGGACTTTAGTCCCAAGAGCCATTTCTTGACCAACACATGGACATTTCTCGGTCTTGCAGTTTTCAGTCTTTAAGCCCCCTATCTTCTCTGGCTGCCAGTAGAGAAGGCAAACAGCTGAACAGGTAGAAATAGCTATCCCGTAAGTACTCAGGGTCTGTTAAGTTTTGAAAACACCTCATGTTCCAGCTTTACCTGCCAAAGGGTGCTTCATGATTTATTCATTCCATCTTTTAAAATGTGTACAATATTTGAAAAGTCCCAAAGAGGGCATAAAATGCATGTATGATAAAAACAATAAAAATATAAAAAGGCTCAGTTAAAAACTAAATTAAAAAAAATCTCAGGCAACCTTTGGCAGCTGATAGCATTTCCAGTCTTCATTTGTCCATTTAATGAGGCAGAAGACCCAATGGATGAGTTAGGCCTGTGGGAGAGAGGAGTGCAGAAAAGCACTCATGGACCAGATCCTCCTCAGTACTCCCGCCATCAGACATGAGAGGCTGAAGTTCAGCCTTCACACCTAACATCCCAGTATTTCCATGGGAGACTGTACTTTTGAACTCATGAATTAATAAATCTGGAACAGTTTCTTCCAAATAGAATTCTAGGGCCTGGAGGGAACTACAAGATCTGTGACAGTGGAGCAGGAAGGGGCTAGCTCAAGAATGAGTGGTGGAGGCTAAATGAACAAATAATAACACTGCTATTGTAAACATTGTAATGCCCTTATCCTTCAGGGGAGCCCCTGTGACTTTATGAGGTCACCCTCTTACCAGTGACAGTGCTAAGCCCCCCTACCTCTGAGCTGTGTCCCATAAAAGAATGCACAAGCTAAACAAGATGCTATATGCAGCCCTAAATGTGTCTGCCGAAATGAGGTGTCGGAGAGTAGGCATGTCATGGGATGAAGACCGTAAATGAATGATGTCATCTTTCCAATTTGGTGCTGAAATATAAATAAACCACATTGTCCATATGAATGCCAGATCTGGGAGAAATGTACACAGAGCAATTGTGAGCGAAAGAGGCTTCTTTTGATTAGTCTAGGATGAGAGAAGAGTGTGAAACAAGGGTGAAAAATTGAGTTTGGTCTGATACTTCAGACTATTTTTATTTATCTTGCTTGTAACATATCTCTTAAACTGTGACCGATTTCTTACAGCCTGGGTGATCACGTTATGTCCCATAAAACAACTGAGCAATCTGGCTCCTTTAATGTACATGGACCTCTTTTCACAGCCCCTCTCTCCATGCAATCTGCACTACTTAACCCTGTCCCTGCCCAGTGATACTGGTTTTTTGTTTGTTTGTTTGTTTATTTATTTGTTTGGTTGATTTCTTTTTTTGTTTTTGTTTTGTTTTGTTGCACATAGAAAATTCTGGGAGGATTAAAAAAATTGTCAACAAAAGAAAACTTGAAGAAAGTTTTAACACAGATTCGGACAAGGATGCTAGTTGTTCAAAGTCTACACAGGTTCAACAGGTGGCTCAAGTAGGATGGCTCATGTCCCTATACCCAAAGGATACACGAAAGGACCATCACAAGGTAGCAGGTCTTCTGGGCAGGCCTAACTGGAAATCCAGAAAAACTGATGGGAGTTGGAGATAGATATGCTTTCCATAGCATAACACTTAGGAACACGAGGACTCATTTAGTAACTCACTGGGGTCGATTTTCACTCCCCCCATGCCATCTCTGTCAACCTGAAGTTCCCATCTCTGCTCACCTATGTCAGGTTGTTTTGTTGCTGTACACGGAACCATGACTGCTGAGACATGACTGTACTTCTGCACTTTCTAGACTTCCTTTCTTCTAGAAACTGTCTTGTTTCTTTAGGACCAGCGCTTTGTCACTACTTTCCTGCTGCTTGCTTGTCTGCTACAAGAATATATTCTTTAGCCAATGTGACATTAGATCCCTCTTACTCTCTTCATTTTAATTTCCTCAGAGGCTCCCACAGTCCTCAGGAAAGAAGCTTTGATCCTCAATATGCTTAGGTAACTGCTTGTTAGAAACGATAACCTTTTTAACCTCTGCTATCTTTCGCTTCTCCAGCTTTATTTGGGGGTGGGTGTGTAGGCACTATTTTATGTGTCAGTCCTGCCCTTCATCCTCTACCCCTTAGAGTGAGTTGCACCCTTGAGTTCTTATGCTCTTAGTTCCAATGCTATCACCTCTAGTTATACCTTCCAGAAGCCCATGTCACAAGGGACCAGGTGTTCTGTCTCCCACAGAATATGTCACCAGCCTATAGTGCTGACCCCAAAGAATGCCAAAAGCATGCATGCTGGCTTGGCTTTCTCCACTCTAGTATAAAAATCTCTTGAAGAAAGTACTATGGATCATCCTTGTACTCATGACCTAGGACAGAGTCTAGCAAATGTGTGGCATCCGTGTAAATGAATGTGTGAATGACTGAGGAGGACATAAGTTACCTTTGAACAGATGAGGGAAAACATGCAACGGGAGGAGGCTGTGGTGACCCAGTTAGGCATTTAGCATTTATACTCTCCCTGCTGCCCATGGTTTCTTTGTTGTTGTTGCTATTACCTTTCTTGAGAGTAGATGGAGTGGGATAAATGCATAGCCCTAGAGCTACGAGCCAAGTAACTTATTCTTCTTTAGGGAATATTCTATTTCTCAGTAAAGAGGGCCTGGTGTCTACCTGCCCAATTAGCTCATTATGAATAAGTAGTACGTAGGTGTCATGATGTGCACGTTCTTACTGCCCTCAGCTTTTGGAGGAGCAGGGGACTTCGGAAGACTTTTACTAGCACCAAAAGTCAACGTGGAAAACCAAAATTTTATCCATTAACTAAAATCCTTTATGAACACTGTGTGTGCAAAGGTGCTAGATAGTCACTTTTGACATTTCTAAACAATTTATTCCAGGCGCTTCTAAAACAAGATGAAAATATTTGATTCACTAGTAGATGCCTGAACTTAATGATAATATGTAGCTATTAAGGTAAAATATTAAGAGTTTACACATATCTCAACAAGGTGGCAATAAAAGAATAAAGCTTTGATCAGTCATCCAGATGCTATTAACATTAAAATCTAGGTAAGTATGGTTTTAAAAAGGAAGAAAAATGTATACAGTAAGATCTGTGATGATGGAAAATAAAGATAATTCTGCACAGCGGTAATTACAACTTTTCTTCTATTGGGCTTTCTTTTCTTTCTGGTTCCCAGCAGGCTAATCTAAAACATTCCAGAATTTTTATGCATGTTTCTTTTCACCTAATGAGAGCAAAATGCACAGTTCCCATCTGCAAGTAAAAGGTGGAAAGCAGGTTGATCACCACAGAAGAAGAAACACAGACAGGTACTTTTTGAATGGCATGACACTTAGATGACAGTGAATCTTAATTGAGTAGGATCAGTTGTTTGAATGATGAGGTCACAGTGGAAAATAAAGTAAGCAAGAGATGGAGAAGCTCTACCTCACCACACTGAGGCTCTGTATATGAGTAGGAAGAAGTGGGGTCAAGTGTCTACTATAGACAATTGCTCAAAAAGTCATTTAGTATTCTCTGAACTACAATGACTAGACTACTTACATGGCAGGTTAAGTGTGTGACTAACATGTACCTATCAGAACCTCACTCTGTGCGGCTGGGAAGATAGCTCAGCTGGTAACGTACTTGCCATGGAAGCATGAGGATCTGAGTTTGATCTCCAATACACATATTAAATTCTAAGTGTGATGGTACATCTCAGCTCTGAGGAAGCAGAGACAGGAAGTGCCACAGGGATTGCTGGTTGGCCAGCATGGCCAATTTGGTGATTCCAGATCCAAGTGAGACCCTGTCCCCAAATCCAAGGGAAATGCTTCCTGAGGAACAATATCCAAGTTGATCTCCGGTCTCTAAATTCACATGCATACAAGAACAACCATACATAGCCATACCTCCTAACCTCTAACACACACACACATACACACACACACCAGTTGAGACAGCTATTCTGAGTTTACTTGGCTATGAAAGAGAGCTCCTAAGTAAGTCCCTAATTGTTCATCTAGTGAATGGAGGAACAGGACAAAAATCCAGGTTTTGGTTCCAGTAGTAACACGTCTGAGGGTAGGAACATAAAGAGTAAGGTCCTAGGCTAGCTGCAGAGGTCAAAGCAAAGGCAAACAAGACATAGGGAATTGGAGCCAACTTTTAGCACAGTGTAAGAAGAGAAATATCCGGGAGGTGGAGGATTTAAATGAATAACTAGAGGCAGGAGAGAGTCCCCCATAGCTGAAGGAAGACTCGCAAAGCTAGACTCTTTGGCAGTTAAGAGTTGAAGGTAAACTTGTCGATGGGCATCAAAGAAGACAAAGATAGACATGTAGCACAGCAAATTGGCCCTCGCATGGCCTTGAGAAAAGGAAATGCGACTCAAGACATGCTACGTAGGTGTTTCTTTCTTTACTCCTTTATCAAATGTGGAAGAGGTAGAGAAAATATGTGAAAGAAAAATTAACCTCTCTCTCTTGGAAGAATCTATCAGTTTGGGGTGTAAAAGGAGGAATTTAGGATAGAAGCAAAGCCATATGCTATGTATGTGATACTGTGACATCTATGGGAACTGGGCCAGGGTCTTGGCATCTGTTTACAAGTGTTGTCTGACCCTTTTCCCCTCCTATTCTCACTTCCTCATCCCACTATTGTACTTTTGTTATTACTTCCTAAGAAATGCAACAAATTCCATCAGAATTTTTTCAGAAATCTCATATAAAGTCCTCACTGGATTATGCTCAAATTTAAACCTTCCTTTTGAATAGGATTAATGTACCCAAGGACACTGGTCACCTTTCTACACTGTCTTAAATGACAGCTGCCATATTCTCTGGAGAAACAGCACCTTCCCGGGGCACAGTTTGTTCCTATCAGATATTCACCCTCAGTCCCAGAATGAACCAGTTCAATGAGGCTCGGTTCCTGTCCCTATGGAATGGATGACCATGGGAATGAAATCTTCAGCATGGACCAAACACAACAGACAGATGCTAACTCCTCTTCTGGATCCTCCAGAGAGAAGCATTTGTAGCTTTGCAGTCTTTTCTCTTCTCTTCTTTCTTTCTCTCTCTCTCTCTCTCTTTCTTCCCCTCCCTCCCTTTCCTGTCTTTTCTGCTGAAGTCAGAAGAGGAAGATTATTCTCTCAAGCAGCTTTCTGCTGCCATCTTAGGAAGCTGGGAATTCTCCAGAAGGTCATGGATAAGGCCTATTGCCAACATCATCTCTGTTCTGCCATCAGCCAGCACAGCTTACTGAGGGAAAGGTAGTGACTGACACAGAGAGAACTCTGCCCATAGTTTGTAAGGTGCATTCCCTCACAGTTTAAGGAAGAATATGGACATTTTAATAGGGAACTATTTGCTAATGTCAGTAGTCATCTCTTCGCTTACCTGGTCCTTGCTGTGTCTGAAACGATGCTTTGCTGTGTCATCTTAGTCACATGGCACAGCAGCCCTATGACACAGGCCGGAATGGAGGGTTTACTGTAATAAGGACAAGGAGCCTGTGATAGTGAAAGAGGCAGGGAAACGTGTATTATTGACTACTAACCCATAGAGGTGATTCTTGTCCTGGCTTAGCTGAAAAGAAAATAGAGGCAGAGCCTCAAGCTCAAAGAACTGGGACTGTAGCATTCTTGTAGGACTTTGTATACAATTGCTTGAATCTTTGTGGATTGGCTCCCTCATAAAAAGAAAAAAAATATCAAGTTTGGTCTGGAAATGAGCTGAGATTCTGGACAGACTCCAGTCTGAGCATAAAAGAGAAGCAGCTCACAGGAGTTTAAAGTTCCTGGTGAGAAGGATGAAATCCACAAAGTCTCAACTGAGGTTCAAAGGAGTGTCATGTTGCTGACTAACCCTACTGTAAACTCACAAGTCATCCAGTGCAGTCGTCAAGGTTCAAAGGAGCGTGTGCTGTTCACTAGCCTTCGTATAAACTCACAAGTCATCCTTTGCAATCTATACTGCCCCTTGCTGCTTCAACCAGCACTAGAGGTTTGGATCTGGCTAACGTGCTAGCAACTGCAGACTACCAAGGAATTTCTAACATCCTGAGAGCTGGTGCCTGCAGAAGAGTGTGGGGGAGGGGGCCCTAGAAGTTTCCACCATCAAGCTACTAGGCTAAGCACAGGTCTGTGTAATTAAGTAGTGGGCAGCACATGCTATACTTAGCTTTTAAACACTTGTAAAGTCCTCTTCATTCATTTATCTTACTTGTCACTGACAAGCTCCTCAAGGACTGTAACAGTATGCAGAGCATGAAGAGCCTGGGTAAACAACACATATTTTATGTGGAATCTAAACTGTTTCAAACCAGAGAGTCAATAGAGGGTCCCAGAAAGAGCCAAGGCTCTTCTACTGAACTATAGAGGGTTCGCGCTAGGTCTGTTTTGAGTTTTTCTACAAAGTAGACTGTGAGTTCAAATCTCAATTAAAAAAAAAAACTGAATATAAAAAAGAGAGAGGAAAAAAAAGTCGGAAAGAAAGGAGAACAGGAGACAGGAGAGAATGAAAGATAGTGAAAAGAAAGGAGGGAAGAGAGAGGGCACAAGAGGTACTAAGGAAGGAAAGTGAAAAAGGAAGAGTTAGTGAGGAATGGGGAAGGGGAGAAGAAAAGTAGTAGAGAATGGAGGGAGGAAAAATGGTAATGGTATTTGTAAGTTTTATGACTTAAATTAGTGCTGATGAAGAAGGTTGAGACCTTCATTCAGTGCATAAGTTAGCAAATACTTGTCCTCACTGGCTGAGATCTGCCCCACCAGGCCATCTCCATCCGGGGATGAAAGCCAAAGGAGGCCCTCAGGGCCTGGAATAACTGAAGTGACCAAGCCACTGGGCACCAATAAGAATGCATCGGGGCCCCTTGAGAATGCATAATTAGCGGTGTAGGACGGGACCAGGATAGTCTTCAATAAAAGAGGGAGATCTAGAGAAAGAAACAGCACCTACAGAGACTTCACAGAAGACTGGAGAGTCACAGGGAGCTGCATGTTTATTTCAAAATGCACCATAACAAACTATAACACACATCACGGAGAGAGTGTCTAAAGAAAGGACACCTTGGTGCTCAGAAGACACGGAGAAGGGGGTTCTCAAACTGACCGACACTTGAAAAATTCTCTTCAGAACAAGAGTACAGTTACAGTAGATGCTCTGGGCTGCTGACACTACAGCAGACATTCATAGCAGTCCATGGAAAGTGAACAAACCCAGAAGAACCTCTCTGTGTCAGAAGGACATCCTTCCATGCAAGGAGCCAATGCCATCTGGACCTGCTCCTAGTTCTGAAAGTGACCAGGCAGAAAGGCAAAACCTCAGACCTTCTCTGCACCTCGATCTTTGAGATCAAGCAATGACAACAGAAAAGGAAGAAAGACATGGTTAGCAAGGCAGTGCACACAGTAGTGGGGCTGCTGGCCATGCCAAGCACAGCCTGAGCCAGGGGGAGCTGATGAGTCAGGCCAAGGGAACCTGGCAGCCAGAAGACAGACAGAGAGAGAGAGAGAGACTCAGAAACTTAGAGAGAGAGAGACTTAGAGACATGGCTAGCGCCTTGGACAGGGAACAAATCACTCTCCCAGCTGGTGTCCAATTTGGGTAAGACAAGTGGAAGAAATGTAAACATCCTCATCCATTTTCTAATCAGTCAGAAGACAAATGGGAAGAAAGAATTCACAGCAAGGGTCCCAAATACCAAATCCCTGAGGAAAATACAAATGCCCCGAGGCATTTATCTTCCCCTGGTCGCTAGCCGGCTATATATATCCCTTCTTTCTGTTTGAACTGTGATATCCTTGCTGGCTTTATATGGCATACTGCAAACCCACCTTGACCAAGGCTGAGTTAGTCCTAGGTGGCAGGAGAGTCTGCTTCACTACTCCACTCAGGACGCATCTTTGTGGGTCCCTTACAGATGGTCAAACAAGACAGCTCATCACTTGCAGGTCTCACAGGCTCACCCTAGCTGACACCCCTCTAGCACACAAGCATGGAATGTCATCTGTAGCCATCACATCTCCTCGTCTTACCACGTTGAACCAGAAGCAAGGTCCAGGCTTATGGATCTAACAGAAATCCAATTTCCAGAAGGGATGAAATGACATTCTACTCCCAACATGTTCATTTTCCTCACCAACATATCCGTCAAATGAGTACATTAAATGAGTACATTAATGAGTACATTAAATGAGTACATTAATTTACATCCGTCAAATGAGTACATTAAAAGATAATTTCTTTTAGTTACCTCTTTAAAACAGAAATCCCAAGTACTGGCTTTTTATAGCCCTGCAATTGAAAAGGCACAAGCCCAAAGCTTAGACTTACACAAAAAAATAAATATTCAAGTGCATACATGATACATGCATGCTCACAGACATGGGGAAAGCTGACTGGAGAATGGAGGGAAGTCTTCTTGAAGATTCTAGAGAATTTGAAGTTCTCAAATCTTATGCATGCCCCTGGAGACTTTCCAGAAGATAAAGTTATTAAATGTTACTGGTTGGCTATACTTTTAAGTGAGAAACTCAGTTCACTATGGTCTAGAGGAGAGGCCAAGGCTTCCAGATGGTGAAAGTTAAACCATCATTGACAGAATCAGGACTGAGCCAAAGACTCTTCTCTGTAGGCCCCACACTGCTTCTATCTGCCTTCCTACCTCTTTGCAAGTGAGGGCAAGTCTACCTGCCTAAAGCCTATAATAGCATAGGCCCACTGGAAGACAAGCGTGTGTTCTGAGTACTGTACTTGAATTCTGATTCTATTCCCACAGTCTGGATGGTATTAACCATCCAATCTCTTAATATGGATGGTTACAGACTGGTTAAAGACTTTTCCTTTTTCTTTGAAATATGAGGCTTAGCTTTTTAACTGCAGTATTGATTTAGATTTCTAATTGTCTTTTTTTTTAACACCCATACGTTTTTATATTATATAAGTCACATAGTCGAGTAGCAATAGTAAGCAGGGCCAGAAGCTGGTTAAAAACAAAAACAAAAACAAACAGGCAAACAAAAACAAAAAGAAGAAACCCCTAATATCTACTCCTGATACTGACATTTCTTGGTTACTATTTCTAGAAATGTTGGCTTAATTCAAGCAGACATGCATATATCCACAGCCTGTAGAATAAAATGTCAAGGAAATAAGAGTATTTGGGAGACGGCTCACTTGCTACATAAAATGGAGGATCTGAGTTCAGACTCCAGCAGCCACAGACACACTGGGCACAGGCTTGTGTGCACCTGTCTGCCAGCACTGGCAGACAGAAGCAAGAGGATCCTGGGAGCTTGCTGATGAGCCTGGCTGACTGAAAACAGAGCAACTGCCTCACGAGCGGAAGGCATAGAGTGATAGGGCCGGGCACCTGGCGACTTCCGGCACACCAGCGCAAAAGTGTGCACACATGTTTACACCACACACATTATAAATAAAGCAAACAATTAGTGACTGCAAATGACCACTATGTCTCCCTGGTGCGGCCTTGACGTTAGGATGGAGACTCTGGGAGGCCAGGGATCTTCATTTTTTTTTAGGGGATAATTCAAAGATCCCAAGTGATTGGCTGCTTTATAGTAGACACACAGTAAACCCCAAAAGAACGAGTCACTTATGGACATCTGGATGGTGTTCAGCTGTCCTTTTGCCCGTAATGCTTCAAAGAATACGCTGGCAAGGAAACAGCTTGCCTACTGACATGAGTTTGTTCTCAGCAAGGATGGATGCTTCAACGTACCACAGCTGTCTCCATAATATGTTAGGAAAAGAGAGATTCAAGCGATATCCCTGGAATAGAATATAAACATTTTAAACTTGGAAAGATATCACCAAATTCAACATTTAGTCTGTACCTCTTTCCCTGCAATGAGCTTATATGAACTTTCTTCAAACCTTTCCATCTTCAAATATCTTGTAGGTAAGAAAGTGCCCTGCAGGTATATCTCCCTAATGCAGTTTAAACTGGAAATTTCCTGATTCTCTTGGTGGCCATTACTATTTCATTAGCTATAAGATGTCTTTGTGTGTTCTTTTTCACTTTTGGGTCATTTAGAGGAGACTTTCTTACTTTTTAACGAGAAGAGTTGTATATGTTAAAGACATTAGTGGGGACTGATTTCAGAAAGAGCAGACCAGAAGTAAGGTGGGAAAGGCATGTCAGGATAGGCATTCGGGAGCATGCAAGGGGAGTAAGCTCTGAGGATGGCCAAGTTCTGATTACTGGGATACATTAGTGTCTGACAGGGTCACTTGTGAGGGTAGAATCAGGGAGGCATCAACTTGCTGGTAAGCCAGAGTATAGCTAACCCCCTTCTCTTTATGCTGTACCCAGGATGGGTGGTAGTTATTGGTGGACTATTGGGAGTTCTGGAAATATAACATATATTATAAGATATTTTATATATCATATATAATATCTTATAATATATAAAATTACATATAATATATAGGATATTATATATCGTATATAAATTCTCTGAAAAATACTTTTGGGTTCTGACAAAGTCTAGTTCACCCATGAGGGTGTCCTGTGCATATAAATGCCACCCACTACATATGTATTGGGAGAGAGAGTATAGTCCAAACTTTTCCCCAGGTGAGATTTTCTATTTGTAGTAGCTTTGGATAGTGACCTTGTACCTTACATTGCCATCAGAGATGGTAAACTCAGCACCTCAGGGGACAACGATTTAAATATGATGCCTTCAGACCTTGCTTTTACTCAGGTGGTCATTGCTAAATACTTAGATTTCAAGGTTACATTTTCTCCTTTATTCTCTTTTATATGATATGAATATTTAATGCATGTCAGCAAATCATACATGAAATTATAATGATTTCTCTATAAAAACACAAAAAATAATGAGACAGAAATTGTTTCTGAAATTATAAAATGCTATGGAAATCATTTCAGTTCTGGGGAAAACAGGCTTTTGATTTTGGGGAGAGATGGAGAAGCTTAACTTTTGGGGACTCAGGTTCCTGGTGTGTGGTGAACTGAGACAACACAGCATTAAAAGAAGGCCCCTGACTAACTGGCCACAGCCACACCCTTTTTTCTCTCCTCCTCTCCTGCTTCAAATTCTGATGTCTCTTAGCAACCAGCATCACCAATATTTTTGTAGTTTAGCAAAATAAATCGACTTCCTCCAGGAGGTCTCAGAAATCTGGATCCATTCAAATACTAAGGAATTCCTACTTCACAACTGTAAGGAGAGGCATGGCTGCAGATATGCACACACAGCTGGCTAGAAAAGGAAATGTTCCCAAGTCCATGTTAGGCTCTGAACTAAGGCTCCAGTGCCAAATTCAAATCCTCCCCCAAGAGCTCAGGGGACCTCAGCTGGATCAAGTCACTGTCCAACTGAATTTAGCATTCTAGGCCAGAGATCAGGACTATCTCTTTGCAGGGTCTTTTCAAGTTGAGAGTACAGCTCCAAGATCAGGAAGTGTCAGGAAGTGTACAACACTCTAGTAACATATAGGCTAAAGTCATGCAAAAAATATTTGCCTCATTCCCACACAGTCAACTGGGTAATTATATAGGAGCTTGGACATTAAGGACCCAGACACAAAGGGCTGGGTTAAAAGTGTAATTACAGCTCAGAAGCAGCATGTGCCCGGAGACGTTATACTACAAAACAACAACAAAGGAAACACATACAAAAGTCAAGTGGTGCATTAGGGTCCCCCCTTTACTATTTGTGGAAAAAAGTCCCATTAAAGAATAATGCACCATAATGACTATTCAGAAGCAGACAGGAGTTGGAAACTGTTAATAAACTAGGTCTTTAGCTCTCCAGCATTTTAAGGTTAATGGACCAAAGTTCTCTCTGACTCTGAACACTTTATTTGACATTTGTCCCACGGAGAAAAATCCTTCAGATACCCACATCTTATAACCGCATACTAAAGGAAGCTATTGTTTTATTCTGGGGGTGGCTGGGTGGAGATGCTTTAACAAAAGAGCCAAACCATACCCAGTTGACTTCTATAAAGTTTCTACACAATGAGAACATGCCCTGGGTGGTGTCTAAGATTCAGCAGACTCTCATGAGCTGAAATGACCCTACCATCTCAGGAGACATTTTATCATTAATTGAAAATTCTGGTTCCAAGCTTGCTGTGTGTTGACAGTTTTCACATAACACTCCTACTTGAGAGAGCACAGAAATTCCCCATTGTCCTGTGCATCAGCTAGAAATGGCTCAGTTGTTGGGCAGGGTCAACTGTCTCTCTCTAAACTACCTACCTCCTTCCAACTTCCTCCACAGAAACTCTCTCGAAGATGGAAGATAGTCTGTCCCTAATTGCAAACATTTACAGAATCAGCTCTACCCTGGGGCTTCTGGGTCAGGAATAGACCCTCTCCACAAAACCAGCCTCTTCAACATCATCATAGCTGGGCTCAAGATGTACTCTATTAAGAAAATTGCTGTAGCTAGGAGTATCCTGGTGAATTAAGAGAGCTACAAGTCCTGAGCTTCCATGGTAGTTGTACTCTGGTAGCCTACTGGGAGATACTGAGACTCTGATTCAGTTCTGATTACAATTATTCTTTATCTGTCTGTGTACCAGATCAAACCTGAGAGGCACCCCATCAAGCCTGAGAGAAGCTGAAATTCAAAACCACTGTGCTCAGTATGTCTCTCTCCCCCCTTTCAAATTCGCATACTCCCTCCTCAGCAACCCCTCTCTGAGGGTATTAAAGTTTCTTAATCCTAAAGATGTTGGGTCTGAAAACTTGCATGAACATGGACCAATCCTGACCTGAATAAATGTGTGGTGGCTTCTGTTTGGTTTATTCTAGAATTAGCTTAATTCTTTTGCATTTCTCCAGTGTAAAGAGATATCCTAGTATCTTACCAAAATTCAAGAGAATGTTATATTTTTCTAAAATGAAACTTTGGCTGTCTTTTGCTTTCTTTGAGCTTGACTTTAAAGAAAACAACAAATGAAAAAAAATATGTAAGTGAGAACTAAGAATCTGCTCCCAGTGTCTTTAAGTGAGAATCATGGTCCATCAACCAGTAGGCCATGCATAGACGGGAAGAGGTGCTGTGCATGGGTGTTTTGATTCTTATTCTGGGTTCTGGGGAACCTTCAACAGCAATGGGTCTCTGTAGGAACTGGTTTTGCTTTTAGGTTCCATTTTCACAAGGAGACAGGAAGATAATTTGGAGTTCTGTTGTTAGGAGAAGCCGAAGAACAGGTACAGCTAGAAGGCTCCCTGTGACCACTCTCCAGACAAGCAGGGATGAAGACTGTAGGTTCTCCCAAGAGGATCCCTCACTCTCTAAATCTACAAAGCCACTCTGCTAAAGCAAAGTATAAGTTACAATCATGAATTCAACAATCCAATTCCAATAACTGTGCACCCACAACACCAAGCGATCCAGTAAGCCCCAAACCCAGACAGAGCCATCAAATTTGATAGATTCCCATGCATTAAGAATGACTGACCACTGAACTACGTGAGATGCGGATCAAAGAAAAAGGAGAGGGATAATTTCTTCCGCCCAAGCAATTTAAAATGCTCAACAGTGGTTTTCAGTATGCAACTGTCTGCGGCCAAAAGAGAAGAACCCATTTCTAAGCATTTTTTTTTTTTTTTGGTGGACTCAACACCAGGAGTCAAAATGATAGGATGTGCCTGAGGGGATGCTTAAGCAGATGACCTGGTTCAGGAGAATAGAATGCCTGGCTTACAGCCAGCTTCGGTCCTTTCCTTGGAAGACAGAAGACCGAGTTTAGTAGGCCCCTCTGTCTGCTCCTGGCGGACTTTGTCTGTGTTCAGTTGAGTTGCCATTAAGTTGACTTGCCACAAAGCCTTCAAATACTTTCCTCAGAGAAGCTGTAGCTTTCTGCTTTCTCCACTCTTTTGGTCTTTGGTCAGAACATTAATAGTTTCTCAACAGCATGGTTTGAATTTTTTTTTTTTTAAGTGGGAAGAAATTTCAAAACTCAGATATCCTGGTTCATCTCAAAGACTATGCTCTCAGCCACAGCCTGATACTTTCCTCCTGTGGGGGTGAGCCATAGTTGGCTGTGATTCATCTGTTTCCACCAGCTAACAATAAAAAATTATGTCCCATTCTAAAGAAACAAAAGAAAAATTAGAGTGGAGCTGTGTATTTCCTTTCCTGTCCCCAAAGAGAATCTGAAGAATGGATTCAATATGCCAAATTAAGCCATGAGAACTTATCCATATCTAATAGGGGTTAGCAAATATTGTAGCACTGAATGTGCCTTCAACTTAATTTATATACTCCGGGTTTAGCATGGTCTCATTGCAGTCCTGACTGAGGAGCTTTTGTCACTGTGTCCTCAGCGAATCCTGATCATACGTATGACAAGCTGGAGGCTTCTCCTTTACACAGCAGTAACACCCATGATCCAGAACTGGTAACTGACTTTGAGGAACTACCTACCACAGTGGGAAGCATGGCCATTTCCTTGCAAGTCCAAGCAAATTGTTCTGGATGCAGAAGGCTTGATGTTGGAATCCAGTTTGTCTCTGGCCAAAGTGATGTGTCCACCTGCAGCTTGGAGGACTCTAGAAGCAATTCTAAATCACATAATTGGAGCGGGAAAGATTAAAGCTCCTAAACTTTGGGCTTGCGGCTCTGGTTGGGTCTGATCCACTCCATTTCTTATCTAGACTTGCCAAAAGCACAAAGAGACAACTGGGACGTTTGCTCATAGTATCTGCTATTAAGATAAATCAGAAACACTTAAGTGTCCCAGCTTCATAAAAAATAATCCCTTAGAGATACCACTTCACTCTCCAAAATAGCAACTCCTTGCTCCCCTGCTGCACCAAGAGTTGCATCACTAGAAAGCTCAGGAACGCAAGGCTCTTCCTGCAAGCCAAGTCCCAGCTCATGAAGCCTCAGAAAGCCCTGGCTTACAGGCCTTTTGTTGCCTGGACATGTATGATCAGGGACAGGAAATGAACATCCCTTTTCCAGAAGGAAAAGGCCCATCCCCATCTGGGTTATTAAAAACAAACAAATAAGCAAACAAACAAACAAAAAAAAACAGTATGTGTTTTCTTTGCTTCATGTATGTTAATTTTGATAATTCATGGTCTGGTACCCCCAAAAGTAAAATAGATGGCTCTATTTATGAATGCTTATACTTAAATTCCTCCTTGGTCAGAGATCCATCAAGTGAACTTTGGCTTCTATTGAGAGACTCAGTACAAACTGGGATTATCATTCCTACAAGTACAGCATTTTATTCCATGGAAGCACACAGCAGCTCCATCTTTATGTTTCAAACTAAGACCAACACCCCACCTATCTGTAGAGTCCTCGTAGCTGGTAAGAATCGTGTCCCACAGTAAAAGTTTTAAATAATGTTTCTCTGTGAGGCAGGCAGCAAACAATAGACCCATTCTATAGGGAGGCAAGGTGATTTGCTCACTCTCATCCAGTTAGCAAGTGGAGATGAGTCCAGATTACATATGCCAATGGAGAAAGCTTTGGATCCTTCCTATTCCCAACTATCACTGAAATCTAGATTCCTTGAAGATTGCTTTTAAGGAAGATGCAACTGAATTCTGGTATGAAAGAAAAGAAGTGGTGAGCTTACAGAAGTCCCTTCATACAGAATAGCTGCACTGACATACCAGAACTATGACCCGCTTTACCCTCCTGCCAATTGGGCAAGGCAATGTTAATATCTCCTCTTTCAATTTCTGTGAGGACTGCAATAAGTTAAACAGAAAGACACCATTCTCCCTGGCATATTGTCTACTTGGGAAATGTTAGTTTTGCTAGTAGTCTGCGGGACGATCCTTCCTACTCAAGTGGGAGCTCCATGGAAGCAAACACTGCCCCTTGCCTGGGAACCCTCAAAGTCACAGTCATCTGCCAGGTGCCCCACATGTTCTGAGAGTTCAAATGATATTAGATCACCAAAGCTCTGAGAATCTGGGAGCTTGGTGAATTCACCCTCTTCGCCATACAGACAAACATAGAGTCCTGAGAGACAAGTAAAATGCACTCTCCAAGTTTCTCAGAGTCCTGGGGTCAGAACTGGACTAGAGCCCTACCTCCCAGCTCCACTCTTAGATCTTGAACCTTCTATGTCTGCCAGGACCTTCTTGGTGAGGTCACCTATCTTGTTTCACTGAAACTTTTTTTTTAAAGAAAGATTTATTTCTATTATTTTAATTATGTGTATGTAGGGGGTATGAGCACATGAATGCAAGTGTCCACAGAGGCCAGAGGCGTGAGAACCCCCTCGGGCTGGGGTACGGGAAGTTCTAAGCTCCCTGATGTGGGCGCTGAGAACTGAGCTCCAGTCCTCAGGAAGTGTGCTCTTAACCACTGGCCGATCTCATCAGCCCCTCACTGAAACTTTTAAAAAGCCAGCCCCAGAACCACGAGCCCAGGAAGCCTGACAGCAGGCATTGTCTGGCCTTGTGACCCCTAGGACTCCCTTTTTCTCCAGTACAAGAAGGAGAAGGCAGAGTTGATGGCTGGTCAGCAAGCTGTGTTTGTAATTCTAAGGGTGGTTGCCCACGAGAAAGAGGAAGTAAAGTGGCCACAGGACAAGCAGTTAAAAGAGGTTTCTGGACACATTAGCATAGCCCTGTACTTTGGCCTTCTGAGGTGCTACTCTTGTGAATTCTCATTGTTTTCTGGAAAGAAAGCTTTCCCTCTTATCTGAACTTGTAACCTTTCACACAGTTCCATTCCTAGACCGTGTCAAGGGTCACTAGGATGCAGACTTGGCTGCTTCTGTCCAAAAGGCATTTCCTAAGGACCATATTAGGACAGAGATAAGATAGCAGAGTTTGGGTTGTTGTGCACATTAAAAAACAAAACACAAACAAACAAACAAAATCCCAAATCTCATTTAAACAGTGGTGTGGTAGGGTTCTGGCTCCCCCACCTTGTCAGTTTAGTAACTGCACTCAGGGAGTAGACTGAAGAACAGACTCAAGCCTTCTGGCTGAGCTTATTCACTGACTGCTCCCTCCCTGTACTGTGCTCCCTGAGTGCTCCTTCCCCACACAATGCTCCACGTGGAGTACCCTTTCTTTTACATACGTTTTCCTTCAGCGTATCTTTTTTTCAGGGATTTCCCACCCTGAAGTTCTTCAGAGAATATCACCATTATTTTTTTTCCCACTGCACTAGCCATTATTCCACATCTCATATGTTTGATATGTATAGGTTGTCTCTCTTTTGTCCCCACCACTAGAGGTCAAACTCCCTCAGATCAGGAGTTTTACTTGTTTTGCTCACTGTGGCATCCCCATAGAGCAGTCCCAGGAACATGGTACATGCTCAATTAATATTTGCTTGCTTTCCCACACCTGACCCCCTGAAACCCTCCCACTGCCATGAGCTCTCTTAGCTCTCTGGACACTGGAAGAACCCAGGGTAGTATCCTGCTCACAGTGGTTAAGAGCATGTGCTTAGAACAGAGCTCGACAGCGTTACAGTAAGCAGTTGCCTGTTGGTTAAGCATTAGCAGGTGTATTTGTAGGAGAGAGCTACTTTTCAGTTCTCTAAAATCCTCAGTAAGCAACCCTCACTTCAGTAGTTCAGCTTTGGGGCAACAATCATAAGGGAAACAATTTTAAAATGCTACATATCCAAATGTTCATTATAGTATGATTATAAAAGTACAAACTAGGAACAAATTAAAATCCCAAGTGTATGGGAATGATAACAATTAATCTGCTTTTGATGGCTTTCAGGGACTCAGGGAACAACAATACAAATGTATAAAGAGATAAGGGAAATCTTCATTCTTCAATGTGTCACGTATTCGTTCAAATGTGTACAGACAATGGAATGTAGGAAACTGTAAGTATTACTGACAAGTACTTTGAGTGCTGGCATTATGAGTGACATGGGATTTTTTTTCTTTAAATTTTAAATTTTTTTTCTTATGAGTATTATTTCTATATCAAAATATGTAATTATATGCTTTCTACCATGGAAAAGTTCATACAGGTACGGCTATAGAGTTAAACCATGATTAAATTTTAACATAGCCTCTGATCAGTAAAAATTATCAAACATGGGTGAGCCTGAAACTTTTAAATTTGCTTTTCAACTTATTGTAGAAAAATAATACAAAACAAAACAACAACAAATCCAGCCAGAAACACAATCTGCATCTTCTCAAGATGGAAGTAAGTGAGTAGAAAGAGAACTGAACTGCAACTCCACATGCAATTCTGTGTTCGGTGTCTGTTCGTAATTGTGTGTATGAAGCCCAGGACAGCAAAAATGGTTTACAGACCAATGAAGGTTTGGCGGCAGGAGTGTGACTTGAACACAGTTACTGTGGAGATGAAGCACAAAGCCAATGAAAAAGCTTTTCATCCATTTTGAAGTTCAGCCTCAGGAGCACACAAGGGCAGGAAGTTGTTGGTTTGTTTTTTTTTTTTTTTCATTCATTTTAAATGATAAGGTGAAGACAGCCTGAAAGGACTTTTAATTACGAAGAGCAGGGGTTTGTAGGGAGGGAGCAACAGGGAGTAGGAGAGGGAGAGGGACGGCAGAGGGAGGGAAGGGAGAGGGAGAGAGGGAGAAAGAGAGAGAGAGAGAGAGGGATTTCAGGATCAGGAGAAACATGTTTTTAAAAATATGTCAAATGATAAAATAGAAAGCGGAAAATAACAAGAAAAAGATCTTCCAAGCCATTGCATCAAGGCCCAAACCCTGAGGGCTATGGGCAGGCATGTACCAGCATCCCAGGAATCCAAGCACTCCCTTTGGGAAGGGGTCTGGTGAAACAGGAAGCAATATACCATCCTCTATAGCCTGCACAGGGAAGTCTCAGATCACCAGGGGCCAGTTGGAGCCAGAGGAGAATTCGTGCTAAGAGCCACAGAATGAGCAGTCCATTTCGTCTACTGATTCTCATTCAGAAGGCAAACAGGATAGACACCAAAAGTGGCGAAAGACAGGGAACAGGATGGGAGCCTACCACAGATGTCCTCTGAAAGACTTCACCCAGCAGGGGGCCAAAGCAGGTGCAGACACCCACAGCAAAACTTTGAGTAGAGTACAGGGAGTCTTATGGAAGGGTGGGGGGATAGAAGGACCCGGAGGGGACAGGAGTTCCACAAGGAGACCAACAAAGCCAAAAATATCTGGCTCCTGAAGAGATTGATGCATCAACAAAGGACCATGCAACAGAGAGGATCTAGACCCCCTGCTCAGATGTAGCCCATAGGCAGCACAGTCTCCTTGTGAGTTCCCTAGTAAGGGGAACAGGGGCTGTCTCTGACAATAACTTAGTTGCCTGCTCTTTGATCATTCCCCCCTGGTGAGGTGACCTTGCCAGGCCACAGAAGAAAAGCATCCAGGCAGTCCTGATGAGACTTGATAAGCTAGGGTCAAATAGTAGAGAAGGAGAACTCCCCTTTTCAGTGGACTAGGGGAGGGGGAGTGGGGGAGAGGGAGAGAGGGTGGGGCTGGGAGGAGATGAGGAAGGGGGCTACAATCAGGATATAAAGTGAATGAACTGTAAAAA
The DNA here is from genome assembly GCF_907164565.1 of Psammomys obesus. NCBI lineage: Eukaryota > Metazoa > Chordata > Mammalia > Rodentia > Muridae > Psammomys > Psammomys obesus. Next base: position 5,937,416 of record NW_026591918.1, on the reverse strand, counting down.
AATATTTTAAAATAATATATATTTTTTAAAAAGAGCCACAGAAAGAAACCTTTCTATGTTTCCTTTTTCTTCATCTTTCTCGCTCTCCTTCTTTACTCCCTTCCAATCCTTTCTTTCTTTCTTGCACCAGCTCCTGTGAAGAGAAGAATATACAGGAGTTTTGATTTGAGACCTACTTCTACCTTTCTCTAGAGCTGGCCTTGCACATTTCCAGGCCTTTGTCTCTGCATCTCTAGGTGGGTTATTAGCACCTGGTTTTCAAGGTTTCTGTGAGGATTAAATGAGGGTATATATTTAAAAATCCCTACTCCAGTAAGAATTCCAATTCAATTACTCCAGCCTAAAATATTCACATTAAAGCTATGATGAAGAGAATGGGCTCTGTAGACAATGTACTACATAAGCTCTGAAGCAATCTTACCCTAAGATCCACGAGTCAACACAATTTGACAGTTGGATTCCTTCTCCTAAAAGCACAGGCACCTCGACAAACCTAGCACTCCTGATAGGGTCTCTTTCCCTTTATGGAGTGGTCTGGTGATTCAGGAACATCTTTAGAAAGTTCTCTGATCTGCGCTCTGCCCTGGTAGCTGACGTGCATTTGTTGGATACAGTAATGAAGAGGTTAAAGCTGAGGGGATTTCAAACATGTCTAATCCAATAAGAGGCTTGGTAAAACATGCGTTATCACTTAAAGAATAAATGTTTAAAAATAGAGCACAGATGTGCAATTTGAATGAGAGACAGAGAAAGAGAAAGAGAGAGGGAGAGGGAGAGGAGAGAGAAGGATAAAGCGTAGGGGAAAGAAGGGAAGGAGAGACAGCATGTGAGAGATCTTGGCATCTGGATGAAGTTCTCCATTCGGCCGTCTAAGCACGCTCTTCCAGTGTGTTCTACCAATACATAGGTACTATTTGGGGCTTCAGATATCTGAAGTAAAGTTGGCAAATTGCTCAGATCCAGTCTCCACACACATATTCTCTTCCGCTTATTCTCCTCATTAATATTTCATTTTTATTTTGCTTTTGAAACATATGGCTCAGACCATCCTGGAACTCATGATCCTTCCAATCCAACCCCCCCCCACACACACACACAAGTGTCCAGATTACAGAAGTATGCCACACACCCAGCTCCCTGCCTTTTCTAAAAGCAGGGTAGCGTGATGGTGAAGTTTTTCTCTTCAAGTTGTTCTACTGGAGAAAACCAAAAGTAAAAGCTAAAAGCATATATGTTAGTTCATTCTTTAACTATTATGTTAAACCCTTTGTTGTTGTGACAAATACCAGAGAGAAATGATTTTAAAAGAGGAAAGATTCAGTTGGCTCACCGTTTCAGGGTGTGCCTGTTGGCTGCACTGTTTCTGGCAAAGGGGTGAGTGGGGCAGAGCTGCTCTGCTCACAGGGACCAGGATGCAAACAGGACAACAGAGAAGAGGTTCATATTGAAGGGCAATCCTCATGTGACCTACTTTCTTCAAATAGGCTCTGGACTGAACTTCCTGATGGCCTCCTAACAGGCCACTACATTACAAAAGGCAGAGCCCTTGTTTTGCTGTCACCTCTCACCACTGCTGGCAGCTGGAGACCAAGCTTTTAACACACTAGACTTTTAAACGTGGGGCACCTCATAACCAAACACTATCAACTAGAATTACTTATTCTAGGAACCTTTGAACATAATGGAGAACAACCAAGTTAGATAGACATTTGTCCCAAAAGACAGGCTGTAGGCGTCCTTTCAGACAGCTCTGAGATTTCTGCTTCTGCAAGAAGTATTCTTTGACCCTGTGTCCTCCTGTCTTTTTAATGAGCCAACATCAATGTTACTGATGGTAGAAGCCATCAATGCACAATCAATGCTCAAGGTCGAAGTCAGTATCTCCATACCCAGAGTGCCAACATATGCAGAGGGGTGCCACCCATGCCTAGAAACACCAGCTAACACGTTTACAATGTGGTTTTTCTAATCACTAGAGTCCCTTTCATGATTTAGGAAGATGTCCTACTAAGAACTGAGAAATACATGGAAAAAACTTGATCCCCACAGTCTTTGAACATACTTAGAGTCAGACTGGTGGGCCAAATGGATTTCTTGAATGTTGGGGTTGAGGCATCAGCCTAGGATAAGGAACGTGTCCAGGCTAAGACAGTAGACCAGGATCCTGTTCAAGAACGGGATGTTAGCAAAAAAGGAATTTTTAGTTAACACCAGCTTTCACATTGTTAGAATCAGCCCACCTTTGACCTATGGAAAATAGATCAAGGTATGTTTTAAAGGGGGTTGCTGGAGCATAATTCAGATACACGCAGAGCACTTAAGTCAAAGATGGAGATGTGGTCACATCCTACTGGGGGACCAAGAACAACTTGACCCAATGAGAACGCTCGAACAACCAATGTGTCTGTATCATGGCAATTCGATCTGGAGTGGGTCTGTGATACCTTACAATGCTGGGATCAAATCAAGATTTTCTGGAACTTATCCAAGTACAACAAGAGGTTACTATGGGAGCCCTATTGCATGGGGCTCCACTATTTGCCATTTAATTGTGCCTTCCCCATGAACTATAATAGTCATCTACATACAATGCAAGAAAGGTTTAAGTGGACAATAGAGTTCCTTGGTCTCAATGGAAGGGGATAGACCTGGCTGATCAATGAGTTAATGCTGGCTCTCAACACGAATCTAGTCGTTTTCATATCTAGTGGTGACTAGCATCCCAGGCTCATGAATATCTCTCCTGGACACTTTGCAGGGTGGCCTCTGTCTCCTGCCATTCATGACCATACCTGCTTAGCCAATCCTTGAAGACAGTCCTGACTTTGAACCCAGAGGAGGCAGGGAGACTGAGTACTCTGTGATGGCCTGGCACGGCCATCCAAATGTTTAACAAGGCACTCCCTGCCAACTCTTTGGGAAACCCAGTGAATGAGTGGACCTGTCTTCTCCTCTAGTAGCTTCCTGTTCCCAACTGACCGGCGTATTTCCTGATGGCTCAGAGCAATGCCCAGATCTGGGAGGAAAGGAAAACAAAACTGAAGCATAATCTATCTCTCATCTCAGAAGTATTCTAACTGGTTCTGAGAAATAAGCTGGTTCTAATTTTCACTAAACAATGGTGTCTGGCCCTCATTTAAAAAGGCATTTTCATCAAGGATGTGCCTATCGGTGCTTCAGCAACAGGGAAGCATTTGGGAATAAGGCTTAGGGGGTAAGATTTAGATTTAAGCTTTCTTCAAAAACCCTTTAGCAGCAGGCAAATCCAATGGTTTCAGAATTAATTATTTTGAAGTCAGTCCTTTTTCAAGGGTAAAGGAAAGGGGTTGGGGGCTGGGACTTGATTCCAGACAGCAAAGACCAAAAGATAGTAATTTTTCATAATTTTTAGAACTCCCTAGAGGAAGAAAACACACACACACACACACACACACACACACACACACACACACACAACTTAATTCATTCCCAATTGAGAACCACTCCCAAAACTGCACAAATCTGGAAGCCAGATTTTTTTTTTTTTAAGGAGGGGCATAGCGTTAGAGGGGTATGCTTGTAAAGGAGTGGGAATGGGAGGAAAACACAAGTTAGTTTGACTCAAATGCCTCTTCTACTACACTATGTTTAATCTTTAATTTTATTTAAACACACACACACACACACACACACACACACACACACAAGAAGGTTAATCTGCATAGCTCTCTTACTTCTGGAAACAACCTAATGTCAACACTCAAGGAGCGTCATAAAGAGGCTTTCATTGTCAGGCATAGTTGGAATTTCTGAACTCACTGCATATCACCTCTGGATTTCCTGACAGCTGTTGAAGAGGAGTTAGTGTATTTCTCAGCAAATTGATTTATGAGACACTCCGAAGTTGCCAGAAATGGAACGGAGGGGTCCCTGACTAATGAAAATTCTCTGCTGCATCTGGGATCTGAGTGCCATTTGGCTCCAGAAGGATCCAAGACACTGGAAGGAATTAAAAGGAGAATAGGGTAATGAGATTCAGGAAAAGGCTCAAATTAGCCACCCTTTCCAAAGCTATGGACATGGGACAAAGCCTGACCAAGGGCTGATGATGTAGCAGGAAGGGAAGCGTGCCACTGCGAGCCCTAAAGCCCCATGTAGAGCTCAGGGTACTAGAGTGAGACTCACAAGGTGAATTATTGCCAAAGGGAAGGTGATACCACCAATGTCCCATTTGTTTAAAAGGTGCCTTGGTGGTTCTCTCACTCGTTCATACATTCATCAAGTGTTTGACAAAAGCCTACTATGAGCCTGGAATTGTACAGAGGCTAGAGATGAATACAGGTCATGTTCTCTTTTGGAGATCATAAACTAGCAGGGCAAAATTTCATTTTTACAAGGGTTCAGAAATAGATATATGCACAGTATAAATGTACAAATTGAAGGATGTGATCCAGCTGAGAAGGTTCCAGAAGGCTTACTTGAAGAAATGATTTGGCATTGACACTGAATGAAAGAGTAGGTAAAGGAAAGACAGGAAAGTGTTGCAGGCAAATAAAATGGCATGTGCAAGGCAGAGCGACCACTGGTCTCAGTTTTCCTTTATCCTGATGTCAAGTAGAGGCAAGCAAATGTTTCAGCAGTGAAGGCTGGAGGGTGGTGAGAACAAAGTGAGAGATCTTTACAGAAGGTTCTGGTCTGCTCACTGATATAAAGAATGGCTGGCCCAGCTACTCATACTCCAGGCCTAGATAAAACCACCTCAGAAGAAGGGGCACAACAGTCAGACTGCAAGCATAGTACAAAGGCTGAGAAAGTGAGAGGAGCATTCTGCCAAAGGGCCTTGCTCTAGCACTGGCTGAAAATCCTAGGAGATGTGACAGCCTGGTATGATTCTTCACTGGAGCTTTAATGAAAGTGGCGATGTTTCTAGACTGCAAGCCAACAGGGAATCCTCAGAGGCTGCAACAGTGGATGTTGGCATGCATATGTGGAGGGACTTAGCTCTGCGCTAGGGCCGTGCTCGTAGAGTCTACTTTGTGATTACTGACAATGTCTAGCCCAGAGCTGGCCTCTCTTAGCAGGCCTGGAGAGTCCTGCATAGCTCACTTCACCCCACACAGCTTGCTCCCACTACTGGCTGCCACTCTCTTGCTTCGGCAGCTCCCCTTTTGTTCACTCCCGGAAGCCTACTGGCTTGCCAGTGCTTCCCAAGTACTGTGTTTTATGCAGGCTGTCCGTTCCCTGTCACAGCCCTGCCTTGGGGTTCTGCAAGGCTCCTTCTCTCCTTGCTTTGCCTTTGCTCAAGGCTTTCCTTCCCATTTGCCCTAATTAATCTCTGGACCCAGTCCCTTCCCATTCTCCTGTTCTTCCTTACTCTGGTCTGTATTTTATTGATTGATTGATTGATTGATTGATTGATTGATTGATTGATTTACCCTGCAGTTCCTGATTTGGTTGTTTACTCCCTTTATTCAATGGTTAAAACTAAGTTCTGTAAGAAAGGTATCTTCACTAATTTTAGTCCTGAATAGATATTTCAAAATTGTCTAATACTCTAGGACACACTAAGTTCTCAGTAAACACTTGCCACATCAAACACCTAGAGGGAACCTGGTCTCACTAAGGAAGAAAGCCCTTCTCTCCTCCCTGAGATGAGGTACTGGAGTTGGCTTCCCTGGATGACATCTGTGAAGTGTGGGACTAACAGCCTGGGCCAGGTGAGGAGTACACTAGCTGTGGTTGCCTTTCTTGTAATTCCTAGGAGCACTAACGAAGGCCAGCCCTGTCACCGTGTTCAGCCTAGCAAGAGCTAAGTCATAGCGCTCCAGCAGCCTTGGAACCCAGCTCTGCACTGTAGGCAGGGTTGGATGCTAAGGCAGTGGTTACGCCATTTGTTGCTATCTTTCTCATATGGTAGGAAAATAGATGACTCCCCAGCACCTAGCAGAGGGCCTGGCATAAAGAAGATAAAATGACTGCTGAAGAGAGAGAGGAAAAAAGAAAGACATTAGAGAGAGAGAGAGTGAGAGAGAGACAGAGATGAACTTCACTGGTGCTTCCCATCAAGCATACCCACAACAAATGTTCCTTGAGTGCCCACTTTATGTTTAGTAAGACTCAATGACTGTGACGATTGATGAATGAACTCCACCGGTTCAGTCACCCAGGATTGGGCAGTGGACAGACTTTTTGGGAAAGACACACTGACTAATATGGTAGTTTGTATAACACGGTATATCTCACAAACCAGAAAGTATTGTTACCTACCTGCTCAGACACAGAGGTAGCCGTCCCTGACAGCCAAGAAATGAAAACAAGAGAGCTCTCAGCTCATCTTCCCTGGATGGTATCTATCTCCACAGGCTGCACCCACAAACCAAGCAAAGTTAGTGAGCATTATGGGCTGAGATTGGGATCTAGGGCTCTTGCCATGTCTGCTTGATGTTCTCCAAGGGCTTGAGAGTTTGGGGAAGGGGAATAGGAAGGCTAGGGGCCAGTATCTGTCTGCTCTCTCTACCGCACTTTAACAGTATGCTCTCTGTGCGCTGTGACTCCCATCTGTGTGCAGGACAATGGTGATAAAATAAAAACTCAACTGCCCCTGGGGACCAGTGGTGCTGATAATTAGTAGTTGTGGTAGCACGGGCAATAAAAGGAACAGATCACATGTATACATATAACATTTGTTATGTGCAGGGCACACACAAAGGACTTGGCAGGCCTTGTGCAGTATGCACAGTTTATTAGCCTGATACACAAACAAAGAAACTGAAGATCAGAGTGACATCTACAATCGTCCAGACACCTAGTCTAAAAGCCAGATTCAAAGGAAGCAATTCCAGACGGGATATTTTTGGTAAAATCCACATAAGACTGTACGGCCTAAGCAAACTGCCTGGCCTTTCTGGACATCACCTTCATCTCTCTAAGGGCATCACTCTCCCTTCTTTTCCAGTTACTGGGGGTTTGATGAGTGAATGCATGCAAAGATCTCAGATTCATTCCTAGTTCATGGTGGGAGCTCACAATGACTAGACATTACTTATGATGTAATCAAACTAGCTAAGGCTAAGAACTCCAGGATGGCATCATTTTGATATCTTACCTGGGTATTTAGGCAACTGCTTCAGGTTTATAAAGTGTAGGAACTTCACAATTTCTAGAAATACCCTTTTAATTGTCACACAGGATTTCTCCCTGCATGTGGAGGCTCTGTATGGGGCCATATAGCCATAAAGCCCAAGGCAGACTAACAGATGTGGGTCTTTGGGCTAAATAATTCTACACTCTTGAACCTGAGTTTTGGCCCCTTAAAAAGAGGAAATTCTGGCCCCTATGTGTAGAGTGGCTATGATGATTAAGAAAAAAAAAAATCTCTAAGGGACCCTGAACACAAAGCCCATACCACAACAAAAAAAGGGAGAGAAAACTGACTTTACAAGTAAATTAACAATTATTCTTAGATTCATAATCACTTGCAATGGCGGTACTTAAATGTATGATTTTTATCACTGTCTGTAGGTAGGACTGGAAGAAAGATTTCAAAGCTAAGTTTACCCACCCTACTCCTCCGTGTTCTTCTTCTTCATAAAAACCCTTCCAACTCTGCCTCAGTCTAGGTGGGGCCTAACTCACACAGTCCTGGATCTCCAAGCTGAACCTGTCTCAAGAATGAAGGCTCTGTACAGTTTCCCCCAGTTCTTACTGACACTGGAGAACACACTTTTTATAACCCTGAGAGAGAAAGAAAAACAGTTTAAAATGTCTTAGATGGCAAAATAGATGGTGATATGAAGAAAAAAACATGTACCTAAAAGATAGAAAGAAAAAACAAGCCCCAGGGAATTGGTAGTGACACTTCGACCCCCTCCATGGCTTGGCAGCCTGGCCAAGCTATTTGACCCTGAGTGGTGGCCACCAAGTTTGGAATCACTGGGGAAAAAGAAAATATAAGAAATGATACTGCAAAAACAAAATGAAGCTGTCTTACGTGGTACCAGACTTCGTAGCCACCAAGTCCTAGAAATCTGCACAAGAGGTGACAATCAAGATAAGAGAGTGGTTCTTCTGTGCTCCCACCCCCCTCAGTGGGGTGTGTTTCCTTATCAGCTGACTGACCTGAGACCTTTGGCTCATGTATGCATCGTAGCTGGACCCGTGGTACTTGGCCGTAAAATCTGGGCTGTAGCCAGCATCACAAGTGCACGGTACATTTGAGCACGGGGGCTGTTTCCTAGACCTATAAACCTGTGGGAGAAAGCTACAATGGTTAGGTGCAGGAGAGGAGGGTGCTGGGTGCTCAGGTAAGGTATTAGGGGGAAGCAAAGGATGCTCATCTTGACTTTCTGAGGCCAAGTGATTAGAAAACCCAGCGTAGAAGATGCATAGCCCCAAACAAAGAGGCCAGATAAAAGCCATTTCTGCGCCTGGGGGCCAGTGCTAGCAAGGCATGCTGCTCTGTAGAATGATCCCATGTCTGGCAGCAACCAAGACCCTCCCTCTGCAAGGAGAAGGAGCCCAGGCATGGCAGTGGTCTCTCTCTGTCTTTCAGCAAGGCAGTCCTATAGGAAATGGACTCAAATTCAAAGAATGCCTTTTCCTTCCTGAGGTGGGAACGAGTTGGCATTCTGCAGGGTGAGGATGCTTACTCCCAGGTACTGTGTTTAGGCCAGTGCATCTTAGCTTAGCTCATTCACGTGTCAATCCTAGGGCCTCAAATCCATGTAGAGACATGCCATTTGGAGAATTTCAGGGCCACAGGTTATAGTTGAGATGTGGCAGGCACCTTATGAGGTCACACACCACTGAGCTGAGTAGGCTTTATAAAGCAAGAATCTGAATGACAATTTTTAACCGCTGCTTTCCCAAAGATGTCACCGAACATAGAAGTGATTTCCCCACCCTCCACACATGCTGGGGAGAGAACACGGGGATAGGCAAGTTCTCTCTACCACTGACCTACACCGTGGTCCTTTCCCAAGTTATATATGGAGAAGAAATATTATCTGTAGATTCCCGTGATGGCTTTCTAGTATACTTCAGATACAATTAATTTCTACTTAAGCTGCTTCCAGACACCCCCCCCCCCAAAAAAAAAAAAAACCAAAGTGTGTTCTGTGAAAGTTAGGACTTTCTCTCCTTCCATTTCTGTAAGACAAGCACAATGGCCTAGAGAGAAGGAAATAAAGAATAAGGGGGCCAAAGGGGTGACTATGAATTAGAACAAATCATGACAGACAGGTCTCTAAGCCTAGTCTAGTGGGACTAGAGTTGGGAGAGGTTCCTTCACTGAGAGATCTGGAGGAAACAGCTGAAGAACAACAGCTGGAAAAGTAGAGAGAGAAAGGAACTTTTGGAACTAGATGAGGGGAGTTCTTCACAGATCCCATAAGGTGAGCAAGATTGAAGGGAAAGACAGTCCCCAGAGTATAATTGGGTATTTCTAGGATCTAATTAGAAATGGAAGTCTACTGAAAGGAAGAGAGCTGAGAGCTATTTCTGCGAAGATGACGCTGATATAAAAGAAAGGAAAGCAGTGCCAGCTGCAAATCACGCAAGCCCAGCTGCATGCACACCATCACGGAGAAGCAGTGACACAGTGTTCTGGTGACAGTGCAGGGGGTTTTGCTCCTACCTGGTTGTAGCTGCTTGAGCCTGCAGAATGGACATGGGAGAATGGAGAGTGGCAAAACCCAGGAAAAGCACCGAGGCCCCAGACCCAGCAAGACACACCTTGCGTGCAGGACGCCCCACCTGCTGCTTTAACTGATGCACCAGTCGGTCTTTCTCCCGCTTCAGAGCCATGACTTCCTCCTGGGTCTTTTTCTTTTTGGAGGCAGACAATTCCAGCAAGGCAATGTTTGCATCTTTTTCACTGATGGCCGCAAGTAGTGCTTCCTGTCTGGTAAGATAAACAGGATTGTGATCCTTCTTTGTAAAATGAAAAGCAAAAACAATCCTCTAAAAAAATCCTCTAATAAGTGGCATTAGTAATTTAGTTGAGCAACCAACTATTATCTCTGTGGAAAAAATTCCTTTAAACAGTACTTAAGAAAAACTACACTTTGTTCTCAGATGGACAAGGTAGCTGGGTCAGAATCATTAAGAATGGGCATTCTATCGTTAGAGAGAGGGTTCTTTCAAAGGCTTCAGAAACACGGCTACAAATCAGAAATGGGAAGGAATCACGATAAACATCGATCCCTAACACAGTTCTATCCATCCATCAAGGTATACATTATCTGCCAGTAAGGCTCTATGACTCCAAGACACCAGAGAAACACCAGGCAGCAAATTCATTATCACATGAGATTTTTTTTTTTTCATATGACATTTCTCTTCCAATGTCAGGTAGAGATCCTCACAAGGGTCTCCTTTCCATTTTCAATTTCTTTAGTGAATGTGAACCTTGTTTTCATGTCAGAGGCCTTTGTCACACGGCTTCCCAGCTTCCAGATTCCAGGGAAAATATGTCTTCATCAGAGAAGTTTCTCCAGTTACCATCTCTCACAGAGATGCCCCACCTGCCACCCTGAATCCCAGTTTAAATTCTGTCACATCCTACCACTTAATTTTCCCATGGTACCCTTCCCCACTTGACAGGTTAGTGAATATTTATTACCTGTGACGCCCTATCAACTTAAGACCTCATTTATGCTTGGTAGTTCCAGCTTCTAGAAAGAGCTATGGGTGATCAAACAGATTGGTTCTAGTATTAAATGAGTTCACTTTTAATTTTTATAAACTTCAAAAACATAATTGGCCTTCTTCTTCAAAACAAGAAATCTAGAGAGAGCAAGACAGTTCAGCAGGTAAAGGTACTTGGGTCATAGCCTGGCAACCTGAGTTCAGACTCCTGAAATCTAACTTCACAAAGTTGTCCTCTAATTTCCACATGTCCACTGTGCTACACATGCTACCCTCACCAGCACGCATTCAAGAATGCGCATGTATGTGCATGTACACATGCAAACACATAAAGAGACACTAATAATCAATAAAATTAAATAGTAAATATTTTCCTCTGGATATATTTATGACCACTGACTATCTGGAAGTTTCAAGTTGTTCTCCCCCCCACCCATCATCTTTAGAGTCACCTTTTAGAAACTTACTTGTTACAAATTGCAACCTGCGACGGTCTCAGACAATTTTTGGATAAGCAGATGGCTTTCTTGAGCATATTTCATGGATTTCTTCTCTTCTTCATAAGTGACCACCTAGATGGTCACTCTAGATACTTCAGAGGACATCATAGCTTCAGGAGAGCCTCAATATTGGGACTTTTGCATGCGTGTAAGTCCCAACACTAAAACCTGCTCATGCTCTTGGGCTGTATTTTCTTGTCCCTATCATCAAAATTGCTTTCTTCTAGATGTTTGGACAAGAGAGCCATTATTTGAATCTCTGATTCCCCTAACCAATTTTCATGACAGGGATATGTATGGGTCTTTCCGGCCTCTACTAATGCTTGGCAGTAAGAGCTTCTGCCAGAAGCTCAGGCTGATGTTTGCATGAGTAGAACATATCAGGAAATGTTTCCACTTTTCGAATGAAAACTACTATAGCTCAGGCCACCAGAGTTATTAGGTATCATCTTGAGATGTCAGACCTCCCCATCACTCTGCTACAGCATGTTCCTCTAACATGCTGTGCTGACGAAGCTGTGTACATTCCAAACCAGAGGAAGCCCATGTGCTGGAGTTCATATCTAAGGCTTATACCTCATGGACTCTTCACAAATACATTTTTAAAAGTGGTGGCTGAGAACTGTAAATATTTTTTATTTTACATTTTTGAATGGCTGAACCAAATTTCTCCAAAGGACAGGAAAAGCTTAACTATTTTACTCCAACCTTACAATCTATTCCCGTGTTAGTAATTTTCCCTAACAGGCCTAGGTATGACACACAGGTCACGGCGACATTTTACTCCTCCGTTCTAAGCTGACATCAACAATGTTATTCTTTTCCATAGGTGTTAGGAAGTTGTGGTAAATTGTGCTCTATTCCTATGGATATTTCTTTATAGCTATATGAAGCCCTTAAAAAGCTGATAGAAGTCTTCACGATGTAAAAACATTTAAGTTTTCTGGGAAACTGCTCATCAGGAGTCTTGTGTTTCTGTCCATTTTAGAAGCAAAGGTATTATCTTCTCGTCTTGCCAGGATACTTGTATAGCAATGAGCCTTGGAGACAATGGTGGTTTCTCTCTAAGTCAAAGGGTAGGGTTGCTTACTATGCCATATCATAGTGATGAGCCATGGGTAGGCATGCTGTTGCCTACAACAAAGTATTCAAGCTCCCTAAGAACGGAGCTGCTCTCCTTCAATACAAATCGCTGCACGAATGTGCTCACCTGGTGCCTGTGGGAGCAGTTGCAGAGGGAATAGACGGAATAGACGCAAAAATGCCAACAGTGATCTCTCTGTGTCAGCAGTAAAATACCTTATCTCTGGCACAGGATCTCTTCTCATCTCCTACATTCAAGAGGGAGGAGGGACAGCCTGCCCCGCGCACTAAAGGCAGTCCCAAACGCTCCACAGTTTTGGAGATAGGAGTGAACAGTCAATAGGAGCCTGAACGGTAAAGGGGAGAGATGTGGACATACCTTTACTAGTTCTCTGTTTATCCCTTTCTACGTCGTTCCTTCCTCCCACAACATGCCATCAGAGTGAATGTTAAGTACCATAAGGAAATCCTTCAACTCACCAAGAAACAGCAGGTACAAGCTTCCAAAGCTTTGTACATTTAAACGTTTTCAGGAAAGTTATTTATGTTCTGTCTATCATTCTCAGCCTTGATGTTTAGATAGGGGCATCTAGTTTTCACATGTGCAACTCTAGGACAATCTAGGTTGACTCCCACTAGAAAAATGTCAAGAATCTCCTAACAAGGCTTTCTATGTCTACTTTTGTCCCCTTTGCCTGTTTTCCTCTTCCAAAGCTTGATATTACACAGCTTTAATAACAACCCCTAAATGTTACCATAACCCAAAGACTGACCATTCAAAGCCTCCCTTTCCCCATGAGTCGATAACCCAAGGTTCTTAAGGGTTTAATACTTACTTTTCCTTTTATAATATTATTAAAAGTCATAACAACAATAATGATAATAATAATGATATAATCATGAATATAATAATATCATCATCATTATTATTGACAAGAATTGAACCAGAGCATTGTGCCTGGTAAGGACTATATCACTGAGCTATAAACTTAATCTCAATAAATTAATTTTTAATTCTCACTTGAGTGTTTAAAAATGCATATTAGTTTCTAATTCTTTATAGATGTTATCGCCAAATATAGCTCATAAAACAATTTTTATAAAAACATTTTCAAGGCCACTCACCAACATTAATATTCATAAAAATAATCTACGTGTTTCTTCATATTTTTTATTTTGGTTGATCAATATGCCTTATGTATGCTTGCACTGTATAATTATAAAACTCTCTAGTAAAGTTCATTTAATGAGAATTACAGGCATTTGAAACCCTCATCTAAATATTGGTCAGAAACTAATATGATCCCCCTTAAAATATATTGAGATTAATAGTAAGTAATTGTGATCATTAAATTAAAGGAGCAATTATCAGAAGATAACAAAAACATATAAAGATATGTATGACCACATCATCCATGAAGGTTTTTGGAAAGGTTAAGACTGTTGCTGGCTGCTTTTGTACAGGCAGCTATGAGAGGCCAAGGCTCTGGGTTGGCAGGGTCGCTGCAGTGTATTTTATACAACCTGCTTTACAAAATCCACAGACTTGTTCTGCTATCAACAATATTTTAAATCACTATGAGCTAAATTCTGTGCAATTATTCCCATTATTTTTGCTCTAAAAGTATTCTTTTATGGTGACCCTGAACACAATTTAGTAAAGATGAGCTTCATTTGGCCAGCCCGACACCCTCCGTCTCTCCTTGTTCAGTTCTCGGGAGCCCAGTTGAGAACACACTGCCATAGAGCACCCACACTCCAGTGCCCCAATGAAACGTGTGACGTGTGCTTGAGAGACTAGCTGGGGGCGCAGTTAACTATTTCTGCTGAAATGCCCATGTGGAGAATTCTTACTTTTTCAATAAATACATTGCCTCCGGAGTCTGAGGCCAGATTTGCTCTGCTTTAGAAATTGGTTCTGTTCCACCAACAAGAAATGTTCCTAGATCTTTAAATCACTTTCAGTACTCAATCCATTCTTTTTTTTTCTTATTCACAGACAACATAAGAATTACATATAAACACATCCTTAGTCATTTAGTAGGGTTAAGTATATAGTGGAAGCCTGAAATATTATCCGCAGAGCACTGCTACACGTTAGTATACAGTTACTGAGGTAATCTGTCTGCACACCAGAATACAGCTTAGAATATGAAAAGGAAGCCCAAATATGCTAGCAAGGAAGATAAGATAATGCAAAGAGAAATAAATCTATGGAGTCTGCTGTGTGCCAAGCGAAGAAAGTGGAACACAGACAGCATTTCATCAAAGTGCAGCCTAAACATACGTCAAAGAGAATGACTTCTTTAACAAATATGGGCAACAATGGAGAGGAAGGAGGAGTAGTTCTGTGCCCCCCCATGCATTTAGAGGGGGTTAACAATGGATAAAAATGTGCACAGGAACACACTTAATAACCCTAAACTGTCTTTCACTTTGTAGGAGGTAGTCAAGACACAGCTAATAAAACACTGAAAAAAATGGTTTTAGCCACCCTAAAAAACATCCTCCAGAAACCAGCACAAAAGAGGGCTGAAGGGTGCCTTCTGCCATGATCAATGTCTCCTTCTGTGTGTCGCCCACGGCTAACCTAAGAAGGAGCGCTTCAGGATCGGCTCACAGCTATGACACTTATCACCTTCCATTTAAAAGTCTGCACTGTAAACATTTCTGTTTCACTCCCTGCTGCTGTCATTCCATTAATGATAGTTTGAGCTTGGAGAGGGGACCTAAAATTAATTTCAAGAGTTACAAGTAAAATAAGCCAATTAGGGATGGTTATAAATTGGGACAGAGCAGAAGCATGAACACTTATTTTTTTCTTTCTTTCTTGTGGGCTCTTGTTTTAGTTAGCTGACCCATCTTTAGGAACACATTCAATTACAAAAGCAGATGCTTGGAAAAATGCATTCCATTAAGAAGCATTTGGATAATGACATATGAGGGTGGACCTACATTATGTATGGTGTTCAGCCCCAGGCAGTCATGCTCCAATCAGACTGTGGGAAAAAAAATCTGCTCAATCAACTTTTCCCAGTTAATTGTTGTTTTCTTTCCCTTATGACCCTGAATCTTCAACCATAAGTTCAGTAGGAGGTGACTTAAGACAGACGGCGACGAAAGAGCATGTTCAAAACAGCTTCTCTCTGGCCCCTGGGCTGAGGGCTGCGACCACTTCTGGAAAGGGATGCTCATGCGCCTCTGCTTTAAAGATATCTTTTCAAACAGTAACTGGGGATAGAGTGGCCTTTCATGTTAATTAATACTCCCATGCCTACGGACAGAATGATATGTAATACCAGCGTAAGAGCCTTCACAAAAAAGTAAAGTAGCTCACTCAAGGTATGACCTACAAGGTGAGACATATTTTAGTTTCATCAAGGACAAAAAAACAGAGCAGATGATAAAGGCCAGGCTCTGGCAGGCCAGATTCTATACTGTGGTTTTCTCTGCACCCACCTAAACCTGACCTCAAAAAAATAGCTTATTCCAATTACCAAGAATTCATTCTCTGAAACTTCCTAGCACCTGATTGGAATTTCCTGTAACAGAGACCACAGAGTCTTAAGGAAGGCCTCTCTATGTAGCAATGTCCACTGGAAATTCTGGTTTAACCTAGTTAATTCTAGTTTGACTCATGGAGGCAGCTGATCTTCTTTAAAGGTTGCTCCAAGCGCAAGTACCCTAGAAAGCTAGTTCTCATCAGGGACACCAGTGGCACTGAGATGGCAAACGCTAGCACACTTAGTATTATGTGCCAAAGGAGTGTTGGTGAACACAAAGCCAAATGATTTCCCTACATGTACAAGATCCAAAGCCAAAGGAAGTGGTATGGTAGTAAGAGCTACTCCCTTACCCCAAATTATCCAGATAATTTCTATCCTTTTGATAAGTTGAATAAAGCGGCAATGAAGATGCTCAGGAAGGACTGTTGTCAAGGTCCTAGTACAGAGGTATGACTAATTCCCGTGTGCTAGATCCAAAAGAAACTGGGGAAGGGAAGGGAAGGTCAGGGGAGAGTAGGAGAGTTCAGGGGAAAGCAGGGAAGGACACAGGAAGGCAGGAGGGGAGAGAGGGAAGGGCAGGGCAGGGCAGGTTTCTTCTGTGTACCTTAGCTTCTTCAGAAGGAACAGGGACTTTCTCTGGCATGAACTGTGACAGGTTTTCTGATCACCTCCCCTGGGGGGGGGGGCGCCTTGCCAGGCCACAGAGGAAGACAATTCAACCAGTCCTGATGAGGCTTGATAGGCTAGGGTCAGATGGAAGGGGAGGAGGACCTCATCTATCAATGGACTTGGAGCGGGCCATAGGGGGAGAAGAGGGAGGGAGGGTAGGATTAGGAGGTGACAAGGGAGGGGGCCTCAGCTGGGATACAAAGTGAATAAATTGTAGTAAATGATAATAATAAATTTTTTTAAAGAAGGAGCTTATCCTTGAGAATGAAATATCACTGGGGCCATTTAAAGAACCTACTCTTCCTCAGCGCTTGAGCTTTGCAATCAAACGTTCATTAGCAGAGCTTACTGCCTTTGTAACTGGGTAATCATTTACCGTCTCTGAAACTTAGATTTGGTTGTAAATGAACCAAGAAGAATAACTACAAAAATTAAATGTTTTAATGCACACAAAGACTCTTGTTCAGTTGCCATGGGATACACACTAACAGTTATTCTTTCAGAACACAGATACCAACAAATTTAAAGACTTGAAAGTTTTGCATTATTGTGTACCAGGCCCCTCTTGCAGTAAATATATCTAAACATATAATGAGTCTCTTACTTTCAGGACAGTGTTTCAAAGAAACCTCTAAAATTGGTTTCTGTTAAGCTGAACATTTGACTTTCATGAGCTGACATCTGTTTCACAAACAAACTTGAAGGAGAAAACAGATTTTGAGTGTGGAAAAGAGTTTGTGTACTACAGACAAGCCCATCTCAGACAGCCAGGCCTGACTTGGTTAATAACTGTTCAATATCACTCCAGCCAAAAGGCCACACAGAAGTGGGTAGGATGTGATTTTATGCAGCATAAGAAATTGGGAAGTGGAAAAGAGTTCTGAAAGGTAACCCTTTAGAAGTCAAGGTCTAGTACACAGTCTAACCAATGTCAAACAACTCCAAAACAACAAGAAAACCTTCCATTAAAACATCTTTACACTAAATTGGTAAGCTTGAGAGGCAGGGAGGGTGATCGGAATGGACTTCTGTTGCCCACCACATATGTACAGTTAGATGTCAACGTTTGATCATTTCTGCCATTTGTCTTCTGTAATGAGATGGAATCTCTGTTGGATTTCCTTCCTCTATGACTGATCTATGTGAAATATAACACCAGAGACCTTGGGAGGTTACTGATGACTGATAGTGAAAAATTATATCTATCTGGATGTCCCTGTGGGCAAAGCTTTGCCTAATATCTACCTAAAAGAAATTTGTTGCTTATGATGACCATTTACTGCCATGAGATTTGCCACGGTATTGACTTTTTGGTTGTTACTCAGCAACTGCCAGAGAATAAGTCAGTTGACTTCAAGGCTTAGCCTATAGGGCACTTGCTCCTTGGTTCTTTCTATTGGCAAGTGGGTACGTGTATGTATACAATTGTGTTTGCATAAAAGTGTCTAAAGATGATGTTCTTTAATTTCTCTATATTATCCATTTAGAATTATTCATTTACTAATTTTTACAGGAAGCAACAAAATGCACTCCTGTGTCTTGAACTAGATATTTCATGTTTTATGCAGATCTACTTTTATTTCTAATGTGTCTATGCACATATATATACACCTGTGTATGAATATACCTGGTTATGTATGTGTGTGGATGCTTGTGGAGGGCAGGATGGAGTGTAGGATTCCCTGGGCTGGAGTCACAGGCAGTTGTAAACTACTCGATGTGTGTGGTAGGGACTGAACTATGGTCCTCTGGAAGAGCAGTAAGTACTCTTAATCATTGAAATGTCCCCAGCCTGGATAATTCCCTTCTTAATGTGACTATTTTGTATTAAATAAAACCTCCTTTGTTTATGTTCCATGTATATCACTATTACTACCAGCAAACTATAATGAAAAATACAGTAGATTGTCATTCTACTGCAGTGAGAAGGACAGGTGGCAAGGAAAGGAAATATACTATAGAATTGTGTTATTATAACGTCTAAGGCAGAGTTAAGGTTCTCTGGAGAGGAACTCTGTAGATACATTTATATAGAATTGAGTTTTCTGGAACCATTTTATCTAACATGCTTTTGATCCATGAGAGAAAAAAGGCACATGTAAACAGGGGGAAGGAAACAGTGTGTCCCATCTGTGTGCTATGAGTGATGTTGGTGGCCAGACGAAAATCAGGTCGCAAGAGTGGTCAGAAGACTTACTGCCTTCTAGAAAAGGCTGAAAGAAATACCTACCACCTGAAAGCTGTTCTCTCTCGCTGTGCAAGCAATGAACTGGCCAACAACTTAGGATGATCTAGACAATCTTTTTCTCTGGGAAGTCAATGCTTTTAAAACTTGGCTTCCTTGTCAAAGATGAAATCACTTATGCGGTGCCTCAGTTACTTTGGGAAGTCTAGATTTTACGTCTGCCATCTCATGGCCATTGCAATAAATACTGACGTTTTCTTCTCTCCTCATCCCTGCTCCACCCAAGTAGCTTCAAGTCTAAAACCAATGCTATCAAAAAGTACCAAAAGACACTTCATTTTTAAAAAGAAAGAAAAGGACATCGACACAGAATTCACTTTGAATTCTAATTCTGTTTCTGCCAACATTTTTTCTCTTGATGAAAATATAGATTCAAAAGATCATTTGCCAATTACCAATTTACTCATATCAGATTGGGCCCAATACAGAATCAGTGAAAGGTAATAGACTTCAGTTGACTGCTTTTTGTATGTTTTAATTGACTTTATTTTAGAAGGAGGTCACAAGTTGCTTCAACATTTATGTCCTTGCCATGGAGTTTGTTAAAAGAACATCCATAATAAAACAGATTATAAGTCTTACAAATGAACACCAAGAGGAAGGGCTTTTCTGAAAATTATTTATGGTCCAAATGACTGAGAGTACTCATACACACTTGAACACTGTGAAGCAAGACTGTACATGTCACAGTTCAGACCAAAACCGAACAACAAAAAAACTGCTAAGATGCTACCATGAAAACACAAAGCGCCCATTCACTACTAATTGTGCACATCAACAGGAGAGAAAACCAAAGCACACAGTGATTTTCCTGATGATATTTTGCCAATATTTTGTGGCCTTAATCTACAGTGGAGGAGGGGGAACTTATTCAATGGCTGTGAATGAATCTCAGAGCCCAAGTTCCAGAAGCATGGAATTGTGAGTCTGCCCACATATACCTTAAGTTTTGAGGTGCTAAGCAACTGATAAAGAGACATCGGTAACGAAGAACTATAAAAATCAGCCAATAAACCCAGAATCAAAATGGAAAGTTCTGTTAGTTACCTGAAATTCTGGATTCATGACCACACTCTATGGTACAATACTTAGAGAGCTCTGTGTCAATGAGCAAAGGAATCAAAAACCAGAAAACCATCACAGGATGAGAGTCTGGTAAACTACCTGAATGTTTCACATCTGGAAAGAATCGTGAGGGAACCAGCCCAAAACACAATGGTATAGAAAGCAGTCTCAGATTTACAGTACGGGTGGCCCTGGAGTTCATAGAAGTAAAATTTCCATCCAGGCAGGATGATCACTACAAGCAGGAACATTTCTGATGTGAAATTACGAAGTCCAGTCTGAACTGAACATGCTTTTCTGGGGTGGCTGTCCCCTGGACAACTGAGCAACACTAACCAGATGGGTGACGGGAGTCTAGGTCTTTGCTTCTTTCAATTTGTTTGGCATATATTCACCAATGGCTTCTGTGTACCAGGAACTGTGAATAAGCACACAAACAGGATAGATTCCTTCCCTGCCTCAGTGAGGATGGGATTTTCATTCTTCATTCTCTGTAAATCTCAGAGACCCTCTGCACAGTCCTGAGGCAGCCGTGGTGGCAGAAAATAGCCTATTATTATGAAGAACAAAAGTAAGATCTTATGGTACTTCCTACTTACCAATCTACTGACTGGGCAGAGGAACCCACATGGCATTCTGCCAGCAGGTAGGATGTACCATGTGCTGAAATGAGCTGCAGTAATGTTCCCTTAAGCCCTATCACCTGCATTCTGAATAGCTACCACAAAGCGGAGGCTAAAAAGCGAGCATAAAACTTTGCCTCCTATCTATAACTGGAAAGCTCAGTGATATAAAGTTTATTCTTTTAGGGGGGATGGGTGGAGGTTGAGGCAGGGTCTCTCTGTGTAGCCCTGGCTGTACTGGAACTCACTATGTAGAATAGGATGGCCTCAGATTCAAAGAGATCTGCCTGACTGTGCTTCTCAAGTACTAAGATAAAAGGTATGTGTCACTACGCCTGGCTAGGAAGTTCATTTTTTATGGGTCAGAAATAGATGAATATTGACAATTTCATTTTTCAGTCTAACATTTTCTAAAATGAAAGAGGTATTATTGGCCTCTTGGCTCATTCAGCTGTTTTACTTATTTATTCATTTATTTATTTGTGTTTTCTCTAGACAGGGTTTCTCTGTGCAGCCCTGGTTGTCCTGGAACTTGCTATGTAAACTAAGCCAGCCTCAAACCCAGAGCTTTGTCTGCCTCTGCCTTCCCAGTGCTGGGATTAAAATCATGCACCACTACTGCCTGGCTTTGGTTTAGCTATTTATAACACATGCCAACAGATAATTTTTTATCCTTCAAGATTTATTAGGCTGAGGAAATCCACTGTCCATCAATAGAGCCTATTAGCCCAGTGTTTAGCGCAGCCTCCTACACAAATTGGGAGAGTGGAAGGGGACTAGAAGTCTGCAGAGTGACAGAACTCAGCCCATTATTAGAAGGCCCTAGACCTGGAAAACCACTTAGTGAGCAAGCATCCTGGTGACCCAAACTCCAACCTGACACTGATTTCCATTCCCTGTAATATTGATCTATTGACTGATTGCTTTGAGAGCAAATCATCCATCTCCCTTGGACAGCCTTGAGGCTGCTCAGCTCATGAGCAGTATCTCTCTTCAAAAGACGTAAGACAGGAGGCAAAGAAGAATCAGACTGTACAACCTTTAAGTGGTCTTTCCAAAGTCCCATATGATGAAAGACCCAATTAGAAAATCTCCTTAATGATGACTGCATGCTTGAAGATGAGGTCAGCCTGGTCTATAGAGTGAGTTCCGGTACAGCCACAACTACACAGAGAAACCCTGTCTAGAAAGACCATAGATAGAAAAATAGATGATAGATAGATAGATAGATAGATAGATAGCTGAATAAACCAAGAAGCCAATAAAATCCCTTTTATTTTGGAAGAGGTTAGATTGAAACACAAAATTGTCAAAATTGTCATCTATTTCTGACTCATAAAAAGTGAAGGTGCTGTCAAAAAGGGCAACCTAATATTGTCAACCAATATGCTAGTGTTTCATATTCACAGAAAATCTGCTAAGCCCAGAACACCATATCATATGCTGTGAGTGATAAGTAATGGATGAAGCTCATAAATTATTCTAGCAAGTAAAATGAAAGCATGTGAAAACAATGTAAAGAATTAAAAATTAGACAAATAATGGTTGACTTTATTAGGATAGAGGCTAGCAATCACTGATATTTTCCTTGTGGTTACTGTACAAACAGGCAAAGCACAATAGAGCACATTGTTTGATTTAGTCCTTTCAAGATAGTTAACAAAGTTAACACTGTCGTGGCATTGAGTGGTGAGGCTGTGAGGTTTGAATGGAACACTCAAGATCTTACTGCTTTTAAAGGAGTTGGAATTTGAATCCAGGTCTGTTTGATTCCAGAGCCTGGATGTTTGGGCCTTTCTTTAAATGCTTGGTTGTAGTGAGAACAAAATGTCCTTCTGGTTTGGGGGGGTGGTGGTGGAGCAGGCTTTGCAGAGGATGACAAGGATGCTTCATTGTGGAGGCAAGAAGGACTAGAAAGGACTGGGGAGGAAACGGGAGGCAAGGTGGCTTCCAAGCGGTTTGTCTGAGGAAAAGCTAAAAGGACTCTAACACTTCAATTGTATCTCCCGCTCATATACATGTTCTTAAGGTTCATCACTTTGAGGAGTGTTGGGGACCAGCAAAGGAAAAGTGTGGTCAAACTAGTTAATTTGTGTCAACTGAAAGACTGGTAATTAAGCATATATGCATACGTATGTGCTTGTGGGTATGAGTATACGCATGCACACATGTGCACTAGGAGTAAGATTTAGCTTATTTTCTGCAAATAAGAAAATATGTTAACTAATATATTTTCTGGAGAAAAGAAAAGCCCTTCTATTCCAAAATTTGGTAATTGGTTTTTCTCGTTTTTTTTTTTTTTTTTTTTTTTTTTTTTTTTGCTAATATACTCTTTTTTTAAGTGATGTTAACGGCAGTCAATATTTGAATAGTGATATTTAATTTGAAAGCATAATTGGATTGTCAAGCACATGTTGTTTTCAAAAATACTGTACCATATTTTGGTCCATGATAGCCAAAGTCTAGAAAGCACCCATTCCATTTCTGGATGTTTCTATAATTAGGATGTATCTGAGAAAACATGTTTGGTTCTTCTCTGTCCTACACAGATGGATGCCCATATTTCTCTTCAAAGACTGTCATTTCCTCAAACATTGTTGAGGATGTCAAGTTGGCTGTTTTAAAAAATAATCTAAAGCTTTTTTTTTTTTTTTTTACTTAATTACGATTCCTGGAAAATGATATACCATCTTTAGGAAATAGGTAGACTACCTTTTGGTTCCACAAATAACCCCCATTAGGCATGAATTTCAGGATCCCTGTGAGACCCACAGTAATCAGACAGGGAAGGAAAAGCTGAGTAGGTTAATGTCAACACTTGGGAAAACCAAACCTGAAGGTGGGATAAAAAGTCCAGTGTGAAATACAGTAGCTACTGCCTCACCCTGTCTATTCCTTGTGGAACAATTGGGCTTTTGGCTCAATGCAATGCATACATTGTTGGAACTAAGAACAAGGGAATGACTAGTGCCAGTGAATCATATTACCACCTTACCTCTTTGCTGAGTGAATTCTTGGGACCCCTTTCCAAGAGTACCCTAGGATTTCAAGTAGGTCCCAAGGATGGCAGTCATAGGTGAGTAAAAAGAAAGTCAGCCCCCCAGTTACTTGCTGAGCACTACTCAATTCTGGGAGTGGCTGCTCCACCCTATGTCTCTGAAGGTTTTTCTGTAACAATAGAAGGCCATCTTGAGCCATCCTTAGAATATTCTAGCAAAGGATACACTGTGTAACTCAGCATACGTTTTAATCATCTCTTGGGACTGAAGCTGGAACTCATTCTGTCTACTGATCAAGGTAGAAATACATGGAGAGATAATATGAGGGAACTAGTGGGTGAGCTTTAAGAAAGTGAGTAATGAAGTTTCTCCAGTAGCAGGAAATCCTAAACCTTTCTGGGAAAGACCTATATTTATATCATGACTTTGTGACAACCTCCAGGCTTAATGGGAAAAAAAAGATATTTGAGTTTTCTGAAAAAACAGAACAAAACACCCAGTTGATCAAATACAGGTCAATTAAGATATGGCCTGGCATTGCCATCATTGGGAACACACTAGGAATAATAGGGTCACACTAAAACAAAAGAGACTATCCATGAGCTAGAGGCCATACTAGCTGGCATTTACTTGAGTGATCCTATCGCCCACAGGGTATTTTTCTCTGTTGGGCTGAAATTGCTTGTTACCAGCTAGTGAGAAGCCTCCTTCCCCCTCCAGAGAAAGGGCTGTCCCTGTGTGGGAGGAACACTTTTGTTTCGGACCTGTTGATCACTACCAAGTAGAGCTTGTTTCTCTACTGATTTGATTTATAGAAGTCTATTTGTCCATTTCAAGTTAGCTGTACAGGGTTGCCCCGAATTCAGAACACCTGTAGATCCTGCAATTGGAACCACATAGCCAACACCCATCAGCACAGGATGCTGAGTGCTCTGACTGTATTAACTCAACCCACGCGAGAACCCACTAAGGCAGGTGTGATTCTGTCCCGTTTGACAAATAAAGAGAAAAACAGAGCAGTCTGAGTCAACTTCGCTAAGTTGGCTAAGTCTAAATTGCAAAGTGAAGATCTGAACCAAGCCAGGCAGGATGGACTTACTGCGTTTTTAAGTTTTAAAATTGTTTTTAAAGTGTGTGCCCTTGTATGCAGGTGCCCTGAGACGGGTTTGCATGGTCTGGAGCTAGAGTTCCAGGCCATGGTAAGTTGCCCAGTGTTGGTTCTTAGGACTAAATGCAGCTCCTCTGCCAGGTCGATAGAGGCCCTTCAATGCGGAACTATATCTCCAGCCCAGTCTGATGTTTCCTAATTGGGAGCTGGTTTGCATTGGATTCCCCCTTCCACAACACAGAAAAAAAAAAAACAAAACATTTTAAACCCAGGACAGAGCTCAGCAGGAGGTTCATCCCTCAGTCACAATGCTACTGTCAGTGGAAAGAACCCAGCATACTGGACATGGATTATTACTTGGGTTGGCCAAGGAATGAAGCCAAATCTAAAAGCTTCTAATCAAATTTCTTGAAAATAGTCTCAGACTGTGGTAAGCACAGTCTACCATAAAGTATCCCCACGAGGTCTCAAACGCCAATGAGAAAGCAGTGAGAACTCTGAGCCCCCAATCTACTTCTCATTAGTTTAAATGAGATGGCACTTAAAAATCAGAGCCTAGGGGTTCAACAGAAAGTCACCCGAATTATAATGTGTAGCTTGGATCAGTCACTTGATTTTAGATATACTAGTTGTCAGGTCTACACAATAAAAAATGCTACCTAATAGCAAGTCGACTGATAAGGCCACATGAGCTGGCCCGTGGAACGGCCTCTGTCAAACTGCAAGATCCTACAAAAGCTGGCTGGCATGACTCTCTGTCTCCCTACCTTTAAAGCTATGTCTTCTGAATTCCAAGTAGGAATGATGATGGATGAGTAATCTCAGATAGAAATGGTAGAGACGTGATAAGTTGTAGACGCTGTTTCCATCATTTAAACCAAACTTTTCAAGCCAATGGTAAATCAGGAGAGCGAATGGGTCAACAGATATCTCAACTAGGAATCTATGGAAGGAAAAGCAATGGGCGGTTCCAAATAGTTTTAAAGTATGATAAGTTGGTCCAACCCTCAAGATAACTCATTATGCATATGCAAATATTCTAAAACATGGAGGAAAGTACAAAATCCAAAACACTTCAGGTCCCACACTTTTTGGATAAAAGGTGCATGCCCTACTTGTATTTACCTTCTTATGAGTTCGTTTCATTTAATAATAAGTACCTTTTTTTCTGTCATAAATGTAAACTTCATTATTATAACCATTATCAATATATTTCATAAATTTACTATTTTCAGCTAAATGACAGATGAACTGAAATCATCAACCTTTAGAAACCAGGACAAAAAAAAAATGATCTTAAAGAAGGATCAGGGGATTTTTGAATAACAATAGTCTTAAATATTGTATTTCCTCTATATATTTATTTAATCCCAATGTTTACCACAGTATCAACATTTCATCTCCATATTCTTAATATGGAGTATTTCTTAAGAATATGTGTAATCAAGAGTCAGCAAATTTGTCTGATGAATGGGGAGAAAATGAACTGCTTAATAAAACTGGTGTCCTGTCCAAGACAGTGTTTTTATTCTGATCTTTGACTTCCTCTCCTAATTTCTGAGCAGGACTATTTCAAATACTTTTTCTAATGAAATCTATTTTGAAGCCCATTTTTCTAATGAGCCATCACAGCCAAAATACATTCTAGAAAGGGTTGAAGAATTGGAAGAATGTTATTAGAAATATGAATTAAAAGAAAAGAATTCATGTGGATATAATAGTTACTCACTTTTACCTAAGGATTTTTAAAATATCTCAACATAATAGAAGCACTATCAGCAGTCTGATAGTGTCAAATAATCAAAAGACTCATCTGTTTATTTGTAGTTTCTCTTAGAACTCCAAGGAGACCCAGGACTCTCTGTTTTGTTTTTAAGAATCTGAAATTCTTTGGCCACAGATCACACAATGTGATCTGTGCCTATTCTCAGCTCAAACGGAATTAAGTTAACCTACAGATTAACAAATACTAATGAAGCTAATTCTAGAAGAGCACAATCACTGGATTCTAAAATGAGAGTTGTGCTCTTCAGCTCACTCTCTTTTTAGACAAAA
The DNA here is from genome assembly GCF_907164565.1 of Psammomys obesus. Taxonomy (NCBI): domain Eukaryota; kingdom Metazoa; phylum Chordata; class Mammalia; order Rodentia; family Muridae; genus Psammomys; species Psammomys obesus. The sequence goes on along the minus strand of NW_026591918.1, from coordinate 5,910,937 downwards.
GCAGGAAGCTGTCAGGTGACAATGCAGTTTTCACAATATAAATACAAAAATTATCCTCACATGTATGCTTTCAAATAACATGCAAGTGAGATACTTCTGGCTATATTGATTAGCGATTCATCATTCTCATCTCAGCCATTTGCTCCAAGATCCGTCTACACCTCATTTATTTACTTCCCCATGAAGACTGCTTACAATTCCCTTATTCCAAATTTGAAATACTGCCCTGTCTGTGAATATAGAAGCCTAGAAAGAAGTCCTGGTAATTGGTGCTTTTAGCTGCCCACTTAATCTTGCTTAAATTGCCAGTGTGCATGAAGGGGAATGATGGAGAGGCCCGGGTTAAGTAACCACCCGATGGCAAACACAGGGGATGAGGTTCCTAAAGAACCCCGATGAAGTTCCCAGTCTCGGGAATGAACAAGTCTGAGATGAAGAGCCCTCGCTGGCTGGAAGCAAGGTGACAGCCAGCTGTGGCAGTCAGGGCATTACGGCTTCTGAAAGGGCTCAGCCCAAGCACAAAGTGGACATGTAATCTCCAACTCCCCAAACAGCCCAATTTGGCCACTAAAGATGCTGTTTTACATTTCCAAACATTTTCCCCTGTCACTACTTTTTATACTTCAGTTCTCAGGTTGTAAGCATTTGTTACTTGCAAAGCAACCCCCTTTGAACACTGAATCACGGAGGCATTTGTAACTAACTGCCAATGGGGCCTGCCAAACAAAAACTCCCTGCTGGTGACATGACCACTTAGTGACCTCTAAAAATGTTGTAACAATGTGAAAAATAGCTCCCTCTTGTAGGAAACAGCAATTTTTTAAATTAAACGTACATCCAATGTTCACTTATATACAGATAAATGGTGGTCAGAGTCACCTTCTCTGTTTCCAATTTCAATCTTTTGAAACCCAGCCCAAACCTAAATAAATAAACGTTGATACTAAGAAGAAACTAAGAACTCAAGAGCCTTGCGATTTCGCAAACAGCTTTTTTCCATTTTCGAAAATCTAAACTCCCGGCCAGACAGAGAACAGGTAATGAGAAAGAACAGGCTTGGCAGTCCCTCTGTGGGTCTAAGCTGAAAAACACGTCAGGCAGCAGTAAGTGGCTATAATTTGGCAGGCTTAATGTCTTTAAAAGTTTGCAGCTTGCTTGAGAAAAAAATTTAAAAACAGTTATAACATTTACAAATTGAAACACAAACACTAAGCTAAAAAGCCACCCTGGTGAGATCTCATGATCCTGCGACTTTTAAAGATCATCTTCAACTGTACCTTCAGCTCCTCCTCCAAGACAGGAGACAGTCATGACGATTAAAGCTGGCCAGTGGGAAGTCACCTGATGCCGCTGTGTTCTCTGTGACAAGCATCAGTGCTGTCCATTTATGCCACTACATCAAGACATTGAAGACTAGTCTTACTTTAAGGGGAGCTATAGACCCAGTGAGACTGAGGAGATGGCGACCCAGGCATACCTGTGAGCAATTTCAAAGGCACGGCAGTGCTGTCCTCCTGGTTAGTCTCTCTCCCGAGAGAGTGCCAGAATCAGAAGTCTCAGAGCAACAGAGGTGTGGCACGGCAAGGCTATTTAACTCTCCTTTGTCTCTAGTTCATTCTGATGTCTTTGGATGAATCATTTGCAAACACTTGCCCAGGCCATAAAAATTCAAATCGCTTCTGAAGCAATGTGACACCAGGTACTCTTTCATTTCAAGCACCTAAGGTATTCTGATCCCCCCAGCAAAGGCACAGGAGTCCTTTTTATCCCTTGCACCCCATACCCTACCAAGGCAAAGAGAACATCTAAGAGAAAGAAAAGGAATTTATGGTCTTCTAACTCTGATTTAAAAAAAAAAATAAGATGCAATAAGAAAATGTATGTTTATATTAAAACATGTTCATCCTTTTCAAATCTTAGCTTTCAAACTTACTTTATTAACTAGCTGACACACCAAGTTCAATATCTTTAGCTGAATATAGTATATACTGAATTAAATACTGATTCTACTTGGCACTAAACTAAGGCAGTACTCAGAAAAGAAAAGCAAATCATACCCATATGCAGGCATGGGGAATTACTACCAATTCAGTGACTTCTTATTTTGTGACATAGTTCCCAGCCTTAATTAGCAATTCTTAACATTTATTTTGTCCAAGGTGAGGGGTTGGCCACTGAAAAAGAACATAGCCACACTAGTGGGCACACTGCAAAGATGGATTTCAAAGAGCACCTGAGAAGTAACTGAGGACCTGCCCTATAAACTGATCTATTTCAGTATTTGAAATGAGGAAGCTCTCATTGACAGTCTAATTTTATAAGTAACAAATCTAAATGTATATTTTAAGGAAATCACGGAAATAAAATTATGTTAGGTGAGCCCAGTTAGGTTAAACCCTAGTGTCTAACTATGCTCAACCCACAGCAAAGACACTGTCATAAGACTCACTCAATTAATGTCAAAGGGCTATGTTTTCTTGATTCTCAGTTGAGCCTAGTAATAATTATCTCACAGGACTGACATAGGGAATCAATGAGAAATCGCATATGATAAGTTCCCCACAGAGCTTGGCATATAGTCAGAGATCAGTGATGAGGGAATGAGAGAAAAGCAGAAGGAACTAGAAAACTATAGATACTGTTTCTTTTGGGATTCTAATGTTTACAGTTATATAAACTATTTGTTAAATGAGCTGACAATTTGGGGGATATAACCATTACTCTTAGGGAGGACCGATTATGTATCCACTCTTAGATCTTTAAAACTTTATCTAATGTGAGGGTCAGTTAATAGTTCTCTTTTGTAAGTGGCAAGTCAATCAAATAAAGATAATAAGCACACACACACACACACACCAACAAATGGTCACCCCTTTAAATTCTAATTTCCCATATTCAAAAGAGCTGCTTTTTCTTGTCTGTCTAGAGCAGTACCTCACATGTTAGATAGAAGAAACTGCTAGTAAGTTTTAAGTTTCTCAGAAATCCAGTATTTCCCACCAAGTCTCTGAATTGTGCCAACTGAGAGTGATCCTCTGGCATTTGCCAAAAGGTAGCATCGCTTGTTCTAAAACCATGAAAAAGAGAATGAACTTAGGTTTTACTAAAATTTCTTTGCAAACTAAACATTCAGATTGGAAAGATGGGCTAAAGATGATGAGGTGGATGGGGACTCTGAAAATGGCATGAAACAGGTCACCCCGTATCTACCTTTCCATCCTCCAGAGACCAGCATCCTTGGGAACACTTCTTGGGCATGGTAAAAGGTAAGGACAAAGATCCCCTGTCCTTTTCAGATCTCTGGAGACCCTGCATAGTCTTCAGAGATGTTTGGCCTTTTCAAATCCTTATTTTTAATCTTATGACTTTCTGAGCCAAAATTCTGGTTTCCTAGGAGATGCTTAGCTTGCATTCAGACAAGGTGTGTCAGGCCTGTATCCAAAACAAACCAGCCATTTAATCTAAAGAATTATATGCAGGGATCTTTCTGTTATTATTATATGCTAAAAGCTAAAAAAAAAAAAAAAGCATAAACTGTAAATGTTTTCTAAGAATATTACAGTGATTTTTTTTTAAAGAAGATCAACAAAACTGAATGGATAAAATGTCACCTTCAGTAGGTTCTCCACCCAAAAAAATTGAGGCTTAAGCATATTAAAACAGTTGAATAATTCAAAACATATAGATTGCTAAGGTGAGCCCTCACCGTCAGTTTCCACCAGATAAGATGTTTCTTTCCAGTTCTTTTTAGTTAGGATCTTACTAATGTTTCAATAATTTTAGTCCTTTATAGTGGAATTTCAATTTGGACCAACTTATACTCCTTAACAATTAAGCCAAACAGCAAAGGCAGCTGTTTTACAACACGGGGGACTGCTCCAGTTTACCTGTCTGTGCGATGTTTCCCACCCCAGGGACCCAGGTGAGCATAGAGCAAAGCACACTGTTCACAGTGCTCTAAAAGAGACACAAGCCCTGGGCTGAAATCCTGCTGGGTCACTCTCGCCTGTCCCCATGACAGGGCAATCTTAACTACACATTCAAAAAGGCAGGAGAACGGATACTTCTACCGTTCACTGAAACCAGGCGGCACAGGGGTTTGCCATTGTCTCCTCACCTGCCCCAGGAGCAGACTAACAGAGGCATTTTAAGTCTCCTTCATTTAAAAACAAAGATTAAGGTAAAGTAAACACGGTAACTTCTATTCTCCATTCAAAAGATTAAACAACAACAACAAAGTAACATTAAAGTTTACTAAAGTATGAAGAAGACAGGTTTTTCTTAGCTTGTAACATAATCAAGACAGAAAAGAGGGGTTTGGAAAAATCTAGTCTTCAGTAAATCTAGTAGTTAATTTCATAGCTGCACATTCCTTAAGTTTGTGTTTCTAATTATCTGAACAACTGACACTTTTAAGTTTTACAGTTGATTCTGAGGAGCAGTGCACTTAAATTTACACAAAGTCTATTTTTACTCTTAATGAAAAATAGTAATTAAGACATGCGTGGCTTTAATAAGGTCTTCTTTGTACTTCAGAAATTCCAGCATGCCGGTTGAAAGCTTTTAAAAGAGTAAATTCCAGCTTGGCAACTTTTCATAATACAGTTTTTGCCAAAAGGCTTAACCTTTTACCTACAGAGTCTCCATATCCATCCCTGACACAAACCCCACACCGAACAGTAGTCCAGGGTCAAGGTTATCATGCAAAAACAGCACCAGTTCAAGGCCATCTTCTAACAGAAGAAGAAAGCGATCACAGTGCTGACACAGGAACAGGCCGACAGGGGAAGGCCACAGCATGTCTGGTAAATTAATGTACTTGTCACCGTCTGGGTCAAGGAGCACACTGGGCTCTCCAGCAGCACCCTGCAAAGCGTTTTATCTTCCAAACACCATCCTTTTTACTGTCCATAAGGAAGCGAGCATCTCACCGGGGCGTTGAAAATTTGATTAGGGGCACTTTAGAGACATGGCTCGGTGTGTTTAATAAGAGTTAAATTGATCAACTTGATATCTTCTGGACAGAGGACTGTAAATAATCTTTAATTTAAAAACCATGAACAGGGTAAGCAAGTCTTGGCTTACGTAGTCAAGACTTATGAGACACACACCTACACACTATAAAAGTTTTCTCATATCCACTTTGGAGAGAAAGATAGGTGAAATAAAGTGGTTGATAATGAGTGGACCATAAGGGTAGACTGTCAGAAGAATGCCCTGAGGACATCCGCATGAAAGGTACATTCATGACTGAATTCGGCTGTCTCCAGACTGTCCTGCACGATGTATATGGCACACACGATCAAATACTGTAAAACAACTCAGATAAATAATGCTATAATTATTTGACACATCTAGTAAGCATAAATAGTGTGAGTTAACCAAAGAACGAACTATAGACTATGTAGTGATCAGGCATGCGCAGTTTTGGTTCTGGAATAAGAGTGCCTAAAGGGTATGATAGAAACCTGTGAAACAAAGAACCACAATAAGATACACATTTTAGTCCAGAATGAGGATGCAAGCCCAAGGCAGAAGAGGACATGCTGAATGAGCAGCCAGGGATTCCGACTAAAGCCTTATCCTGGCTCACTGTGTGCAGCAGAGCCAATATTTGGAGAGACGCTTCAGGAGCAGATGAGTTAGTACATTGACACAGCCCGTGCCAACGTCAGTGCCTGCTTCTGTCCCTGTTTTTACATGCTGTCCCCTTCACTATAGCTGTTAGTAATACTATGTTGCTATCGGCTAACACTCTCCAAAGAAAACCAAGTAATTGAAAGCTATGTTTTGTAGGGAGAGTTGCCAGACGCAGGCATCTAGTAAAATGTGAACTTCAGATAGAAAGTAAACACTTTTTTTTTTAATAGTAGAAGTATGTCCAGTTAATCACTGAGATATTTAAATGGGAAATCTCAGTTTTAAGTAATCTGAGTTTAGTTAATCTGAGTTTTGCTTTATCTTAGGCTTCTTATATTTATTTGGCAGCTACTATTATAGTCCTTGTTCTCTTGTGAAATTACTTGCGGCATGAAAGCAGCCATGATGCACAGAAACAAATGGGGGTGGTTATGCTCTGATAAAATGTCATCTACGTAAGAGAACAGATGAACAGATGAGAGTGAAAGGTGACCCATGGGCCATACAGAAATCAAGCATGAGCAACTTCAGACATGGTGGATGACATATTTTATGTCAGCAATATAAATAGAATTAGCCCTTGATATTGCCTGTAACTATTCCTGAGTTTACATAGTTGCTCCTTTGTACTGGAAAAATGCTTCTTAGATCATAATGTGCTGATGCCACCGGGGTGGGTGAGGGGAATCAACATCCACAGGCATGTATGATCCTACAACATTGTACGTACAATAGACATAAGTAGATGAGGTCCTATCCCAACCTTCAAGGGTCTCACACTGGATCGTCAGGGCCCATTACAAACAGTATGTGTGTGTGTGGGGGGGACAGGGATGATGGCTCAATGAGTAAAGTGTTTGTTGCACAAGCTCTAGCATTTCAGTCCAAGTTCTCTATCCACCTTAAAAGCCAGCCATGACGGCATGTATCTGTAATCACAGACAGATCTCTAGGGCCTACTGGCCAGCCAACCTAGCCTAGTTCGCTGAGTCTAAGTTCCAGTGAGAGACTATGTCTTAAAAAACAAGGCTTAAGACATATGAAAAAAGAACAACAACTTCTAAGGTTGTGTTCTGGCCTCTACAGGCATGTGCACATACATGCTCATATAAATACATACATATCCACATTTGCTCAATCATATGTGTGCATGTGTGTATAACACACACACACACACACACACACACACACACACACACACACACACAC